>NC_092177.1:34305990-34632240 GCF_045791955.1 Oncorhynchus clarkii lewisi | reverse complement strand
GTAAGCCTTTATGCAAACAATTAATTTGCCACATGGGCCTGCCATCATTCACTTTGACTGGACTGTGTGTTTACAGGCAGTTTCAACAGCACGACTTTAGATCATTAGAACGCATTCGCCAAAAGCCACAAAATACACCTGAATGGATATCTGCAAATATGTTAGTACCACGGGAGTCCTCTTACATTTGGGAACTTTAGTCCTATTGATCAAACAACCATGAAAAGGTAGGCTTTCGCTCCATCAGTGTCACGAGATACTAGGAGTGGTGGGTGGAATCAGGCGCAGAGAGCAGGGTTCAGTAGAGTGTAAATTTATTCTCCGGTGCACAGAACGGTCACGCCAATACACAGGGCGCATACAATTAACCAGCCCAAAACACAGGACCAAAATAGTCCGGAGAATACATACAGGAAAAACCACCATACAACAGAGTAACAAAAACAATCCCGCACAAAACAAGGGAGGGACAACCTACTATATATAAGGACGCTAATTAAACTAAAATACACACAGGTGAAACTAATAAGACAAAACCAACAGACAAACGAAAAAGGGATCGGTAGTGGCTAGTAGGACGGTGACGACGACCGCTGTGCAACTACATCTACGATTTTAATTGACTGATGCCCATATAATGATGGAAATTGATCATTTAACTGATATTATGATTCTATTTGTTTTATATCTGCAAAGTAATTGAAACACTTGACAGTTACATTTTTATTTATTCATCAAAACCCATCCCTTAGACAGCACCTCCAGCTCTTGCGCTCATAATTCCCGCGGTGAAAATAGCAACAAATAAAATAGGACACATCACAAGAGTCATAACACTATTGCCAGATTTACCATTGCTTTAGTTTTGTTAAAATATAACCCTCACTTACTAGCAAGTAGCAACTATGCAAGTTCATTCAGTTTCTGAAGGAGGGCAGCACTGTGAGCATCTAAGCGCTTGGGGTTCCTGAACAACACCCCCCTCAACACACACATTCACAATTATGGGACACACCAGCACATGAAAACTGAGACCCTGTTAAGGAGTAGCATAGGGAGGGGCCCCTGAAATTACTGACCTATGAGTTAGTGTTATGTCTGAGGTAGCCTGTTGTCCTTTCCCACTTAGTGAAAACAGTGGCCTCACAGTGGCCTCACAGCCTCAGGCTCCTACATCCCAACAAGCACGTCTTATGGGTAATGCCATCATGGCTCAGAGAACGTCGCTGTGTGGGAGAGGACTTCTCAGATGGTCCTCTTGGCCAGAGTTGACGAACCGCCCGGAAAATTGATATCAGTGCCACACCAGGTCAATAAGGAATGACTCAGAGGTCCTCCGGATGCAAATGTGGCAGTCGACCTCGTGGCTCTTGGGATTCATGACATCACTGCCAGTATCACGTCACGCCCAACCTCGGCCCAGTGTGCTAATCAGCAACAGATTGGCATTCGGCCACAATATGACCATTGCTGTCATGTGGGAAAGCATCCAGAGAGGACCTGCCCTTCATTGGCTAGCCTATTCCCAGCAGGTGCTTTGGGCAGGGACAGCACAAAAAATGTCATAACCCACTGGGCATAAACATCAGTTGAACTTCTAGCTTTGATTTCCATTTGGTTGAGTTGTGAACTAATGCGAATTCAATGTGAAATCAACCAAAAATGTCAACATGTCATTGGATTTAGGTTAAAAGTTGGGTGAAAAAAATGCTAAATTCCCTCACGCTGATTACTTTTTTCAAATCGAATCAGTTTTCCATGTTGATTAAACGTCATCACACTGAATTCAACCAGTTTTTCGGGCCCAGTGGGAAGTATACCTAGAGGACATCATCTTGAGATGTAAGTACTGTAAGATCTGTAACATTAGGGAGTATGAATAATGTCTTCATTATATTCCCATATCATCCTTAGCAGGTTTTGGCATGAAGCCTTGGGTTTTCTGAAGTGATTTCTAGAAATAAAATTCAGACTTATGGCCTTTGTTGTAGATCATCATAATACAATAACTGTATATCACAGAAAAAAATATGTTCCTTAGTTAGACCTTTAGGCCTACTGTGCGTCAATACAGGTGAATGTCATTCAAAGAGCGAAAACCCATCCTATAGACACATCATCAGCAAACGGAAGAATTGTAAGACGATCATACAATTTCTATTCCTAATACTTCCTGTGTTGCTTTTTTTTGCCTGAAGCCAAGTAAAAAGATTTGTCGAAGAGCCACCACACCCCTCCCCACCCCCCACCCCCACCCCTTTCTTCTACATGTGACCACATGGCGGCACAACACTTAACCTTCCCCTCTCATGTGAGCCAGTAGTCCGAGAAGCTTCATCAACTTTATGAGACGGATAGGCGGAGACGCCGGAGAGGACAGGCCTAAAAGCTTGTTTATGAAATAGAGTGTTTGCTTTGGAGCCTTTAAATGGACCCAGGAGGAGAGCAAGGGAGAGAGAGAGAGAGAGAAAAAGGAGAGCAATTGATTCGTGGAACGCCTTTCTCTAAACAGTGAGCAATAATTCCTCCCTTAGCTTTTAAACAGGAATTAATGTAAATTCCTGTCTCTGACGCTCGATCTCACCGGCGCACAGGAATTTCGTAGGGGTGTGTGAATATTGCAGTAATGGCATTCCTGCCTGGCTACATTACTGCTATTTCCCAAGAATCAATCACAGCCCAGTAACAGTGTGTTACAAGGAGAAAAAGGGCCAGGGAATATTGGGGTGGGTGGGGAGATGGAGGTGGAAGGAGTGGATAAAAAGGCCTTAACTTCAGATAGCCGATGTTATTAGGTGCCTGGACCTTGATAGCACAAGGGCTGCTGGTTAGCAATGGATTTCTGTCCATTAAGGCCCGAAACAGTCAAGATTAGCTGTCCTGAGGCATCTCCGACATCCACAGCTTTCTGTTAGGTCAAGTACTGCAGTCAAGGAGGCAATGGACTGAACTTCCCACTGCAGTTGAAAGTGCTATTTTGAAAATAACCTGCTTACGCATAGGGCTGGGTGAGCCATATGGTGTTCCACTGAAAGCACTGCGGCCTTTGATCCACCAACCAAGAGGTCACAAACCTATCAGAGCAAATACCCCTCAGATGTTCCAGTGAGAGGTGGGCCTTTCTCCATGAGGACATTCCCTCTCCTTGTTAAACAAAGTTGCACATTCGCTCAGATGTTTAGATTCGCCCTTGTCCTCTTGCCCTGAGGCTGCGGGCTCGCCCCTCGCCTAGGAGTGACATCACACCAGCAGCAACTGACACCCGCGTGGAATGTCAATGAATCCTGGTGAGCACTCAGACAAGGGGGCATGAGGAGCCTTTGTGGACCCCATTGCATGAGAAAAGAGATCTGAGGCTAGTAAAAGGTGGTGGGCAGAGCCGCTTCTTGTAATGACAGTGACATTGCACATAACCTTTTACATCATTGACAGCTGCCACATGTGTTCTGCTCACACTCTATCGAGCATGTTCGCTTACTCTGAAGGGAGGCACTATGTCATGAAGCAAAACAAATGGGCGTTCACCGTAGTGTCCTAAACATTTGCTTTTAATCAGCCTGCCGGGAGGATCTGAGATACAGTAACAATTGAATAACAACGTTCAGTGATGTGGTCTCTAAATTAACTAAAGCTGGAATCAGAAGTTTTACCCGTCCACTAATCCATGACAAACCAGATTAGTGTGTCTCCACCCGTCATAGGATAATCACTCAGGGAATCACTCATAGGCCTCAGCTATCTAGCTATGTCTTTACTAACCAGACAATCGAAACTTACTCAAATGAAATGTCCCACAAAATAGATTCTTTAAAAACTGAAAAGGTAGAGACATACTGTATGTGTCCCCTAATAAGAAGATGACCATTGGATGGTTCGCCTGAAGGATGGAACTTCTGATAAGTGCATCATGAACTCTATAGGTTAGTGGACATTCCTTAAAGGAATAATCCACTCAAAAAACGTTTGGTGTTTTTTTCATTAGTCCGCTGTTGATGGTCCCAAAAATGTTTTGCACATCACAGCAATCAAGGTTTCAAGATATATAACTTACAACAAACAAATTGTCACCGGCCACATCAAGATGAAGTTTAAATCGCTGCTGCTTTTCCTTTAGTAAAAGAATGTAGTCCGCTGAATGTAACACTTTAGTCAGAGATATGTGTTACAATGTTGCGATTAAAGTGTAATGCTTGTATTATTGAGTGGAACCTTCACCAAAATCTATACCTTACAATGTTGTCGATAGGACACCAGAGACACCTTTCCCCTTTACTTAAAATCATATGCAACACAAACTCAGGGAACACACATGAGGGGGCTGGAAAGCAAGTCCACAGCCTGTGATTTTCCACAAAAGCAAAGCAACTTCGTTTCTGAAAAGGCTCCATACATGAGGTAGTGAGGAGAATGCTACACAAGCTAAAAAAGGAGAACTGGAAAGAGGAGAGAATACGCTTTCTTTCTCCCTCGCGGTGCTCAGTGATCCAGTACAGTGCACACAAAAGCTACTGTGTACCAGTGCAATGTGCTGAAGAATCCAACTGGGTCTACAGTAGTAAGGCTGAATGAGGAGCAAAGCTTGGAAGGCATTTTGCTTGAGCATCTCATCCCTAATGGTTTAAAACTCATGGTGAAAGTTTAAGACATTCTTCTTTTTGAATACTTTTTTCAGTGTAGGCCTATTATCCAAAAATATCAAAGCCATTGGTCTTAAAGCCTGATTGGATCAAAGGAAGCGTTTCAAATGTATGCTAATGGTAACTAGTGGTAGCATCATTACAGTTAGCTTAAGGCCCTTTTATTTAGTGTTTTCTGTGTCTCTGAGTAAGAATGAGGATGATAAGACATAAGTGAGCCTGTTCAGCAGGCTTAGATCTTTTTAGTGAGCCTTTTCAGCGAGTAAGATCCATCAATTATGATTCAAAACACCATACTATGCTTTAACTTCACTGTGAAGAATAAGTCGGTTGTGGATTCAACACAGGACAAACAGTTACACTTTCTTTCACACCAATTAAATATTTTGTAAAACGTTCTTACAAAAATTCTTAACTCCAACATGTGTTTCATTTTAAATGAGAAGTTAGTGGATTTACTCCAGATTTCTGCCTTAAAGGACAATTCCACCATTTTATAACAAGTAATTATACTTTTAGTATACAGTGCCTTCGGAAAGTATTCAGACCACTTTACTTTTTCCACATTTTGTTACGTTACAGCCTTATTCGAAAATTGATTAAATAGTTTTTTCCATCATCAATCTATACACAATACCCCTCAATGACAAAGCAAAAATACCACATTTACATAAGTATTCAGACTCTTTACTGAGGACTAAGTTGAAGCACCTTTGGCAGCGATTAGATAATGGAGTCTTCTTGGGTATGACGCTACAATCTTTGCACACTTGTATTTGGGGAGTTTCTCCCATTCTTCTCTGCAGATCCTCTCAAGCTCTGTCAGGTTGGATGGGGAGCATTGCTGCACAGATATTTTCTGGTCTCTCCAGAGATTGATCGGGTTCAAGTCCTGGCTCTGGCTGGGCCACTCAAAGACATTCTGAGACTTGTCCCAAAGCCCCTCCTTCGTTGTCTTGGTTGTGTGCTTAGGGTTATTGTCCTGTTGGAAGATGAACCTTCGCCACAGTCTGAGGTCTTAAGCACTCTAGAGCAGGTTTTCATCAAGGATCTCTCTGTACTTTGCTCCGTTCATCTTTGCCTCGATCCTGACTGGTCTCCCTGTCCCTGCCGCTGAAAAACATTGCCACCGCATGATGCTGCCACCACCATGCTTCACTGTAGGGATGATGCCAGGTTTCATCCAGATGTGACGCTTGGCATTCAGGCCAAGGAGTTCATTCCTGGTTTCATCAGACCAGAGAATGTTGTTTCTCATGGTCTGAGAGTCTTTAGGTGCCTTTCGGAAAACTCCAAGCGGGCTTTCATGTGCTTTTTACTGAGGAAGGGCCTCCGTTCAGCCACGCTACCATAAAGGCCTGATTGGTGGAGTCAGAGCCGGCCCTGCCCTCCCTGGGACCCTATGCAAAATTCTGCTAAGGGGCCCTCCTACCTGACCCGTGAGCCACATAAACATTTGCCATTGCCACACATTCACACCTGACTCCCCAGTGTTCCCACTACAATCCTCCCTCCTTTAAAACAGTTTGCTCCATTTGTCGGTCTAGGAATAAGTAGACCTATACAGAACAGAATGAGGTATAAACAAACAATATTTATTGAATATAATATTGTCTATAGAATCTTAAGATACGTTAATATTAACATTCACAAAATAAATTGTCAAAAATATCAAATGTAGAAAATAATCAAATATAACACTGAGCTTTAGCTCTGCTGCCTGGTAATTAGTCCAGTCCTCACAATATTATACAATTAGCTTTGACTATACATTGTGAACATAAGCCTATAAGCTATGGCTACAGCTATATGTTTTAAAATAGTCAAATAAAACCTATACAGCTGTGTGATTAACTTTGGTTCCCTCTACAGCCTGGGCATCATCAGCATGGCCACCAGTCTATCTGGACAGTCTGGACAAAATCACGTAGTTAGTTAACCAGTCATTTGCACAGATGCACTTCTGCCATACAATCTTAAATGTTACAAAGTGTGTAAACATTTGAATGTTTGAATTAAAATCTTACTGTCAAACTATTCCTCTTCTGCATTTTCTTAAAGGCAAAATCATCAATGATGTCATCATCGGACATGTGTTTCCCCATGTCATGATTTATGCTCATGATGGCCAGACCACTCAAACGTTCCTGTGACATGGAAGACCTCAGGTAGCTTTTGAAAAGCTTTAATTTTGAAAAGCTCCTTTCTACTGATGCTACTGTTACTGGTAGGGTGATTGAAATTCTTAGGACTATCCAAAAGGTTAGGATAGAGTTCCTCCAGGTTCTCACAGAGAAAGGAAAGCAGCTCAAAGGCAGTCATCTTATCTGATGGCAGATCAGGTCAATTCTGAATCTCATGTGCCAGATCCATTCCACTGATGTCACAGTCATCTCTTACGGTTAGAGTGTTTTCAACTTCCATGCAGTGAGCCTTTAAAGATTCACTGGACATCTGAGAGGCAGTGCTGAAGTTCAGCAGCACTCCATATTTGGTTTTCACCTGGGTGAGTGTTTCAAATCTCTCATCCATCGATGTCACAGCAGAGTCTACCACAATGTTGAAGTAGTTGACTTCAAGGTTTTTCAATACATCAATCACTACTTCATCAGGAGACGCATAGCTGAAATACCTCTTGCTGTTTCTCAGTCTCTTCTCTTTCAGAACAGCCTCCACATTCATTTCTTCACAGATGCTTTTTTGGCTGTTGTCTGGGCCTCAGAGAATCCAGTTTCCCGGTATGTAGTGAGGGAGGCCTTTGCATTTGAGATTAGATTCACTATGATATCCAACTGCATTGAGGCGGATTGATGAAGCTTGTTCACCTTGTTTGTCATTGTCAGTATCTCACACCATTCGACACACCAAATCAAGAAGCGGTAGGACCCAACTTCCTCTGCAAGTGCTTGTGCCTCCACTTTGAGCACAGGATCGTTGATCGTCTGTCTGGCTTCCAGTAATGCCTCCCGATCCTCAGAAGCCTGATGCCTGATTGCATGAACACTTTGGAGTCTACTCTCCAATCTTGTGCCACGGTTATGTTCACGTGTTTCTTCAAAACACTCCATCTTTGCATGCCAGCTGGAAAGAAGGTGAAGAGCTGTTGCACATGCCCAAAAAACCCAACTGCATCTTTTGAAGATTTGGCAGCATCTGCAATGACAAGGTTTAGAGTATGGGCTCCACATGGGACGAACACGGCTCTGGGATTTGTTTGAGCAGTTTGGCTTGTACTCCTTGGTGCTTGCCCTTCATGTTGGCCCCATTATCATAAGCTTGCCCTCTGCAATCGTCAAATGGAATCTTCAGCTCGTTCAGATTATCTAAGATAACAGTGGACAGATAAAAGCCTGTTGTAACCTCAACATTCACAAAACCGAGGAAGTTCCTCTTGTTCTCTGGCTTTCCCTTTAAAGCCATGCTTCTCAGAGTAATGGACATTTGCTCCTGGTGACTAATGTCAGGTGTACAGTCCAAGATAATGGAGAAGTACTTTGAGTCTCTTACTTGAGTCACCATTGCTTCCATTCTGTATGCGCTTCCTAAGGTAATGAGCATGTGTCTCTCATCTTTAATTTGGCTGAGATGATTTTCCATAATGGGGTCAAATTTTGGCAGTAATTCAACCTCTTTTAGGAACTTTCCATTATCTGGTTGAAAGAGTTTGTCTGATGAACCCCTCTTTCATCCAGAGACTGGGAGATACTTATTAAACGTGTAAGGACATCCCACCATCTCTTTCTTTCAGCCTCTAAAACTGTCATCTGGTCAAGAGTCTGTCCCCGACTTAGGCACAGATCAAGTTCTCTCCACTTAATCATATTGTTTGTGTGTTCAGGACTACCCTCATGGTGTTTTAGAATGGTGTTGATATTTGATATTTTAGAATGGTGTTGTCATTCACACCTTTATTATTTTGTAGTATTTTATAGAAAAGAGCTTACAGCAAAAACAATACACTGTGTTGTTTTTGATTGAGTATGAAAGCCAGGTCCTGGTAATCTTTTCCACATTTGACAGCTGTCTCTGTAATAAGCCTGAATGAAAACCTCTTCTAGACTTGTCTTTAGGGTAAGACAAATCCAGTCCTGGTTTGAATGGACCTCTGCGCACTAACTCAGTCCTCATAAAGTCTGTTAAGACTGGGGACCAATCTGCTGGGTCACTTGATGGAGCAGCAACTGTTCTATTAGGTTCTGAGCTGCTTGTATCTGATGCTGGCTGCACATCTCTCTCTGGTTGTGCTAGTACTGGCTGGGGCTACCTGTACTTCACCTGTGTTAGTACTTGCTGATGACAGCTGTATTGGGTCTGTGTGAGTATTTGCTGAAGCCAGCTGTACTGGGTCTGTGTTAGTACTTGCTGAAGCTGCCAGTCCTGTGTCTGTGTTAGTAATTGCTGAAGCCGGCTGTACTGGGTCTGTGTTAGTACTGGCTGAGGCTGGATGTGGATCAACTGAGTCTGTGCTTGTACTGGCTGATGGTCCAGCATCTCCTCTACTGACAAACTTAAGCATAGCACCTGTAAATTATAGATAACAAAACTATTATTAATTTTACCAGCTGCTTCAGGCCCATTCAAACTGGCTCTCCCAGATGTCCGTTTATACATTTTCATATAGAAAATACGATTTATACTATGGCTTAGCTGAATATTTGATGGTTTATTATTTACTGAGACATGTGTATCCATATTGCCCACTATGCCCAGCTAATCAACATTTTAAATGAAATATATAAATCAATAGACTAGATAATCATTGTCTTGTTTTAAACTGATGTGCGCCTATGAGGAGTGCCATCACACCAGTCTGGACTGGTCCCTACAGAGGTTGTTGCTGGAAAGCACAAGTTTCATTTCGTGCACACGCATACACGCGCAACGCAATTATCTTTTCCAAGCTGCAGTTTATAAACACTGTTGCCAGTTGGCGTTTATCAAATGTAATACATAGTTGTATTTCACTCTCACTTTTGTCAGTCACAAAGTCTCAGAACACAGCCCTGGAAGTGGCAAACCGAGAGATGCACTGCCCAGCTAGGTTAGCAAGAGACAGACTAGAGAGAGATGCACTGCAAGCTAGCATATCAACTTAACGTTACTGTTATTTGCTGACATCAAACTTGGAGAGGAGAGAACGCAGGTTTCCCTGATTGCTGATCCCACAATTCACTCTCATGGTGTTTTCTCTCTTTTCGTGACCAGAAAGATAGTTATGTTTCATTCTCTCATCAAAGTTGTAAACATTGACACCCGCTTTGACATGAAGGGGAGGCGGGGCAACTTGCGTAGTGAGCGAGTGCTGCAGAGATGGTTGTCCGTTCTCCCATCTCCACAGAGGAACTCTAGAGCTCTGTCAGAGTGAACATTGGGTTCTTGGTCACCTCCCTGACCAAGGCCTTTCTCCCTCGATTGCTCAGTTTGGCCGGGCAGACAGCTCTAGGAAGAGTCTTTGTGGTTCCAAACTTCTTCCATTTAAGATTGATGGAGGCCACTGTGTTCTTGGGGACCTTCAATGCTGCAGAAATGTTTTGGTACTCTTCTCCAGATCTGTGCTGCGACACAATCCTGTCTCGGAGCTCTACGGACAATTCCTTTGACCTCATGCCTTGGTTTTTGCTCTGACAAGTGTGGGACCTTATATAGACAGGTGTGTGCCTTTCCAAATCATGTCCAATCAATCGAATTTACCACAGCTGGACTCTAATCAAGTTGTAGAAACATATCAAGGATGATCAATGGAAACAGGATGCACCTGAGCTCAAGTATTCAGACAAAGGGTCTGAATACTTATGTAAATAAGGTATTTATTTTCTTTTTTTTTTATCAATTTGAATACATTTCTGAAAACCTGTTTTCACTTTGTCGTTATGGGGTATTGTGTGTAGAATGCAGAGGATTTTAAAAAAATATATATTTTAGAGTAAGGCTGTAATGTAACAAAATGTGGAAAAGTCAAGGGGTCTGAACACTTTCCTTAGACACTGCATATGCAATACTGTGTGAGTCACACTGCACTAGGCTTCTGCATTGCCCTCGTCTACAGTACAACTACAATTCCCAGTGTGCATTTAATCTCTCATGATGCAATGCTTCACCTAGTTAGCGGTTTCTTCTAAATATCACCAATAATGTCTTACAACATGCTGCGCCCACTACATGCCTCGCCCACTATTTGTCACTACATTCCACGCCCACTGCCATTGAGGCTGCTAGCGCTGTCTCTGGCCCACACTCCAGCACAGTAGGTGGCGGTAGTTGGATGCCAACCGCCGAAAAAACCCATGAAGAATGAGGCTGCTAGCTTCACACCGTTACACCGTGTCCTTCACCCCCGCCTGTCGAGCACTGCTTTCCCTCAGTTCTGTTAATGTTAAGGTGAGGAACATTTCTAGCTAACTAGTGTAGCCAACCCAACTCTCGCGTGGCACTACTTGGTAGGCGTGGTGTGTAGTTGATCGTCACTATACGCCGCGCCACGCACCCCAGTCTGCGGTCCACAGATAGACCCTACTCGATAGAACTGCCACAAAGTCAAAATTGTCTAAATCATTATGTCATAATTTATGATTACATTTTATATTACTTTTCGGTTGTAGTCATTCTAAAGTTTGCATGAGTATCATTCTGGAATACATGTTCATGTCATTGTCATCAACTGAATTACACCAACAAACAAAATGAAATTCAATGCTAACGAATTCTAACCTTAAGTTACCGTGTCTGATACTGGTTAGCTAGCATGCTAACTATCCCGACTGCTACTTCCAATATAATAGTGTTTGCAACAAGAACAGCTGTCTTTAACAATAGTCCAAACAACATGTAGGCCTGATCGAACACATTTATTATAATATTTACAGGTAAATCACTACAGAATCCTAGTCTCTCATGATTGTCGCCTGCTGTATCTTTGGTGCTATAAGCAATGCTAGCTAGCTACTCTAAGTAGCTTTTTGTTGTGTTACAGCCTGAATTCAAAATCAATTAAATATTATTTTTTTATTCACCCATCTACACACAATGCTCCATAACGACAAAGTGAAAACTTACTTTGATCATCTTTGAGATGTCACTTTGGATTGGATTGGACTTTTTGGACTTTGGACTTTGGATTGGAGTCCACCTGTGGCCAATTCAATTGTTTGGACATGATTTAGAAAGAAACATACCTGTTTATATAAGCTCCCACAGTTGACAATGCATTTAAGAGCAGAAACTAGGGAAGGGTATAAAATAATTTCTATTGTGTTGACAGTTTCCAAGAGCACAGTGGTCTCCATCATTGAGATATATAGAGATGGCCGTCCAACCAAACTGAGCAACTATGCAAGAAGGATCTTGGTCAGGGAGGTGACCAAGAATCCAATTTCCACTCTGACAGAACTACAGAGTTCCTTGGCTGACATGGAAGAAACTGCCAGAAGGATATGTCTCTACAGCACTTCACCAATTTGGGCTTTATGGGAGAGTGGCCAGACGGAAGCCAATCTTGCGTAAAAGGCACATGACCGCACGCCTGGAGTTTGCAAAAAGGCACGTGAAAGACTGAGAGGATAAGACAAAAGATCCTGTGGTCTGAGACTAAAATTGAACTTTTTGGTCTGAATGCAAAGCGCTGTGTCTGGAGAAAACCAGGCACAGCTCATCACCCGTCTAACACCTTCCCTACCGTGAAGCATGGTGGTGGCAGAATCATACTATGAAGACGCTTTTTTTATATGGAGGGTAATATAGGAAAATCCTTGATGAGAACCTGCTTCAGAGTGCAAACAACCTCAGACTGGGGCAAATATTTTTGTTCCAACAGGACAATGACCCCAAGCATACAGCCAAAGCAATGCTGGAATGGCTTCAGAACAAGATTCTGAAAGTCCTTGAGTGGCCCAGCCAAAGCCCGTATTTGAATCCCATTGAAAATGGGAAAGACTTGAAGATTGTTGTTCACCGCCGCCCTTCCCTATCAAACTTAACAGAGCTTGAGAAAATCTGCAAGGAAGAATGGGAGAAAATTCAGACGTGCAAAGATGATACAGACATACCCAAGACTGTACCTGCTGTATTCACCACCAAAGGTGCTTCTACAAAGTATTGACTCAGGGGTGTGAGTACTTATGTAATTTAAATTTTTCTCTATTTAGTCTTCAATACATTTGCAAAAATGTCTAAACATGTTTGAGAATTATACTTTTTTTAAATAAATTTTGAATTCAGACTGTAACAAAACAAAATGTGGAAGAAGTCAAGGGGTGTGAATACTTTCAGAAAATGACTGTCCATCATTTGTTAAATTAGTAAACACACGGATCCTATTTGAAAATGTCACAGAGGATCAATGTTTGGTTTTGCTCGTCACTAAACAGTCGTCACTAAGCTCGTCACTAAACAGTTATATTTTAATAAGACTGTGTAGGATATCACCAAATACTTCATTACAACAACCTAAATGTTAAAAGTGACAGAGTTGCCCTTTATTAAGCGATCTTTGTCTTTTAGGCTCTATAATCCATTTAAATGTAATAAAATGAAATAAAAACCCCACTTTGTCCATGACAGCCAACAGAGGCTCATCACAACACACCCCTTCTTGCATGTGTCTCTTGGGGTCAATCTTCTCCAGGTGAACCAGGGGCTTGAGCTGCTCAGCCTTTTAATGCTTTTAGCAGATCATAATTCTTGTAATCTGGTATTTTTATCACCTAGTGTTTATCCTAGAAACACATTCCCTCTCAATGGCTTGCTGTTCCCTATAGGAGTAGAAGAAACAGTAGCGATTAACTTTGGATAATGATGATAGGCGGACAGGAAAGTACAATTATTTCCAATGAGTTTGTAAGGTAAAACAAACAAGATGGCACCCAGTGGGCACAGAGATGCCCAATGATTTTCCAATTGTGTGGTAAGTCACCCCTTTTTGCTCACAAGCACTACAATTGGCCACATTAATAAATCAGTGTTATTGCATGTGCCATTGTCATTGCATGCATTATTACGACTTTGAGTGTCACCTCAACAAAAATGTATTTCACACAACAGTTTTAACATGGACAGACAGTTGTCATGTTCTTGTCATTCTATTCTCTGCACGGTGGTTGCATTCGAGCCAGCCAAGGCAGAGTCAACCCCTTGGCCAGTTCTTTGTTGTTCCGTTGACTGTGTGCACTGAACTCCATTACTCTGTTCATCCTCATTCACCTCTTGTCACAGCCTCTCACCTGTCATAGTGGGTGATGTTTAGATATGCTTCGTCTCGAGGCCAAATTACAAATTGGTTCGTTATACCCGTCTCGCTTTTATGATAACTTCCTGGCTCCAGGTGGAAGTTGGATATATGAAAAAAGACATCTTGTTTCATTTTACAGCCTAATATGTTTTCAACGTAACCTGTCAGGGACAGACAACCCCTTATGTAGAAATGTATTCATCAGATGCATTTTCAGTGCTGATCTACGGTGCTATGGCTTTATGATCAAATGACTGCGTTCAGAGATGGGGTTTCTTAATGTCTTTTTTTAATCCCTTGATATTTTGCCAAATGCTAAGCCATATCTTTATTCATTATACTGTACCTCCATCAAGCCCCAGAAAGTTACGGATCAACTCGACAATGTGCCATTAATTTCATCTTCTAGGGTTTCCTTATCATAATATTTTGCTCCAACTTTCATCAAAATATTTCAGTAACCTTGGAATCTGTCAAAACATTTGGGTGCTCTGCGTTTACCTGACGGCAGCTGATTCCATTGAAGTAGTTGTCGAAAATATTCCGACGTCACAGATTAGTGGGTGTTTTGTTAAACAAAGGCGGATTTGATTCTGAGCAGAGCCTAGCATTCCACCTCGCAGTGTTACATAAAGCATGAGGCCTGGACTTGGCATGGCTGCCTGCACAGGGCTTGATGAGAACATGACTGAGCAATGCAAAACCTTGATCCCGCTCACTTGCGCTCTCTCTCTCTCTCTCTCGCTCTCTCTCGCTTTAATGCAGTCACACAAATCATATCAAAATGTCACTGTCGTTTGGGGTCACTTAGAAATGTCCTTGTTATTGAATTTTTTTTTTTTAAGTTGTCGATTAATATAGCTTCAAATTGATCAGAAATACAGTGTAGACATTGTTAATGTTGTAAATGACTGTTGTAGCTGGAAACGGCAGATTTTTTATGGAATAGGCGTACAGACGCCGATGATCAGCAACCATCACTCCTGTGTTCCAATGGCATTTTGTGTTAGCTAATCCAAGTTTATTATTTTTAAAAGGCTAATTGATAATTAGAAAACCATTTTGCAATTATGTTACCACAGTGAAAACTGTTGTTTTATTTTGATGTGGAGCACCGTCCTCAAACAATCGCATGGCATGCTTTCGCTGTATAGCCTATTGTAAATCGGACAACGCAGTTAGATGAACAAGACATTAAGCTTTTAACCAATATAAGACACTTGTATGTACCTAAATGTTTAATATCCATAATTTTATGATTATTTATTTGAATTGCGTGCCCTACAATTTCACCGGAAGTTGTCGACAGGTGTCCCGCTGGCAGGACGCCTAGCCATAAGAAGTTTTTAAGATGGGCAAAAGAACAGACACTGGACAGAGGAACTCTGCCTAGAAATCCTCTTCACTGTTGACGTTGAGACTGGTGTTTTGCGGGTACTATTTAATGAAGCTGCCAGTTGAGGACTTGTGAGGCATCTGTTTTTCAAACTAGACACTCTAATGTACTTGTCCTCGTGCTCAGTTGTGCAGCGGGGCCTCCCACTACACTGTATTTCTGATCAATTTGATGTTACTTTAATGGACAATTTTTTTTATTTTCTTTCAAATACAAGGACATTTCTAAGTGACCCCAAACTTTTGAACAGTAGTGTACATCCGAACACACGCTACAGAAAATAACATGCACACAGGCACAATCACACAGACACTTCCAATAAACTCTTCTCCCCACCACGCTTCAGCCAGTGTGGCCTCAGTAGAGTGGTCTCTTTCAACACACCCTTCCTCTGTCACAGACTGATCAATGCCTCTACCTTGGTTCTGGACTGCGAGGATTCTTTGGGGATTGAATAAACACAGGTGAGTTGGCACTTTCACAGCGACGTGAAATATTCCTATATTGTATAAACATTACATCACCGCCCCTATAAGCTGTGACCTGTCCATGAGGTATTCGTTTTCCTTATGTGATGGAGAACAAGAGGCCTCTGCTCTCATGGTCTCAGTCTGTTCCTCTCCCCTTACTAAATCCAAAGGAAGCGTACATGTAGGATACTTGTATTACATGAATTTGATCTGATATTGTATCGCGGATCTGCATCACATCTCAATTCTATATGTATTATGGAATGTTAATGAGGACATAAAGATGTTCGATGGTGTCACGACTTCCACCGAAGGTGGCTCCTCTCCCTGTTCGGGTGGCGCTTGGCGGTCGTCGTCGCCGGTCTACTAGCTGCCACCGATCCCTTTTCTTTTTATTTTGGTTATGTCTGTCTTGTGTTTCACCTGTGTTCGATTTAGGGTAATTAGGGGAGTATTTTAATCTCGCCATACCCTCTGGGTTTTGTTTGGGATTGTTACTTTAGCTGTCATTTTGTTTGGGTTGCGTTTTCTTGTGTTCTGTTGAACAGGTGTTTTTTTTCTGGACGGTGTCCTGTTGTTTTGAGGCTACTGTTGTAGTCCTGTTCCTGTTCTTTGGACTTGTATAATAAAACGCCCTTTTTCGGAATTTGCTCTCTCCTGCGCCTGACTCCCACCCACTTCTCCTTGGGGAGATTATTGACAGATGGATTTGTTGCTCTGGATCCCATAGAGATTGAAAGACTACTGGTGATGATGCCCACTATTAGATGGTTGTGGAACACCTATCTCCAGACCGGACTGAGCTGAATGAGAGAGATGGATCTTCATGTGTCATTTGAGATCAAGTGAAGAGAGAGAACTCCCTGTTTTATGATCTCTTGGAACCCTCCCACCTTGAGATATTTCACTTATTTTGTCTTCGCTCCACTCGCCCGTAAAAAAAATAATAAAATAACCAGACATTGAAACACTGAACGAGATTGGATAGTTTGATATTTTATTTTGACCTCAGCTGAGAATAGTGAGCATTTTTGTATATAGAGTGCGCTTGAATGTAAACCAGACTTTATTAAATTGTGAACTTGGTGGGAACATATTTTTTTTGTAGAGGAACGTACTTGAATAAAAGAGTTTGGGTTTCGGCCTCCCGGGTGGCGCAGTGGTTAAGGGCGCTGTACTGCAGCGCCAGCTGTGCCATCAGAGTCCTGGGTTCGCGCCCAGGCTCTGTCGTAACCGGCCGCGACCGGGAGGTCCGTGGGGCGACGCACAGTTGGCCTAGCGTCGCCCGGGTTAGGGAGGGCTTGGTCGGTAGGGGTGTCCTTGTCTCATCGCGCACCAGCGACTCCTGTGGCGGGCTGGGCGCAGTGTACGCTAGCCAAGGTGGCCAGGTGCACGGTGTTTCCTCCGGCGCATTGGTGCGGCTGGCTTCCGTACGGGAGTTGTAGCGATGAGATAAGATAGTAGCTACTACAACAATTGGATACTACGAAATTGGGGAGAAAAAGGGGTAAAAAAAAAAGTTCGGGTTTCGTGTTATGTCTTTGTTACAAATGACATGGCCCAGATGTAAGACAAATACATACATATTTCCCTTACCCAGACTCTATGAGATACATCTGCAATGCTCTTCTGACACCGTTAAGTGGTTCTGTTTTATATTGTTCTGGTTAGGCTTGAGCCAAGGATTTGAAGAAAATTGATTTCAACCCTTCACTTCATGAATATGTTTTCAAAAGGAGAAAATGTATTTGCTTTTTTTTAAAATTTTACAAGGTGTTTGTCAGAGTTGTCAACAAATGTTAAACACGTTCACATGAGTCATTTGTGTGGATTAAGAAACATACAGTACTTTGAACTGTTGTCATTCTGTCTTTAGAACTAAACTCAAATTCCATAGGTGACATTTGCAATCAAGTTTAGAAGAATACATGTATGTGGGTATTTCCGTTGTTGATCCAAAAGAAGTACCGCCAAGAGAATCTTAGACAAAAACACGTGCAGGTAATGTAATTCATGCCTGATTCTAAATGTATTACGTATTAATGTCACATGTTCCATTTCTACTACCATTTGAACACAAACTATGACCCAGTTATATCCAGAAAAAACTCACTACCGAAGGCCACTTTTACTTTTCAAGTTGAAGGGGCTATCCTCTGCCCACCTTTTAAAAAGAATCTCTTCATTCTCCCCTTGGAGCCTTGAAGTGCTCGGAAGCTGTGTCTGACGGTGTAAACCGCGTAAACAAAACATTTAAATGGGTCATCATCATCTTTCACAATCTGTTCTTTCCACCAGAATACATGACAAAGCAACATCTACAAATTGCCTTTGAATTACTCCATGGTGAAAACCCAGCTTCAGGGTTGAGATTTTTTTCTCTCTCCAGTGAATGAATCATTAAAATGTGACAGTTTGACATCGGGTTTGGAGCTGATTAATGACTGTAGCTATAGCTGCTGTGGAAAGTCCTGAACGGTTTTGAAGACAGCCGCTAAGCGCTGTATCAGTGCAATCCCACTCTGTGTGTCCTTGTGTTATTGATTCCCTGACATAACATCTGGTGGGCAATTCCCTATCATCCCCCATGACTGAGCTCTAACATATTTGGAATCAGGCATAGTGTTCCTTCTGGTATGATAGAAATCATATATTCGGGTTTGATGACAGAACTAGAACTAGGAGTTACAAGCAAAGACAGGACACTTACTGCACGTCAGGTGATGGTCCCTTAAAGTGAAAGTTCACTCCAAAACCAAAGTTTGTTAGACCTTTTCTGACCTCCAAAGTGTTCTAATGTCGAGATGAGTCCCTGTCCCACGCCAGCTGTAGTGTAGAACTACCTAGGCCTCAATCCCAAATGAATGGAAAAGATGGGTACTGTCTAATTTCAGCATTTTCCTGTTCATTTGGGAACATGGAGACCCTGGATGTGACCTATGCATAAGAGGGTTGCAATGGCAGCTTGCTACCTTCAAGGTCCTTCTTGGGTTGCCCTCTCTGACTAAGCACCGGTGCCTCTGTCTGCACTACTTTGTTGACTTTGTTGATCAAAAGCTTCACCTCTGAGTTAACTTATACCACAGACCAGCTATGTTGAGTTGGCAAACTATGTTCATACATCACTGTTGGGAAGAAAGATTGCTTTAATATAGCTAATAATAATCACATACCTTGAGTCACAAACTCACGAACTCTGAACTTTGACTGGCCGGCCAAAAGGAGATGCGTGAACTTTGCTAAATAAAATTTAATTATTTTATCCACACTGCTCACGTGCGATTAGATTGAATCCTTACCTCAGTGTCACAAAATTCATAAAGAATTTACATTTTAGTAGAAGCTCTTATCCAGAATGCATAAGTTTTTCATGCTTTTCTGCACTGGTCCCCCAATGGAATTGAACCTAAAACCCTGGCATTACAAACCACCTCCTCTACCAACAGAGCCGATGGGACCCAATTGTCACATAATTCAAATGTTGTCGTGGTTCATTTCATCTTGTTTGCAGTAAATTCTTACATGAATAAACTTATCAAATGAATTTCTTGAGCTGGAGAAAGATGGATGATGGATGTCAAAATACTGTATCAACAATTTGCTGTGGTGAAGTACACTCTAAAAAGAAAAGGTTCCTGGAGTATCCTTTAGGGGTTCTTCAAATTGTAACTGTGGGGGAACCCCTAAAAGTTCTTAAAATAACCCTTTAAAATGGTTCTTCAAAGAACCCCTTTAATTGGATCCTAGAAGAACCTTCTGAATAACCTTTTGGGGTACATTTTTTAACTACTCCCCCTCCTCTCCTATTATTATTAGTAGTAGTAATATGCATAACAATAACCCAATATTTTAGTTCTCAGTGTTTATTATGATTTAAAGGTGAGGTAAACTCCCAGCAGAGCCCCAAGTCCAATGGGCACATCTTCTGGCATGTTGACGTTAATGTGTTGATGTTCTCCGTATCCGTAGCCAGGATGATTTTGCAGTGAATGGTGATCGAACAGGTTTCCTGTTATATTCATCAGAGGTGTAGGGAGGGTGAAGTCTGTGATTCCAAAAAATAGTCATTATACAGATGATTAACAAAACATGCGCACAACCGAATTCATACCTTGGTGTTTGTGGTTATGTGAATGAAAAAAAACTGTTTTTATAATGGTGTTCGTACACATGCCTTGTCCATAATGTAGAGGCCTATGGGATATTCATTGAAGAGGTAATGGAAGGGGATGCTAAATGTGATCTGCATAACATACCAATACCAATTGGCATACCATTGTATGCCTCCTTGTCTGCATACCTGCAGACACAGCCATAAAAGCAAGCAGTTCAGTCATCTTTTCTGTTTCGAAAGATTGGCACAAATAGGAAAAGATAGATGGAATCATCATGAAACAATATCAATTTAGATCACACAAGGGACAAACCTTACCTTCATTTGAGGAGATCTTTACGTGTTTCAGTTAAGTGCCTGCACCTGCTGTTCTTTCGAATCTACAGTGCCTTGCGAAAGTATTCGGCCCCCTTGAACTTTGCGACCTTTTGCCACATTTCAGGCTTCAAACATAAAGATATAAAACTGTATTTTTTTGTGAAGAATCAACAACAAGTGGGACAGAATCATGAAGTGGAACGACATTTATTGTATATTTCAAACTTTTTTAACAAATCAAAAACTGAAAAATTGGGCGTGCAAAATTATTCAGCCCCTTTACTTTCAGTGCAGCAAACTCTCTCCAGAAGTTCAGTGAGGATCTCTGAATGATCCAATGTTGACCTAAATGACTAATGATGATAAATACAATCCACCTGTGTGTAATCAAGTCTCCATATAAATGCACCTGCACTGTGATAGTCTCAGAGGTCCGTTAAAAGCGCAGAGAGCATCATGAAGAACAAGGAACACACCAGGCAGGTCCGAGATACTGTTGTGAAGAAGTTTAAAGCCGGATTTGGATACAAAAAGATTTCCCAAGCTTTAAACATCCCAAGGAGCACTGTGCAAGCGATAATATTGAAATGGAAGGAGTATCAGACCACTGCAAATCTACCAAGACCTGGCCGTCCCTCTAAACTTTCAGCTCATACAAGGAGAAGACTGATCAGAGATGCAGCCAAGAGGCCCATGATCACTCTGGATGAACTGCAGAGATCTACAGCTGAGGTGGGAGACTCTGTCCATAGGACAACAAACAGTATATTGCACAAATCTGGCCTTTATGGAAGAGTGGCAAGAAGAAAGCCATTTCTTAAAGATATCCATAAAAAGTGTCATTTAAAGTTTGCCACAAGCCACCTGGGAGACACACCAAACATGTGGAAGAAGGTGCTCTGGTCAGATGAAACCAAAATTGAACTTTTTGGCAACAATGCAAAACGTTATGTTTAGCGTAAAAGCAACACAGCTGTACACACCATCCCCACTGTCAAACATGGTGGTGGCAGCATCATGGTTTGGGCCTGCTTTTCTTCAGCAGGGACAGGGAAGATGGTTAAAATTGATGGGAAGATGGATGGAGCCAAATACAGGACCATTCTGGAAGAAAACCTGATGGAGTCTGCAAAAGACCTGAGACTGGGACAGAGATTTGTCTTCCAACAAGACAATGATCCAACACATAAAGCAAAATCTACAATGGAATGGTTCAAAAATAAACATATCCAGGTGTTAGAATGGCCAAGTCAAAGTCCAGACCTGAATCCAATCGAGAATCTGTGGAAAGAACTGAAAACTGCTGTTCACAAATGCTCTCCATCCAACCTCACTGAGCTCGAGCTGTTTTGCAAGGAGGAATGGGAAAAAATGTCAGTCTCTCGATGTGCAAAACTGATAGAGATATACCCCAAGCGACTTACAGCTGTAATCACAGCAAAAGGTGGCGCTACAAAGTATTAACTTAAGGGGGCTGAATAATTTTGCACGCCCAATTTTTCAGTTTTTGATTTGTTAAAAAAGTTTGAAATATCCAATAAATGTCGTTCCACTTCATGATTGTGTCCCACTTGTTGTTGATTCTTCACAAAAAAATACAGTTTTATATATTTATGTTTGAAGCCTGAAATGTGGCAAAAGGTCGCAAAGTTCAAGGGGGCCGAATACTTTCGCAAGGCACTGTAAATGTTTCAGTTGGACAGTTAGGTTCTTGCAAGAACCCCCACCAACTAAGGAGGTTCCTTCAATGAACCCCACCTCCTATGATGTTCTTGGAACAACCTTTTGGGGGTATTTTCAGAGAAAAGAACACTAAGGTTCTTTAAAAAACGCTGTGGAACTAAGAAGGACCCTTGTTGAACCCATCATTTTTGGAGTGTAGAGACCATTATTGTACATAGTTTGCATGTTGCAATTAGCACATCTAACGAGATGTGCTAATTGGACTTCCATTGGACATTTTTTGTTAAAATGAGCTAGCCTTTTGTGAGGGCTACTGACAAGGTTTTAAGGAAACCCATTTGTAAATATAAAATAAAAAAATCTATATATATTATTTTGGCATGCACTCATTCTTGATAATGAGATAAAGATCGGAACGCCATTGTTTATTGTAACTCCTGAATCATCTAAGAAATTGTCTGTACCTCTTCCAACGCCAAGCTCTGTCATGCAAAATGGCTTAATTATTTGGAATTATAATATTAGCTTACAGCATACTGTGCCTTCAGAAAGTATTCACACCTCTTGACTTTTTCAATTTAGTTGTTACAGCCTGAATTTGAAAGGCATTAAATAGCCAACAAACTCGTCACTGGCCAACACACAATACTCTATCATGTCAAAGAGGAATTATGATTTTGATTCATTAAAAATGAAAAGCTGAAATGTCTTGATTCAATAAGTATTGGCAAACCTAAGTAAGTTCAGGAGTAACAATTTGCTTAACAAGTCACAAGTTGCGTGGACTCAATCTGTGTGCAATAATGTTTTTTTTGACTACCTCATCTCTGTACCCCACACATACAATTATCTGTAAGGTCCCTCGGTCGAGCAGTTAATTTCAAACACAGAATCAACCATAAAGACCAGGGAAGTTTTCCAATGCCTTGCAAAGAAGGGGACCGATTTGTAGATGGTTAACAATAAAAAATAGCAAACATTGAATATCCGTTTGAGCATGGTTAGGTTATTAATTATAGTGTATCAATACACCCAGTCACTACAACGATACAGGCATCCTAACTCAGTTGCTGGAGAGGAAGGAAACGGCTCAAGGATTTCACCATGAGGCCAATGGTGACTTTAAAACAGTTACAGAATGTAATGGCTGTGATAGGAGAACACTGAGGATGGATCAACAACATAGTAATTACTCCACAATACTAACCTAATTGACAGTGAGAAAAGAAGGAAGCCTGTACAGAATAAATATATTCCAAAACATGCATCCTGTTTGCAACAAAGCACTAAAGTAATACTCCAAAAAATGTGGCGCAGTGGTCTAAGGCACTGCACCGTAGTGCTAGCTGTGCCACTAGAGATTCTGGGTTTGAGTTCAGGCTCTGTCACTACCGGCCTCGACCGGTAGACCCATGGGTCGGCGCACAATTGGCCCAGCGTCATCCGGGTTAAAGGAGGGTTTGGCCGGCAGGGATGTCCTTGTCCCATCACGCACTAGCGACTCCTGTGGCGGGCCGGGCGCAGTGCACGCTGACACGGTCGCCAGGTGCATGGTGTTTCCCCCGACACATTGGTGCAGCTGGCTTCTGGGTTAAGTGGGCATTGTGTCAAGAAGCAGTGCGGCTTGGTTGGGTTGGGTTGGGTTGGGTTTTGGAGGACACACGGATCTCAACCTTCGCCTCTACCGAGTCCATACTGGAGTTGCAGTGATGAGACAAGACTGTAACTGCCAATTGGATACCACGAAATTGTGGAGAAAACAGGGTAAAAAAACAAACATGTGCTAAAGCAATTATGTTTGGATTTGCCTCAAACACAGTGTTATGTTTGGGGAAAATCCAATACAACACATTACTGAGTACCGCTCTCCATATTTTCAAGCATAGTGGTGGCTGCATCATGTTATGGGTATGCTTGTAATTGTTAAGGACTGGGGAGTTTTTCAGGATAAAAAAGAAACAGGCACAGGCAAAATCCTAGAGGAAAACCTGGTTCAGTCTGCTTTCCACCAGACACTGGGAGATTAATTCACCTTTCAGCATTACAATAACTTAACCTTCCTATTATGTTGCGGGCTAATTTGACCCATTTCCACTTTTGAGTTGTCTGAAATACTAGTTAACCTCTCCTTTTCTCTATGAGATTAAATTACTTTTCCCCATTTAGGGTCATGAACCTAACTTCAAAATGTGGACACACTGATGTGTTGTAGAATGTCTGTGTAGATTTCGTATACAAACATGATGTTGTTGGTCATTTTGACACAGAGACTTTCGTGTGTATAGATATTTGCACAGGTCCAAAATAAACAAGTGTCTCTGATGTATTTAGATTTGACTAGTTGTGGTTGCACTTTTATAATTATGTTTGGGTGAAAAGGAGCTTTCCCAAGCTTCTCCTTCTCAGTGCGAGAGCAGCAGATCTCTGACACAGACACTCAAAAATGAGCTCCAAACAGAAAACGCTTGTTTGTGAGAAAGGAAATATGTTTATCAAATAGTCCTTAAACTGAGTTTTTGAAATCAGCTGTTCTTGTATTTCTTCTTTCTGGAAGGTCTGACAAGACAAAATAAAGTTTGGGCAGTTTTTTCTTGATTCTTTGACTGTCTTGAGTGTGTTTAATCTGTGCGGGTCAATCTGACCCATACCACAATGGACATGTTTTTTTCTAGCAAAGCACGAGGCCAAATCTAGACTGTAGTTGCTTACTAAGAAGACAGTGAATGTTCCTGAGTGGCAGAGTTACAGTTTGGACTTACATTTACTTGAAAATGTATGACAAGCCCTACAAATGGTTTGAAGAATTTTGAAAATTACAATTGGCAAATGTTGAACAATCCAAGTGTGGAATGCTCTTAGAGATTTACCCAGAAAGACACAGCTGTAATCATTGGCAAAGGTGATTCTTTCTATGTGTTGACTCAGGGGGTTGAATTCTTATCTAATCAAGATAAATTAGTGTTTTTTAACATTTTTATTGTACATTTTTCTTTCACTTTGACATTATAGAGTATTTTATGTAGATCATTGCCAAAAAAATCACAAATTTGTAACACAACAAAATGTGGAAAAATATACTTTCTGAAAGCACTGTACCAAAGAGAACTTCACTGGAAAAATTACTTTTGATGTCACCAAAATTAAGTTCACAACTGTTTATGACGATAATGCAGATGTTGGGCTCCCTTTACATACATGACTTTTTTCAAGTTTTGAGTCGGAAATGTAGCTCTATTACCAGGGATAGGCAACTAGTGGCCCCGCGGAACCATTTCCATTTCCATAACAAAAAATAAGTGTGGGCGGTCGGGGTCTCAACTTACTGTTGGGAGTTAGAATAGTAGAATATTGACCAATTGACCTTTCGCTAAGCCCCGCCACATAATTTTGGGCAACCGATCGCAGCGCTCCGTTAGATAGCAAGAACCTCGAAACAAGCTCGTGTCGGACGTCATCGGACAAGCGTGTGTTTCAAAAGCATGGAAGCCAATGGCAAAAACAACGTTTTTTAAATGTATTTGTATGGCTAAATAATTGAACAGTGTGATTCCTGAAATGCAAGCTGCCATGTTTTTTTAAATCTGAAATTATACTTTTGTTGTATTGCTTGCTAGCTGGTTAGGTAGCTTTGTGTCATTGGCCAATTTTGAAAACGCTAGCTAGCTAGCCGGTTAATATAACTTATTTTCTCCAAATTTATTTTAGCTAGCTAAGTGAGTTATGTAATGAATATAACTGTTACTTGCTGTCAACATCAGAATATTATTTGAGAGCACCAATTAGGTCCAAAGGTGGTTTGTAGCTTTGACTGCAAGCTGACAGTGCATAATGAGAGCCATCCTATCCTATTCATAACTATCTTTAGTGCAGGTAAGAGTATGGTGGACTGAAGATGGCGGTGCAAAATGTCTCATGAAAAAGCTTTGAAATAAATGTCCATAAAACTGACCAAATAATAGTACTTTTATGCTGATATGCTCACTCGTGGGCAACAACATCCAAACCGAATAATAACTCAAAACAACTTGTAAGGCTAGAGAATTGTATAGATGTCAGATCTCCCCAATGAGATGTGGGTGTGGAGTCAGGCGCAGGAGAAACAAGTTCCCGAAGGAAAAGGGTGTTTTATTAAACAAGTTCAAAATAACAGGACACCGGACTACAAAGTAGCCACAAAACCCCACTCAGACACAGTCCAGGGAAAAACCACCTGTTAAACATGAACTAAAGAAAACGCAACCCAAAACTAACTGACAGTCAAACGAAAACAATCCCGCACAAAAACCCAAAGGAAATGTCGAGATTAAATCCCCCCTCCCCTAATTAACCAAAATGAAACCAGGTGAAACACAAGAGATATAACCAAAAGAAAAGGAAAAAGGATCGGTGGCAGCTAGTAGACCGGCGACGACGACGGCCGAGCGCCGACCCGAACAGGAAGAGGAGCCACCTTCGGTGGAAGTCGTGACAATAGAAAAATAATACAAAAGCAGTCAACACCAAAACATGGCAGAGGGTAAACATGGAAAGAATGGAGAACCAAACACTAAAAGAAAATGAAGAGACTCTTCGCCTAACACAGATTAGCTTTTTTCACCACCTTGTACGGTAAGTGTGGAAACCAAACTGCTAAAATCTATAAGGTATGAATTAGGTGTGCTTGAGATAGTCCATAAAGATGTACAAGAGGTGAAGGCCAGCCTTGTAATGAGTGATGAGAAAGCCTCGACAATGAAAAAAATTACTAAAAATCTGAAGGGTACAGTAAATGTTATCGAAGATGACGTTAATGAACTTAAAAATGTTAGGAGAATCCCTACTTGATATACAGGCCAGTTCAATGGAAATCTAGTGCTTACGGAATTAAAGTGGATGAAGGTGAAGATCCAGAGTTTGGTGAAATTCATGGTTAAAGCACTGCAGATCCCAGGCGATACTGTCGACCAAATTAAACTTGAACGCATGCATCGTTTTTCGGACTGAGAGGACAGCGGTACCAGCGGCCAATCATTGCCAAATGTGCGCCCTTTAAAGATAAAATAAGGGTAAAAAGCCTGGGCAAAAGATTCGCCAGCTATAAAATAGGCATGAACGATCAGGAAATTGCAAAATGAAGTGAAGTACTGTATCCACTCTTCAAAGACCATATACTAAAAGGAAGACGTGTAGCTCTTGTAGTTGACAAGCTATACATTGATAATCAACTGTTCTGAGACACCAACACCACTCCATGGATATTCTAAATAAAATGGAACATCCAACACTATTAATGGTAGGGAAGGTAATAATAAAAAAAACTGAAATAATAAAATACAACAATTAATAAAGAAACTATCGATACACTATGCTATTCAAGTTAGAGGAATGTTGTACAATTATTTGTATTCTATTTTTTATGTATATTATTGATAAATAAATAAAAGAAAGGACAATTTATGAAATAATAAATCACAAAATACAAGGAACCGGAACACAAAAGTACCCAAAGCCCGAAATTAGGCAGGAATCAACAAGGTAGAAATAAAAACATGACAAATAGATGACATAAAAGGCACAGTATGTGGGTATGTGCGGGTGTATACAGTATGTGAGGGGAGTATGGGTATGTTGGACTATGGTGTTCCTGTGTGTTTTGTGTGTTTGGAAATATGTGATGAGTTAAAAGTCAGTGAGTAAGGAAAATGGTTGCAAATGCAAGCAGGAGTTGTGACAGAGTGAGAGTCTTCACTTTTGCGCAGATTTGGGATATTCATCTTTAAATTAAAATATATAGTTGGTTTATTTTTGTCCTATCATGATGGAACGGTGCCAACCCTATATCCTAGTCACCCACCTGAGTGACCCACACACTAAGAGGAAGTCTTTAACCATTTCATAGGCCTACAGCAAGTAGCCTACGCAGCCATTACAGAAAGGTGAACACGGTCAGAGACACACTAAAGCAGCACCGCCCCTCAAGAGTCTGAGTTTGCCTGGTAGGGTAAGTCCAAAAGCAAAAGCCACTGGATTTTCTCAAAGCTGCTAATGAGAACCTTGATGACCTCGTACCTAGCTGGTGGGAATTCCGTTGGAATACTTCCAGCCAGGTAGTGGCAGTGCTGGCAACACTGGCTGCAGTAACCCATGGTGAGGGAGTCACACTCAGACAATCAGATAGGGGGCATATTATTGTGGACCTGGCGATACAGAATAATTAAATGGTCTGACTGCACAGAGGTGCTAGGAAATATGGGTCTCAATAGGGGACCAGCATGTGTGGGTGTTGGGGGTAAGGGGGTATCCGAGTTACATCAGCTAGAACTAGATACTGATCCATGAAATTTCCCCATTCCTGCTCAATTTGGCAATCTGGCATGCCTTTTTCAACAGCCAAACGGTATACACATTCACATATCATGTTTTTTCTTGAGTTGGGGATGGAACAACTGTTGAACATTTGAGCTTGTTGTTGTGTGTGTTGTGTGTGTGTGGGGGGGGGGGGGGGGGGGGGGGGGGGGGGGGGGGGGGTAGGTCAATCTATGGGTGGAAGGGAAGAGAGGGGCATAAATGTTTGTTTAGGATGGGTGGGGTGAGTGAGTGCACGCATCCCACATCTGTTGACAAAAATAAAGAATTCCTACTGCCCACCCTTGTTACAGGTAACAATTCTCCGTAGAAGTGCTTATATTATTACATATATTATTTGTCAGTTGTTTGAATCAATTTAGAAATGCAAGATTTTTTTAGATATACACAACCGGTCAAAAGTTTTAGAACACCTACTCAAGTGTTTTTCTTTAATTGTACTATTTTCTACATTGTATAATAATAATGAAGACATCAAAACTATGAAATTACACATATGGAATCATGTAGTAATCAAAAAAGTGTTAAGCAAATCTAAATATATTTTATATTTGAGATTCTTCAAATTAGCCACCCTTTGCCTTGATGATAGCTTTGCACACTCTTGGCATTCTCTCAACCAGCTTCACCTGGAATGCTTTTCCAACAGTCTTGAAGGAGTTCCCACATATGCTGAGCACTTGTTGGCTGCTTTTCCTTCACTCTGCGGTCCGACTCATCCAAAACTATCTCAATTTGGTTGAGGTCGGGGGATTGTGGAGGCCAGTTAATCAGCACTCCATAACTCTCCTTCTTGGTAAAAAATATATATACACTACCGGTCAAAAGTTTTAGAACACCTACTCATTCAAGGGTTTTTCTTTATTTTTACTATGTTCTACATTGTAGATCTCTCTGTACTTTGTTTCATTCATCTTTCCCTTGATCCTAACTAGTCTCCCAGTCCCTGTCACTGAAAAACATCCCCACAGCATGATGATGCTACCACCATGCTGCACCGTAAGGATGGTGCCAGGTTTCCTCCAGACCTGACGCTTGGCATTCAGGCCAAAGAGTTCAGTCTTGGTTTCAGACCAGACCAGATAATCTTGTTTCTCATGGTCTGTGAGTCTTTAGGTGCCTTTTGGCAAACTACAAGCAGGCTGTCATGTGCCTTTTACTGAGGAGTGGCTTCTGTCTGGCCACGCTACCATAAAGGCCTGATTGATTGAGTGCTGCAGAGATTGTTGTCATTCTGGAAGTTTCTCCCATCTCCACAGAGGAATTCTGGAGCTCTGTCAGACTGACCATTGGGTTCTTGGTCACCTCCCTTCTCCTCAATTGCTCAGTTTGGCCGGGGTGCCAGCTCTAGGAACAGTCTTGGTGGTTCCAAACTTCTTCCATTTAAGAATGATGTGTTCTTGGGGACCTTCATTGCAGGTGGACCTTGGGGACCTTTTGGGGACCTTTACCACAGGTGGATTCCACTCAAGTTATAGAAACATGTCAAGGATGATCAATGGAAACAGGATGCATCTGAGCTCAATTTTGAGTCTCATAGCAAAGGTTCTGAATACTTTTGTAAATACGTTTTTTCAGTTTTTTCCTAAAAATCTGTATTCGCTTTGTCATTATGGGGTTTTGTGTGTAGATTGATGGATATTTAATCAATTTTAGAATAAGGCTGTAACATAACAAAATGTGGAAAAGTCAAGGGGTCTGAATACTTTCTGAATGCACTGTATTTATTTGAGCTTCTTTCGGTCAATTTGCGGTCTTCAAATTATTAGTAATTATCTTCTATCCCCCTGACCATCCATCTAGTACATGATCCCTGGTGTACAGTTAGTGTGTGTTTTGCATTTGTAAAATTATTTTGATGTGATAGGAAAGTGGAGGTCTTCATGTTTCTATAACCGTACCGCAATTGAGAATCGATTTACGTTTATATGGAATATTTGTCTGTTTTGTGTGTCAGAATCAATTTACTTTTAAACAACATTTAAGGTCCTTGGACCATAAAAGGAGTAGTGTTTGACTCCTTTAGTCCATTTATTGGGCTAGAGCCATCCATGCTAGCGACATTACAAACTTGATCTTACCAGGTTCCTGTGAAGCAAATGTAATGACAGCCCACCACAACATATCTGAGAGTCTACTGTTAAATGTCATTGTGTAGTAAAAACACAGTTTGAGATCATTGTGATGGGTTTTCTCCAGTGTTCTGAATGAGGAATTGGGCTTCCCGGGAAAATGTTGTCCAAGAGAGCATGGCTTAGCGAAGGGTCAATTGAATGCAAGCTTTACAAAAATTTAAATTGTTGATTTATTCTAGCCTGTCTATCTATGGGTAAAAGTTAAGCTCAACCCACTCAGTTTTCCACCACAAAACACCAGAAAATGACTAAAAAGCCCAGCTGCTTTTACACTGTTTTGACTATCAGTTCAATGTTTGAAATTATTATTATTTTTATAAATTAATAGTTTCACCATATTAAAATGGCAGTTAAATGTATTTGATGTAAGTTGACCTTAAAATGAGGGACAGATGTAAATGAATCACTAATCACATGAATTATAAAAAATAATATTCGGAAATGACTTTGTCAAAGCAATAAAATAACTAGGGCTTTATGGTGAAAACTTGGAGAAATGTTTGGGTTAAGTGGGTTAAAATCTTCTTAGAAGTTACAGAGGGTGCACAGAGGAATTTAATTCTCTGTGTGTTCTATATTAAAGGAACCTTCATTGAAAATAACAGCCTTTTAATTTCAAATATTTCATGTTTAAATTCGATATTGGTGCACAATTTCTACTTAAAATATCATAAGGAACATCAAAGGCACTCATTTCGTGGAACGACCCAACTACCAAACTTGGCCCCCAACCCAGAGATCTGAAGAGGCTTGTTTTATTGCTTACTACTGATTGCTGATGCAGAGTTCATCTACTGTATAATCAACACAGTGAACAATGCATGAAGTAAAACTTCCCTTTAGATCTTTAAAGCGGAAGTCTAGAAAGGCTACCTGCTGTGGTGGCAGGCACCCTAGTGGTTAGAGCATTGGACTAGTAACTGAAAGGTTGCCAGATCAAATTCCTGAGCTCACAAGGTAAACTTCTGACGTTCTGCCCCTGAACAAGGCAGTTAACCCACTGTTCCTAGGCTGTCATTGAAAATAAGAATTTGCTCTTAACTGACTTGCCTAGTTAAATAAAGGTAAAATAAATAAAAATGTTTAGGGTGTGAATGATCCAAAACTCCACCTTCACTCCCTGGTAAGATTAAAAGATGGGTCTCATCATGCCTGGTATTGTTATCGAAATTGACCTGATGGGTAGGATAAAACCCTTAGCTGTGCCTAAGTGCCTATACAGATCTCTGTCTACACAGGAAAAAGATAAGTGTGGCTCTGCCCAGCTCCAACCCGAAGCTTCTAATTTGGTGGCTGGATCACAGAGGACACCCTGGTGGGGTGCGTGGGAAGTCTGGAGATGGATAAAGACTGAGCTCATCCAAATGATGCCTTACTGCCTTCCTGTACACTTCTGAAACCGGATACCATTCTCTGTTCTATTGGTCAAAGGGTAAACGACCTCCTATTTTCAACACACAGATGCATGTGTGAGATCCTACATAGGGCCAACTCACATCACTTACTAATGTGTAGCACCCACCGGGGTGACGCCATGGTGGCCATTTTGTGCTGTAAAGCTCCCTGTTGACCACCCATCAGGCATTATGATAGAAGTCTTGTAAGACAACATCGTTCCTGTATTGTGAGAAAGCCTGTTAATTTCTTGTTGATACACTCAGTAATCCTTGTTTGGCAACTAATTGTTCTGCCACATATGGTATCATGGCCCTCCCGCTCAGCCCAGTTAAAGCTCTTCTCTGTCCTGGCACCACAATGGTGGAATGAGCTCCCCCCTGCCCATCTTCTGAAAAATGTCTGAAACTCTACCTATTCTTGTGGTATCTTGACTAATCCCACAGCGACCCCCCCCCCCCCACACACACACACACACACACATAAAAATGTAAAATAAACAAGCACCCTTTCTTGAACTAATACTTACTAGCACTGACTTCGCTAGTGCTTGACTACGATACAGGTAACTGCCAAAATAAAGTCAACACCAACATAGTGTCTTATTAGGGCATTGAGCCACCATGAACCAGGACAGCTTCAATGCACCTTCAACGCACCTAGCTTGATGACTCCTTGCTGTCCCCAGTCCACCTGGTCGTGCTGCTGCTCCAGTTTCAACTGGTCTGCCTGCGGCTATGGAACCCTGACCTGTTCACTGGACGTGCTACCTTGTCCCGGACCTGTTGTTTTCGACTCTCTCTCTACCGCACCTGCTGTCTCTAACTCAGAATGATCGACTATGAAAAGCCAACTGACATTTACTCCTGAGGTGCTGACCTGTTGCACCCTCTACAACCATTGTGATTATTATTATTTGACCCTGCTAGACATCTATGAACGTTTCAACATCTTAGCCATGTACTGTTATAATCTCCACCCGGCACAGCCAGAAGAGGATTGGCCACCCCTAAGAGCCTGGATCCCCTCTAGGTTTCTTCCTAGGTTCCTGCCATTCTAGCTGCCATGCTTGCTGTTTGGGGTTTTAGGCTGGGTTCCTGAATAGCACTTTTGGACATCGGCTGAAGGGCTTTATAAATACATTTGATTGATAGATTCTGCAAGTGTCTGGAACTCTATTGGAGGGATGCGACTCCATTTTTCCACGAGAAATTCCATAATTTGGTGTTTTGTTGATGGTGGTGGTAAACGCTGTCTCAGGTGCTGCTCCAGAATCTCCCAAAAGTTTTCATTTGGGTTGAGAGCTGGTGACTGAGACGGCCATGGCATAAGATTTTCATAGTTTTCATGCTCATCAAATCATTCAGTGACCACTCGTGCCCTGTGGATTGAGGCATTGTCATCCTATGGGGGCATAGCCATAGTAGCCAAGCATTTTCATACATGACCCTAAGCATGATGGGTTGTTAATTGCTTAATTAACTCAGCAACCACATCTGTGTGGAAGCACCTGCTTTCAATATACTTTGTATCCCTCATTTACTCAAGTATTTCCATTATTTTGTCAGTTACATGTACTGTATGTGGTTGTCTCCCCAGCTATCTAAGATGTATGCACAAACTGTAAGTCGCTCTGGATAAAAGCGCCTGCTAAATTACCAAAACGTAAACAGAAAAATGTCAATGGCCCTATAAGGAAGCTATAAGGGTAAGTATATGGAAATGGTCTATGTAATTACATTGCAGCAGGAATGTTAGTACAGGCAGTTACATGGCACTTACCATTGTTCATTCCGTTTTCCGAGAAGATCACAAGCGAGTGTGAAAGTACCCATAGCTGCATGTGTTTACTCGTCCGCTACTATGGTAATTACGTAGATTGTTCTGCTTGTACTTGCTGTAGTATACGACCTACGTAATGTTAGCGTGACTCACTTCTTTATTGAGTAAATCAATCAAAACGTGTATTCTTAAAACACAATAGATGTGACAATCCTTTCATTCCATCCTTATACATCTGTATTGCTACTCATCTTCGGGAATGCATGTCTCAGGTAGGCAGGTAGTGGTGAGTCAAGTAACCGGTGAAGTGAGGAAAAAGAAAAAAAGGACTTTAACATGTGTGGGTTCTCTAGCTGGGGGACTCAGTACTCCACTATATTGAAAAGAAAAAGAAAGACACTTGATGAAAAAATACCATTCAAATCGAGACTTGAAGGCAGTCAAGCTCTGTTTCCAGCACACATCATCCAGAAGACATCTGCCAGAGCTGTACATGATGGAGCTGTGTGGATACAGCAGCGGCCTCCACATTCAATACGCTTTAGTCATTCATTAAATAGAGGGAATTCCCCCTGACTCTGATAGTTGACACTGATGCCAACAAGAATTATTGCCAATGTGTTACACACTACTGTATGTAAGGTATCATTGTCTTGAAGATAAATCAGAAGGCTTTAGTAAATCTTGCCGGAGCCCTTTCCTGCAATCAATGACAAAAAGTGCCCTCTTTGGCTTCATGGGTGGAATGTTATTAATATTTATAATTTCATAATTAATAAAGGTACATTCTTTTACAATGAAAATCCGGTGTTTCTATGTGAAACAGTTTTGTTATAGTTCAGTCTTCTGTGATCCATATGAAGTGTAATTTTGGAATGCAAACTCAAAATTGAATACATTTTAACAAACCAATGTTTAAGCCTGTAACCATGTGTTTGAGGTGTATACTTAGGTGATCCTGATTTAGCCCACTGCAGTAAAAGGTTACTAAGTGAGTGGGTGGGGGGGGAGAAGATTTATTGATGCCGAACTGTGGTCACAACAATGCAATGGGCATAAAAGTCAGATAAACAACATTGGTTGACGTTCATTTTCTCATTTATTTGCAAGTGATCAGCCATCAACATTTCTCAAAACATGTTGTCAACTTGCATGATCATAGTTTGAAGAGACATGGAGGTCTATGAGAGTGGCCAATTGACTGTCTTTCTTTCCCGAAGGTGCCACAGCGTCGACAAAAGGCAGTTGCATAATCTGTCAAGTTCTCAGGTGAAGTCCCTCGGTCATGGCTGCGTGCCCGCAGTCGGCTGTTTTGTTGTGATTGGGCTATGCTGATCCGTTTCATTAAGAGGTAACCCAAGACCTCGTATCTCAGTTTCACCGCCTTGAGGGAGTCCCCTGGGTGTGCAAACAAAGCAAGTGGGGTCCTACATGGGGTACACCTCAGGAGTGGGGTTGAAAAGAGAAGGCTGGTTCAGTTTACTGTAAACACAGACAGGCAGGGGTACTGAGGAGGTCACATGCATGTGTGGGCCCTTCTTATGTTCCCTACAGGACATGTTGGGTTAAAAGAGATTGTTATTCACAATGGAACAACTCAGCCATGTTCAACAGCCAACATACAGTTGTCGTGTTTTTACTGACCTGTATTTCTTGGTCTTTCTATCTCATGCAGTACAATAAACACCGGTTCCACATTGATTGAAAGAACAAGCTGACCTGGAAAAAGTATTGACTGTTTCTTCTTTTCTAAAACATTTATCTTACGGAAAAACAGACATCAGCTAATATAGCAAAGTATTTGTAGTGGCAATTCCATGAACTATTCAAACAAGTGACTCGTCTACCAAAGGATTTTTCAGCATGACTCTTCAAGAAATCTTTAAGGTAGCCTGTGCAGCCGTCCATGGGTCATTAGTCGGCGTTCACCTGAGAAAAGATTGATTTGGTGTGTCGTTTCTCACCTTGACCCCGGACACTGTCCAAACACTTGCATTGACGTGTGTGTGTGTGTGTGTGTGTGTGTGTGTGTGTGTGTGTGTGTTTGCGCGGGGTCAACTATGTGTTGAGAGAAGGGTGTCCTATGTGTGTGAGTGCTTTGGTTTGCACCTGAGTAAGTGAGCAAATATGCTTTCAAAGTCCAGTAGTCTGTGATCCACGGAGACCACCACACAGCCACTAATCCCGTTCATCACAGCCAAGGCAAACACATTAGGCACACAACATCAACACCCAGGCGAAGAGCCCCATTGACGAATCCTTCAGTCTTTCACAATGGACCCAGGAGGATAAGCCAGTGTTATGCCTTAAACAGGTTGGAAAATGTATTTGATAGAGGATCCTCGTTGCCTTCTAAATAAATCAATGTTTTTTCTTTTCTATAAATTGTATTCTTGTCTTTTGTTGTTAGAGTGGGTTGGGTCCCTAAGGGATCAGGCTTAAGAAACTAGACACTACTCTGATGAATCAAGCACTTAACGATGTTGATGACATCATGGATACAGGTCAATGATAGGACGTAAACCGTTCTCTTCTTCCCTTGGCACTTCCCTTTTCTTTCTGTCATTGGCTCGTTTTCACGACATTAGTACATCACCTGGATAACAAGAGTAAACTATACTTAGAAAGCAGGCACAATGAAAGAGTTTCATATCAATCCGCTCTGTGTTCATTTTCTGAAATGTTGGCAAATGAGCTTTTGTTGTTTAAAGAAATGATGAAAAAGTCATGGTATGAGGTCGTTCAATTCCAGAAATGTATTTGTTTAAAAACTATCACTTGATGGTTTAATTTCAGAGATACAAATAATCATGTTTTTTTGCAAAATTCTACATATCCACCTCCCTCTCAATGAGGTAGTACTGGTGGGATTTACAGTCAAATGTAACAAATGATACATTTGTGACATCAATATTTAAAACATTGAAATAATTCAAAACAATACCGTGAGATCTGTATGTAAAACATTTACATTTGACATTTAAGTAATTTAGCAGATGCTCTTATCCAGAGTGATTTACAGTAAGTGCGTTCATCTTAAGATAGCTTGGCGAGACAACCACCTATCACAGTCAAATATAGAGGATATAAACATTCCATTCCAATGGATATATAGAGTTTTGCAACAAAAAAAAACACATTTTCATTAACATCTATTTTACATACACATGAAGGTACCCATAAGCAATCATTTCTGATATAAAAAATGTAAAAAACACAAATGTGAAGATAAAAATGTTTCGGAAATAAACTCTTAAATTGTTTATCGTGTGTGTTTGTGTTTGTTCTAGAGGCAATACGGTCTATACGATTTCAATTGAAACACAATACCATCTCTAAACAAACACTCCCTGTACAGATTGACACAACAGGATAACAAACCTCGGTGCTCCCTACAACAACTGTTGGCATATAGAACCTGAAAGGCTATCCCATGCACAATGGGACTAGACAAGAGGCCTCGGGCCCCATGGTCGCTTGCTCCGAGCAAAAGCCTGTGGGCTCCCTGCTGTTCTATGCAACATGCTGAACAGTAGGGGGTCACCCTCTGTTTGTTTAAAACTCACAGGAGTCCCATTAAATCCCTGATTCCCCTCATTTAGGACTTCCACGGGGACACAAAGGACAACCCTGGGAAGCGGCACGTTGCAAGGGACACCAATTATCAGGGCGAGGACACAGGCCAGCTTGTTCGTGCTCAGGGACATGTCAAGTCGTTGGACGACCCCCTTCGTCAAACCCATTGACCACAGCGCACGGAGAGGCATCTTAATTGGTGTTGGGTAAACAGATTTTGTCACAAAGTAGCAAAGGAAGCTAAGTAGCTGAATGTTCACATTGTCCAACCCCTGACCTGGGCTTCGGGGCCATTCCCAGACATCATTATGCTCTGTTACTTTGATTAATCGTCTCTGACTCCCCTTTACGGTAGCGGGAAATCCAGGACAGCAATTAAAAGCAATATTCTGGCAATAACCACCAGAGTAAATAAAAAGTGAGCCCTTTTCTCTGTGTACAATGATATGATAGTGGCGAGAGGCTTGGCAGACAAAATCATCAATTTGGTTTGTGTTTGGCTTTTTATCTCAATGTTTGTGTCTCTTTTTTACCCTACCCGGCCTCCCCCTCTTGGGTCTTTCATTCCATTTTAAAAAGGGGATTTTATTAGGGAATCACTTGACATCGTTAGTTTTGGAGAGCGGCCACAATGACAGAGTGCTTGTCTTGTATTACGAAAACATATGTCAGATCAGCAGTCGAGGACCAGAGTTCCGACCTCAGGTGAAAGGTCTGGGAATCTTTCTTTCTTGCCAGTTGCTTCTGTTCCCTATGTCTCTGGGCCTTTCCTCTATCTTGGTTTGGGAGGTGTCCATCTTCTCCAGGCAGAACCCAGTCCCATGATTCATTATTACAGGGACTGACCAGTCACAATAGGCCAGTGTTGTCCCACGGGGCCTGAAAGTGCAGAGTGTGAAGTTCAGTGACCGATGATGGGCTTTTATGCCAGGTGACAGTGCGGAAATTAGCAAGAGGATATTGACTTGATCTCATCTGCTTCACACGCTTTATCAGTGTGATAATGCGAGTGAGACAGATGGGTACTGGAACTCACAATGTAGAGGGTCCTGGGTCCACGTCCTGCTGTATGTTGGGAAGGCAGAGATGGACCCTACTTTGTTACATTTAAAAAATAAATACCTCACTTGCCACTATCATTGTCTTTAGAAAGACAAAGCCTATACTCTGTCAGATATTTATGAGTATCAAATATGAATGTTCTATAACTCATAAAAAAACACAGCACATATATTCTAGGATGTGTAAAATTGAAATGATCTTGCTATAACTGCTCAATAAAGACAGCTACACATTTTTATGCCACTACCTGAAAACAAGAGTACTGATAAACTGATATACTGTATAATATTATGTAGATCAGGCTAACAGGACAAGGTTGTCTCTAAGTAGATTAACAAACAACCATGTGGCCTCAGCTCATTCACCCCCAACATTTGAGGGGCCACAAATATACTGTAAGTAACCTCAAATTAGTAGTGCTGAGTAATTAACCACGTTTTCGGTTTTTAAACAACTCATTTACTAACATCGGTTCAATTATTTGAATTCCATTTTGTTCTTTTTTTCTGTGAGCTCAATTCACACATTGCACAGTTTTTCTAGAGATAAATCAAATCAAGCCCAAACTGTGACATGTAGTAAGTAGAGTGTTGTAGTTTCCAACGGGTCAATGTTCTACATAATTTTGCGCAGAAAACATGGCAATTAACTACAATGACCATAATCCATTGCGCGCCTACTTGTCCGGTCTGTTTATTTTAAGCCTGCTATTTAAAAGAGACAAGAATGTGCGAACAAGAGAGATAGAGAGCAGTTCCCTCGCAAGGTATCTCTACCTGAAAATACATCTAAGTGATTGATAGTTGCTATTCGGCAGTCACAGAAGTATGCCTTATTTATTTTGATGAACTACTAAAATACTGATTTTGTCAGACAGCATAGGCATCAGCTCTATAGAGATACGATGATGGAAATTAAATAATAAAGTCATCATATAAAACAAATGTAATATTCACAACAACTTAAATATTTTATTAAACTAAAGTAATGTGAATAAATGATAGTTAATAAGTGGTCATCAATAATGGGCGATCAATACCATCATTTGACTTTTATGAATTGTTTTAATTTTGTATTGTTACAGCATTCAACACACATAATGCATAGTGCATCATTAATGCATCATTATTTTTTCATAATGAACCAACCTCAAAAATTGCTAATCCCTCAGCACGACAAATTAATTACATTTTTAGATAGTTTACTCAGTTATCACACAGGTAATAATGTTCTAATGACGAGCTGCTTGTAATACTGTAATATTATTATTTTTAAATCATATTTTTGTATTTGTTGTTTGTGTACTGTCTGTTTGTTAGTTTGTTTCTCTGGCCATGTATGGAGTTATTCCTGCTTCCTAATAATATAATCAAATCTGACACTATATTTAGTGAGATAAAATGAGCTATCAAATAAAAGAAGAAAGAAATGTGACAAATATGAGCACCAGTAGCGGTACATGATCGGAACATGAAGTCGTATATATCCAGTTAGACTTACTCTTGTGACCCTCGCTCAAAACCTCGGTTCACTTGCTCTAGTGGTGCTTAGATGATCTGATGGCCAAAAGGCATCACTCCTTTGAAGAGGCTTAGATTTGGCCTTGAAAGAGTCAAGGGGCTTTTACCCATTGGTGGGAAAATGCTGATTAATTGTGTCGTAGCCCTGTGAGAAAGTACGCCCAGCGCAAAGCACTAATTATGGGCCCTCCACTGCCCGAGGAAAAAAGGGCAAAAACTCCCAACAAAGGCTCATCTCATATCTCAAGACAATGAAGGCCGAAGAGAATAGGAGAAAGGGGAAGTTAATGAGGTGTGTCACCTGGCAGCTGCTGATAGTGGGAGGGGAGGAGGGGGGAGTATTGGGGGGGACAAGGGGTATTCAGGACTATGGACTATGGAAGTCCTTCTGGAGGTCCCTTTTTTCCTCAGGGGGGGTACCCAGCAGGTTGTGTCTGCCAAGGATGTGAAGAGATACGCATGAAGGGCCAAAGCCTGGAGTGCCTCAAAGAGATCATTGCGGAAATACAAAATCCCAGTTTTAAAATAAAATCCCGGTATATAACAACAACAAAACTAGGATCAGTTGACTTCAGAAAGTATTCACACCCCTATACTTTTTTCATATTTTGTTATGTTAAAAAGTGGGATTAAAATTGATTTATTTGTTGTTTTTGGTTAATGATCTACACAAAATACTCTAATGTCAAAGTGGAAGAAAAATTATTACATTTATGAAAAATGTATGGAAAAAAAACACATATCTTGATGAGATAAGTTTTCACTCCACTGAGATTATAGATGTTAGAAACGCCTTTGGCAGTGATTACAGCTTGACTACGTCTCTAAGAGCTTTGCAACCTAAATTGTACAATATTTGCCCCATTATTCTTTTAAAAATTCTTAAAGCTCTGTCAAGTTGGTTGTTGATCCTTGCTAGAAAGCTATTTTTAAGTCTTGCCATAGATTTTCAAACCGATTTAAGACAAAACTCTAACTAGGCCACTCAGGAACATTCAATATCGTCTTGGTAATCAACTCCAGTGTAGATTTGGCCTTGTGTTTTAGTTTATTGTCCTGCTGAAAGGTGAATTTGTCTCCCAGTATCTGTTAGAAAACAGACTGAACCAGGTTTTCTTTTAGGATTTTGCCTGTGCTTAGCTTCCATTTATTTTTGTCATAAAAAACTACATTTTCCTTGTCGATGACAAGCATACCCATAACGTGATGCAGCCACCACTTGAAAAGATGGGGAGTGGTACTTAGTAATGTGTTGTATTGGATTTCCCCCAAACAACACTTTGTATTCAGGACGTAAAGTTAATTTCTTTGCCATATTTTTTGTAGTATTACTTTAGTGCCTTGTTGCATACAGGATGCATGTTTTGGAATAGCTTTATTATATACAGGCTTCATTCGTTTCACTCTGTCATTTTAGGTTAGTATTGTGGAGTAACTGCAATGTTGTTGATCCATCCAAAGTTTTCTCATATCACAACCATTAAACTCTGTAACTATTTTAAAATCACCATTGGCCTCATGGTGAAATCCCTGAGCAGTTTCTTTCCTCTACAGAAAGTTAGGAAGCCTGTATCTTTATATTGACTGGGTGTATTGATGCCTCATCATCATGGTCAGAGGGAAATTCAGCTTTCTTTATTTTTAACACATCTACCAATCAGTGCCTTTCTTTGCGAGGCTTTGAAATATGTCCCTGGTCTTGGTGGTTGAATTTGGGCTTGAAATTGGGCTTGAAATTGACTTCTCGATTGAGGGACCTTACAGACAGTTGTATGTATGTGTGTGTGTGTCGGTGTGTGTGGGGGGGGTTGTTAAGCACATTTTTACTCCTGAACTTATTTCGGCTTGCCATTACAAAGGGGTTGAATACTGAATACTTATTGACTCAAGACATTTCAGCTTTTCAATTTTATATACATTTTGAAAATGTTCTACAACTAAAATTCCACTTCGATATTATGGAGTATTGTGTGTAGTGACACAACATCTCAATTTAATACATTTAAAATGCAGGCTGTAATACGACAACATGTGGACTAAGTAAAGGGGGTGACTTCTTTCTGAAGGCACTGTATATGTAGGTATTTATTAAATAAATAATGTAATACATCAAATTAACACTTTTACATGTACTCTATATCATCTATCATAAAAAAAATCTATCAATAGAATAATATTTCTCAAACGAACCACTTAGTAGGGGTCAACGGCTAAAGCAACTACACTTCAAGAAGACCCCAAAACATCACTTGCTCGTTTCTACATTATTTTCCATTTTAGCAGATGCTCTTATCCAGAGCAACTAGGGATACGTGCCTTGCTCAAGGGCACATCGACAGATTCTTCACCTAGTCTGCTTGGGATTCGAACCAGAGACATTTTGGTCACTGGCCCAATGCTCTTAACCACTAGGCTACCCGCTGCCTAGGCACAAAAGACTACATGAAAATCTATTATTCAAAGAAAACAGACGATTTTCAACAAAAAATAGTATATAAGCAGATTTATAATCCTGTAAAAACACTGCTCAGCTGTATATTCAAAGACAAACATTAAAAACATTGAGAATCACAAAATGTTCCCCCAGTGGATTTTTCACTCATAAAAGAAGACCAGTCAAGTGCGGTTTAACGTTTAGCTAGAATAAGAAAGACTGCGGTGTCTTGATGGTAAATGACGTGACATAGATCTACAGTAAATGGCATATGTAAAATGACTATATTAGAGCTTGGGTACCATTTTGGTTTGTCTTTGTTTTTCTCTAACCTGAGGGCAAGTTAAGTAGTCTTCGAGAGACAAAGGTGGTTCTATGTCTCAAATAGTGTGCCACCAAATTTCTGTTGACAGGGCTTCTTATTAAGTTTGCGGTTGCTGATGCTTGAATTCTGAGGAACACTTTGGTTGTTCCACTGACATTTGTTCGACTTATGTGCCACCACAAACAGAACAGATTTTCTCAAGACAGTGACAGAGGCCGTTGTAATGCCATTCTTAATATGTTGTTATATGTTGATGGATGATGTTAGGAGCTGCGTTGAGTTAATAAAGAATAATTTATACATTTTTTTCACTATGAAAAGAAAATATCTTATAATGGAATAAACTCTTATTGCCGCTACTGCATTTAGAGTTTCAGTTCCCTGCGGAAGACATTTGGAAAGAGGATTTCATGCTTCATTTGAAAGTTATCGATTCAGTTCCAAGGCTATCCTACAGTGATCAATGGTTAACTCAAATAAAGGATTGGCAGGAGGTTTATTCAAAATGTCTTCCTATCATTCCGAAAGGTTCAATACATTTGTTACCATTGGTGCTCGTTTAGACAACCCTCAACCTCTATCTCTCTTCTCTCTCTATCATAACAAGTTGTTGAGGGACATTATTAATATACATATCATTCTTTCATCATTGCTATTCTGTAAGTAATTTGCACAGGCACAATATCTGTATTCAGATATATTAAATTGTTACATTTCTCACCCTGGTCTGTATGAACCTGTTAGGGGATTCCATAATTCAATTGTACGAGTATTGCACGAGTATCGCACATGAAAATAATTGGCCATGAGACATTGCAATGCATGACTGAACATCCCTAAAAACCATACTCTAAATGAATGGAATACTAGTTTCTCTGAGTTCTGGTTTGAGTAATGAGATATTTTACCTAGACATGGTGTTAAAGGAGAAACTTCATGTAAAATAGTACTTTTAAAAGCAGACAGAGCATGAGACATGTATGAGACCTCTAAATCCAATGACGGAATAGCGTCTTCATCTGGTATAGCTAGGTGGCTAGGCAGACTGCTGTGTGTCTGATAACATCAGTAGGAAGTTAAACAAAATAAGTTTTTTCTTCAAAACTGCCATCTTTCAGTCTGACGGTTACTGTAAACACCATTCCAGCGCACAACATTATAAGACATACTATTCCACATTCCTTCACCCTGTTTTTTAGTAGGAGAAATGTCTCAAACGCTTTTGCCAAGAGAAAGCTCCCAACATTATATAAAAGGGGCATCATTTGTAGTAGAGTAACACAAGGTTCAGTTATAGCATTTCTAAAAAAAATACTTGCGTGAAACTACAGAATTAGCAGAGAGTTCACAGCAGAGAACTCTCTGCTATTCTCTCAACACTCCATGTCTTTCAGCCTCATGGCAAAATATCCTCTTTAATATACAGTAGTTGTGCCAGTAAGGTGCCAATTGCAACACTCGCTACAGAAAATATCTCTTCATATTTCCACATTTTGAATTATGACAAACTTCTTAGGAGATGTAAAACAAACTCCATTCAGGCTGGTTTCCGGCCTTGATTTTAATGTCTGCATAACATCCCATGGAAGTTTAGGACATTTCAGCTATGATAGCAATTTGCGTAATGGGAAAGGTTGCACAAGCCCACATCTAAACCCAGACGTTAGATGAATCAACTATTATATTCGTATCAAGTGGACCAAATTCAAATTACTTTTGTTCCTTGTACACAAACTTGCCTTACAGTCCCAATACGATTTAGCAGTTGTACACAGTGCACATACAGGCACTGTTCCTAAAAACATAAACTCGATCAGAATATTAAAGACATGATGAGAATTACCCACTGGGCAAAAGCTGGTTGACTCAATGTTGTTTCCACGTCATTTCACCTCAAAATGTAAATGTGTTGACGTTGAATAAGGTGGATTTGTCATCAACGTAAGGGAATTTCGTATTTATTTTTTTTCAACCAACCTTTAAACCTAAATCAAATGACATGGTGAAATGTGTGGTGGACTTCGCGTTGAAGTCACGTTACTTGACGACTCAACCAAATGTAAATCAAAACTATACATTGAACTGACATCTGTACCACTGCCCGGTGAGTAACTACAAATATCTAAGTTCTGTTGGATGTCGTCTTGGCACAGACACAGCTAATGTACTATCAAAGTTCATGGTTAGGTTATAGTAAACGTGCCAGACTTTACAACACATTTCCAATCCTTAGAATAGCTCTTACAATGATTCCGCAATGCAACATTTCTCAACCTAGAAATCTACTGCTGTTAAAAGCAGCCTTCACACGTTTAGGTTTGTATAGTATATGAAAATGCATTTGGTGAATTTATATAACCCCAGTGTGTAGGAGAGAAAAGGCATGCATTTGCCCCTCAACTATAATACCAGGACAAGTAAACACATAGAAAAATGGTTTTAAATATAGTCCTCATTTTATTAACAGAGGCCAAATAAATTCATCACATTGTATTTACAAAGAAAGGCAATAAATATCTTATAATAGTCATAAAATTGTTTTGCATACATTTAAAAAAAAAAAAAAACATAAATGTGTCATGATGTTAGTAGCATCTCATACAAAATCTGTCAGTTGGTAGACAAATATATAGGCTACTACAGCTCTACCCTGGAATAGAGGCTGAACTTTGTCATCAATGGTAATGATCTACAATGTTCTGTAGGGATCACAACTCCCCTGGTTGTCAGGTCTAGTAATGGCTGCAGTCTGTTTCCTGAATCCAAAATAAGCATATTTCTGGTTGTACGGGTTCAGGGTTTGAGAGTTAGGTCTTACAATACAGAGACAGTGGGTGGATAGGATGACTCTATACCTGTCTAAGTACACATTTGAACAATTCAGTGCTCTCGACATTATAACTGGCTTGGTTGAACACATTGTTAAAGATGAACAGTTTTTGGGATGTCTCTTTGAACATGGGTGCTTGGGGTGCACCATGAACAACCAGAAATGCAATCCACCTTTTGGTTGTAGGCCTATGAAAAGCAGGGCAAAATTGGTGGATGCAGATGTTAATAATAACAGAAAGCTTGCTCTGTGTCAAAAAAATGATTCTGAAGTATATCAGATAACATCATATAAGGCAATGTTTCAAAAGCTGTCCAGTATTCATTAGGCTTTTTTTCTCCAACTTTCTACCACAGTAAGACACGTAAGGCTAAAGGTGTGATATTACGTTTCCCATCGTAATAGCCAGTTAACTTCTGAGCCACATCAACTCAGGTTAAACAAAACTACAACCCCGTCTGTCTGATGCCTGGCTAGTCAAAGCATGTTGAATCATCAGTTGTACAACAAAAAAAATGTCAAGGAAATCACACTGTACACAACGTGTTCAGCGCATTCCATCCAGAGTAGGCAACGATTCAGGCAGAAGGTGTCAACACGGAGGGAGAGTTGGGGGAGGGAGAGTGGGCACTGTCAAATATTGCACTCAAAGCTGCACAGTTATCTAGGTAGACTGTGTCACCTGCCACTGTCACCTCTTTCCGTCTCGTCTCCCCGGCGTCTGATTCCAGTAGAAATACGGGATCCGTGTTGTCGGGGGGGGGGGGGTGACACAAACAAAACCGACAGGTATTCCAATAAAATCTAGCGCTTTCTTTTTATAACATTTATAAACTCATGCTACCCACCCTCATTGTCAGAAATATGCCTTCAGTTTGCAATTCAAAGGAGCCGAAGATAAGCAATAAGGGCCCTTTGTCATCCTTAGTTATCCGATATAAATAAAATAAGACACATTATAATAATTATAACAACCCAGAAACACCCAACATTTGGGAGATGTTCAACGTTCCTGAAATATAAAAATAAAACATCTTTGAAATGTTTGTTCTTTTTTTGTCGTCGTTCTTTTTTTTTTTTTACAAAAGTCTTCAAGGTGTTTTTAAGGCAAGAATCTCGTGATTTCCTTGGGAAAACAGTGTGTCTGATGTCCCATGGGACCATCAGTTAGTTTCGGGGTTCTGTTTTAAGCGACGCGCCCTTCGTGTCCGCTTAGTTACTGTAGTGAAACGGAACTCTTCCAGTGGGTCCACCTTGCCCTTCGGGTGGCGTTTCATGAAATGCACTTCCTGTTGTGTTTGTGTGGTCCGCGATCCTTTTTTGGGCCTCCCCTTCCTGTTGAAGCCTAGGTACCACCCTTTGTACTTGGCCGACACGAGAGCTGTGTAATTGTTCTCCAAGAATTCTTCCACGAAGACGCACTCCTGATTCCTTCCATTGAGCTGCAAGGGGAAACAACATGGTTTTAGACACTTAGCACCTGGTTTCCCAACACTGTGAAAAAACTACTTCCGCATTCCACAATGGCAAACCATCAAGGAAACCTATTTTACCTACTGCCAAAGAAACATTTCTGTATGTCATATAAGCCAGAAAGAGATGGAACTACTACAGTTGCATAAAGTTGTTTTTCATTCCTTTTTAAATTGTGTTTCTGGTATGGCTCTTGTAAGGACACATACACCTTACTAGACATTTCAAACTTTGCTTTTCTCAGTTTTAAACTATGTTTGTATTTAAAAAATAATTATACATTTTTGTGATATACACTTCCATACTTATGTATTTGGACAGTTAAGCTGCATTTGGACAGTGAAGGAACAAACATCACACCTCACAAAAAAATGCTAACCTCCCCTGGTATTGGAAATGGTGAGAGGTTAGCATTTTTGGAAGATATGATCTTTGTTCCTCTAACTTTCTCACACATCATTATTCAGGATTAATTCATGGTTATCCATATTCATGGTAGCATCCACATGAACGTGGAAGTGTTCAGAAACATCTTCTATTCTTATTTACAACAAAAGTGACTCCAAAATTACACAATACACTATTCACTAGTTCCCCCTGGGGAAGAAATTATCCGAAACAAAACCAAAAACTGCAAATGTATCCAACAAGTTTGTAGAGTCACAAGCTTGATGTAGTCATTGCGTGCTAGAAATAGGGGACCAAATACTAAACTTTTAACTAGACATGTATAAAAACACCCTCAAATAAAAGGTGACATGCTGTCGCCTTAAATTAAACATTTGATCCCAAATCCAAAATGATGAAGTAAAGAGACAAATTTGTAAATGTTAGCTTCACTTTCCAAATAAATACGGAGGGGAGTGTACATGCTGCTATTCAGTGGTGTAACGTACTTAAGTAAAAAATACTTTGAAGTACTACTTAAGTCGGGTTTTTTTCGGTATCTGTACTTTTTATTTTTTTTACATTTTTACTTCACTACATTCCTAAAGAAAATGATGTACTTTTTACTCATTACATTTTCCCTGACACCCAAAAGTGCTCGTTACATTTTGAATGCTTAGCAGGACAGGAAAATGGTCTTCAATTCACACTCTTATCAAGAGAACATCCCTGGTCATCCATACTGCCTCTGATCTGACAGGCTTACTAAACACATGCTTCGTTTGTAAATTATGTCTGAGTGTTGGAGCATGCCCCTGGCTATCCATAAATCAAAAGAACAAGAAAATGATGTGGTCAGGTTTCATTAATAAAAGGAATTTTAAATGATTTATACTTGTACTTTTGCTTTTGATACTTAAGTATATTTTATCAATTACATTTACTTGTGATACGTAAGTATATTTAAAACCAAATACTTTTAGACTTTTACTCAAGTTAAATGTTACTGGGTGACTTTCAAATTTACTTGAGTCATTTTCAATTCAGGTATTTTTACTTTTACTCAAGTATGACATTTGGGTACTTTTTCCCTAGCTGCTGCTATTTTACATGGCGCCACCTGGTGAACAAGAGGTATAATTGCAATGGCAATGCTGCTATGAGGCCATTAGCCTGTCAAAGCATTGTGACGATTGCAGTCTATAATTGACCTGGTGGAGGATCAAAAGGACAGCACAGGTTACGTAACAGGATGCCAGTGAGTTATCAAAAGATTTCTGTCAGGGGTACACTGAGAAAAGCACTCTCCATCCTGGCTTGTATGTTCGGCAAGTGAACATAAGAATATTTTCATTCCAAAACGCTATATATTTTTTTATTTGACCTTGATTTTTCTAGGCAAGTCAGTTAAGAACAAATTCTTATTTTCAATGACGGCCTACATCCACCAGGCTCTGAGAAATAAGTAGTGCTGCTTGGTTTTACACAGTTAAATGTAACAAATAACTACATTTTTTTTTTAAATTGAACTGTACAAATGATACATTTGTGACATCAATATTGAAATATAGAAATAAATAAATACAGTAATATGAGGTCGGTATGTAAAACATTTACATTTGACATTTTAGTAATTTACCAGATGCTCTTTTCCAGAGCGACTTATAGTAAGTGCGTTACTTTTAAGATAGCTAGCTGAGACAACCACATATCACAGACAAATATATAGGATACAAACATTCCGTTCCAGCTTAACAATGGATATATAGGGGTTTTGCTAAAAAAAAAAAATGAAAAATAAAAAACATTAACAAATTACATTTTAAAAATGACGAAAAAATAAAAAATCTGATAAGAGTAATATTTTACACACATATGAAGGAACTCATAAGCAATCACAAACACAAATGCGAAACATTTGTGGATATAGCGTTTTAAAAAAAATAAATAGTTGTCATCTATTTATGTCTTATTATTGCACAGCGATGTATGTCTTAGTCTTGCTAAAATATCCTTACAGGGTAAATCCACAGTTGGAAAAAATAACCGCCACAGTTTCGGTAACAAATCTATATTCTTCAAGAATCAATGTGTACATGTAATTCATTTAGAAGTCCCAACAGATGTAGCAACTGTAGATTCCCCCTTTAAAGAGGATCTTTATCACACATAATAATAATAAAAACTTATTGTGTAAAAGTATTTGTTCTAATGTTAGTTATAGTAATGGCTTCATCCACTGGAATCACTCAAAGAATCTGTTATTGGCACTAGGCAAAACATGTATTTCCTTGGGTTAGATTTGCCCCATTCTCTAGCAAGAGAGTAACGACCAAGGAGATGCTTACCTTTCCAACTATTTTGCCATTCTTGTTCATACAGATGTAATACTCACTCTCCTTCCCTTTTATTCGAATATGGCTCCCAAAGGTTTCCGTCTCGACAACAAGAAGAGCTACAAGGTGAAGGAGAAACACATTTACTTAATGAATACTTTCAGCCACTTACAGTACATTCACTAAGTTGATTGTAAGCTGATTGATACAGACCATTTGAAACAGATAATAACTATTGGTTCATGAAATATACTCTATAATTGACTTCGCCATCTCCACAGAATAACAAATATACAACTTTAGCCTCATAAACATTTTGAAAACGACCCATTCTAAACAAGCACGCCGGCGGCATCTTTTGCTCTGGCACAACCTTAACCCCTGTGGGGTCACCTTTGTTTCTGTTCGCTCCTCGCGGGCAAGAGATCTGCCAAACATTTTGGAGCGGTTTACGCTCCCTCGGGATTAGGTTTCAGGTTCTCTTTAGTCTGTGCTCACTCAATCAAAAAGTTAAAGATGATCCATTTGTTTAACACACTGGCCTATTCAGTGGCACTCAAGGGAACGGGGGAGGGGGGGGGGGTTCTCCAAAATTGTCCTGTAAAACAATCTTGTAGGTGAGTGGGAAACTCATCTCAGAACTGACGTTGAGAGAGAGAGGGAAGAAGACATCCCGCCCTTTCAACCAGGGAGCAAAGAGGATAAAATGACTGGTGAGACTTCTCTGAATGCACAGGTTTGAGAAACACATTGGCGCTCCTGAGAGGAGTTGGAGGAGCTGAGACAGAGACAGACACAAGTCCACACTTAGCTGCCCCTCTTCCATCCCTTTCATACTACAATGGAAAAAAGCAAGCTGTACCGTGATATCCCGGGTTGAAGAGGGTTTAGTGTCGCTCACTGCGGCCAAGCTTAATAAGAAACCCCACAGCATTCTCAGCGCTGAATCCCAAACGACTGTGCCTCGGACTTATGCATGTACCACTGGAGACTCCAATTGCAACCAGAAACTACAGGTGCAACATCTGCCTTTAAAAAAAATAACTACTGCTGCCTGTTTCACGTGGATTTTTTAAAACAAATGTGACTATGCATTTAGATACATAAGATGCTATCGGACAAATGGTGACATCAATTATGTGGGATTGCATGTGACACATTCTCTAGCCCAGCTCTGCTGCCTGGGGAGAATTATAACTCTGTCTTATCCGCGTGTATATGTGGGGTAGCTGACCTTGTAGTAGCTGAGGCTCCATTTCTCAGCCATGCTTTCTGACCCTCCATTGTGAGGTTGCTGTTATGACTGAGTGAGGATTAGTGCAGAGAGGAGAGAAGAGTGTCTTCCCGAGCCTCCTGTTAAATCAGTGTCAGGGAGTTCACAGGTGCCAGGTACTGGGGCTGAGGGGAGGGGGCAGGGTTGGCAATTCCTCATGGGGAACATTGAATCTGCTTCCACTCAAGCTCTAACAAGCAACGAGAGGAAACCTCGCCTCGGTGCATCTGTGACTGAACACAGTCAACCGGCGGTGCTTGTTGGCGACTCATACATGTGAGTGCAAACAGGCAAGCACTCCCATACAAATGCGTCTAGACTGCAGCCCAACATTTAATAGAAAATGGGCCATGTCCACAGTGACAAGTACTGATAAACCCTCCACAGAGTTGAAAAGAACTATGCCAGGCATCACGCAGAATTACTTTCCATGACAACAATCAGATTGTCCACCTCAATATAATCACCGACCAGAACAGTGTAAGGAACACAGCTGAGACACAGTGAATACAGACAATATATACAGTACCTCTAGATGTGCTTTATCTGTGGCAGGACACGCTCATAGCCTCAAATTCCCACACTATTCATAATCTTAATGGCTTAACCAAGCAATCAGTAAGGTGCTGAGTTAGGGTCAAAGTTCACTCATTAAAAAATGTAAACCCAACTCTGACCAGTAGCGGTCCAAAATAGGTTTAAATGAATCCTGTTTCACAAGGGAAATGTTTCCCACAATAAAGACCATTGATGAGGGGAACTGGCTTGAAGCGTCTGTAAGTGAAGTGCACAGGAATTCTCCCGTACCGTACTTGCCCCCATCGTCTCCGTTGGCGTTGACCTTCTTGCCCAGGATCTGGACGTGCTTGCCCGTGGTGTGGCTGTACAGCTGGTAGATACGGATCTGCTTCCGGCTCAGGTCGTCCGGGTTCCGCGTGTGGTTCTCAATATAGATCCTGAAATCGGCTGAGCTCTGTTGAGATTCCTATAGGAGAAAGACATGACACAGGTGGTCATAGACCCGCTTTTACCAGGGCCTCTGTCGTGAAGCTCTGCTTAAAGGCCAGAAACTGAGGTAACACCTTGGAAGTTGTAAGCTGACATTTTTAAATTCCGTTTGCACATTAAAACTGACCTGTTTCTTCCACACGACATGTTTACAAGGTAATGAAACTGTGCGGCCTTGTACAAATTCAAAGGGCACACACTGTAGAAGTTCACCGAGAACAAAAGCACAACATGGTACATGCTTCATTATTATTGCATGTCTTTGTATTGAGGCAGCTGTCTATGCGCCCGGGGATATCTTGAAAACAGTATTCCATTTCCACAAGCAAGCAAGCCACTAGCAATTATACACCTGAAGCATCCATCCCTGTTACGCTATCATCAAACAAATATCTGCCTGAGGGCCCAGTAAGGCCCATAAATCACAGTGGAGATGTGGATGTGATGGCGAGAGGCAGCTTGTACCACAGAAACACACTCGGAGGGGAGCCTCTTGCAACATAAATTCGCCATTCAAATATTTCACACTGTTAGCCTGAATGCAAAGGTCTGTTCCGCACAGGCCCCCCCCCCAAAAAAAACAGAAGAAATCGCTGACTTCAACAACACGTCAAAATGAACGCAGCCTGTGTGCCCTGTCACCCAAACCCATATGTGGATGGGAAGGATAATGTATACTTTCGAAACCCCTGGAATCTCGATGTGCGCCAAGATCCCATTCCCCAGCTGTATCATGTGGTAATTACATAGTAACTGCCTTTTTATGTGGCTTCTCTCAGGTGGCTAATTATATACACATTACATACTCCAACTCCTTGTTGTTTTAACCTCAGAAAATTAATGACATTTAGTGAATGAGAGGGGAAATATGCTCATGGTAGAACAAATCTTTAACACAGGGGGGAAAACAAACCACTGATCTGAATACAAATCCCCGTAGTGTTAGCAAGGTGTCAGCGAAAATTGAAGCAACTAAGAAGCATAGACACTTTTGGATGGTCTAGAAACAACTGCAAATGCATGAATTGAAAATATGAAACAATTGTACATCATGTTTAATGTAAGGGATAATCAACAAGGGGCTATGCGACTGACGTGGTAGTTGTGCTCCACGACACGCTAGCGGAGTTGCATTGCTTTCCAGAGAACACATAGAGCCCCAAGCTGACTATCCCTTCATACCATGGGTCTAATTTAACACATTTGCTGCTAAAAATGTGTTCATTTGCCGGTAGAAATGTGCTCAACATCCACTGAAGTATCTTGCAAGTTCACTAGATAGCAACAGTAGTTGACGTGGTAACCAAACAAACAGACTTGCTGGTTTAGCTAACCAAACCATCAGTCGTAGCTTGCTATTATGAAATTTCAATTCAACAATGCCAATGATGTTTTCAATTCAACTTTTGCATTCAAAAGCAGCTCAAACATAGAACATGCAACAATGAACTATAGCCATCGAATTCTACCGTGCAAATATACTGTGCGTTATAGGGAAATAATGCACGCTCTATAGTCCCCGTCAAGCCAATCAGAAACATGTATTCAACAATGCCATGGTACAACACTAAAATTAAATTGTTTGCCTAAAACAAAGATGCATCTTAATCAATAAGCAATCTTATTGAAATCTCTATGTCAAACATCCTTTGAATTTAGTCAATGCTTAGGAGGAGGAACATTAAGGAAGTTATTATGACACACCTCATATTTCCATACCTAAGAAACAGTGCATCCAATAGAGAATCCAGAACTCCATTAAAGTTTCCACAACTCTAAAATAGCATTCACAACTATCATAGAGCATCCAAATCTAATAGAGCATCAACATCTCCACTAAAGCTTCCACAACTCTAAAAAGAGCATTCAAAACTATCATAGAGCATCCAAATCTAATAGAGCATCAACATCTCCATTAAAGCTTCCACAACTCTAAAAAGAGCATTCAAAACTATCATAGAGCATCCAAATCTAATAGAGCATCTTAATAGAGCTTCCAAAACTCACCACAACCCTAGAATGAAATGGTCTGTCTATTATACTACCCCACAAATTTCACCACCAAGACAGCACTCACTAAAATACTTTTAGGATAACTACTGCTTTGGGATTTGTATCAAATCTCTCCATCTCTAAACAAACATAAAGGTGTGTTTTGTAGACAATTGCATTTCACACGGAGGAAACAAAGGCAAGCCGCTGCAGAGGGCCGAAGGTAAACGCAACCGACAAAAAAAAATGATGGGGCCGTCTCCCTCTTTAAAGGCGGGATGAAAATGGGTATGGTTGAAACTTCAAAAGTCTGGCACCATCTTTGCTGGAAAGCTTAGCCCCCTTGCATCTCAGATACACCTTACCACCTGCGAACCCCACACATAGGTTTCCAAAACACTATACATGCCATCGAGGTTGTGCTGCGCAATTGTATTGGTCTATCGAAAGTGTATTTCCTTCAAGAAAGCCTCTATGAGACTTCCTTCTGACATACCTCTTTTTTTGCAGAAGCAATTAGTCGTGCAAAGCATGAAGCATATATCGATTTATATATATCACCACAGATAAGGGAAGCAATTAAAACTATAGTATTGTGATTACTGTCTAGGTTGGGGGAGATATCAGAGAGTTGACACTAGTGTTGTTTTTGCCAATTCCTTTGGAACAAGAGCACATACCCTTACATAACCCAGTTGTCTCCTCTTTATTTATTTATTTTTTTAAACCACCAGCTTTTTTCCTCGCTGAGGGGTGTCTTTGTAAGATGTCCCCTCTATTATGAAATGGTAATGCCAGGTTTTTATCATCATGATCCCTTGACCCATTTGTTTAGAACATCTCTGACAGAGATGTGATGTCCAAGAGGTAGAATGAGGGATTGTACTCTATGTCTTCATCTATTGCAGCATCATTGGATGGATTGGGCTTCTCCTTTAATAATTTGTTTGGCATGAGTGGTTTGTTGACAATCTTAATCCTCATCTTCAATGCAAAGGATTACTTGTTGAAGCAACTCTGGAAATGTTAAGATTTTAAACTAGGTGATATCTTATCACCTCAATCAAGGGGAAGGGATTGGGCACATTGTATGTAATTACTTATCCCTGTATAAATAGCCTCTGACTTTTAATAAGCATTACATTGGAGACAGGGGAAAGAAATCGAGTAATTCTCTGTAATCCCTGAGAGATTTGATTGGCATCAACCCTGGTATATGATACTGACTAGACTACAAAACTAACCCCAACAACAGAGGCATGGAAGCATTTCAGGATGTGGGCTAACCGCTGCCTCTCACTGTATCCAACAATATAACATGCTGGTTTCCAAACTACCATTTGTATCTGCTATTCATTTACACCAAATACATCATGACAAATAAACGGAACTAAAAATAACCAACACATTCATGCCCAAACGCATTCATTTTTTAAATATTAGGCAACAGTTAAATCTAACTCCATGCAGCATGTTACACTCCATAATAATGAATGTGGGTTTTTACTGACGTTTGCTATAGACAACCAAGTTCATAAATAAATCGAATGCGTAAAAGATGCGGAGTTAGTGCGGTTTATACTATTATTACAAATTAGATCCATGAGTCTGAAATTGACCAAAACAGCTCATTTCATTATCTAAACGTCCTTGAAATGTATTTTCATCTCAGTTTTTCTCTGTTTCAATGCTGGTTGCCTGGCTCAATTGAGCGCGGTGGGTTTATCTGGTGCACTCGGGGATGCCTCGTTCATTAGCGAGATGCAAAAGGGTAGTTTCCTCTACATTCCAAACCTATTTCCTTACAATAAAATGTACTATATTTTAACAAGGGTAGAGTTACTTTGCTTGTATTTTTGTTTGATGAAGAACAAACATCGATCTTTAATTAGGGAATTGTGTTCATCTTATCTAATTAAGGTAACACTAAAAAGTAACTGAAATCTGAGAAAAAGAACGCGCGTCTAACCAAGGTACGTTCAAGGTTGCAAAGTACCCACAAGCTAAAATAGTGTATAGTTACTGTATCCAATTGTATGAGTATTTGTTCATAATAAATCCAGAATGGGTCCAGCAAAATCACACACACACTCACACACGCACACACACACACACACGCAGTGTTCAAAACCAGAAGAATCAAATCAACCTACCTGGAGCTGGAAATAGAGGACCAGAAAATGTAAACACCTGGAGAGAGAAAAGGGAGGAGGGGGTTAATCACAAGCAATTACATAAAATATAAACGGCTATATCCATACCTGAATGTCAACGGTAGCAACTATGTAGCTTTTAGCGACTTCTATTGGTAAGAATGTACGTGTTTTAAGAAACGAAAGTAATAGAAAGATGGAATCCTTACAGGTATATGAACCTCGAAGGCACAACAGACATCTTGACTTGCTGAAATACACCTGTTTCCACAGTTTTAAAGCCCCGAGAGAAGTTGAGGATAGACCCGCCAGCGTCCTTACGCACACAATCCTGGAGGTGCCTTTGAATCCCAGTGTGATGATAAATAACTGGAGTGCAAAAATGTCACTGCATGCAACATTAGGTGCTTCCTTGTTGTAAGAAAATGATCCAGAGGGAAAAGGTAACGTATTGTTTCTTGTCCGCCTCCAAATCTCCTAGCTCCGCTCTCACGGTCCGTTTAGACAGCGGTGTCTTGCCAGGCGCGGAAATATTCAACTTGCAACCATTGCTTAGTAGATTTCCCCTTGTTTAAAAATCCATTGCGCGCACCCTCTTTCCTCCCAAGGTGCTCCTCCAAAGATCAGAGGTACTTCAGTTCCGTCCGTACCTGCGGGGGATATCTACACATTGCAAGGATCATTTTAAATCTTCCGACTCCACATTGGGAAAATGGCAAAAGGGGACAAGTGCGTAAAATCGATTATGAAAATATATATATATATATAGATTTTTTACGTGGAATACCTCGCGTTCTGATAAAACGTTGGTGTTATCCAGAGGGTAGCTATAAATATGAAACCTGAATCTAACGCAGCGGCAGATCTTCGTAGCAGGGGCGATGGTGTAATGCCTGTCAGTGGAGTATCTGCGGCTAAGGATTTGGGCACAGTGAGGTTTTTCTGTTGGTGGTGGGTGGAAACGTGTCAGCGGTTTGCACCTGATAGGGTAATCTTTGAGAGGCCATCAGTTTGGAGAATGTTTTCCTCGAGTCAGAAATTATAGTGATTGGGAGGGAGTTGGTACAAGGAGGAACACACGAATTGATTGACTTGTTTTTACCTTTTTTTTAGAGACTTTTGTATATAGGCTACATTTTATTTGGAGCAATTCGATATTACCTTAAAAGCAGGTGTAAGCCTATTTCAAGTTTAAAATAGCTTACTTGGGCGAATAGTGGATTCTCATTTGAAGCTTAAATCATATTTTGTATTTTTCATAAATGCCTATCTGTTTTTTATATATATATTTGTTATTCAGTGTTAGTATTATTAATCGAATTAATATTAGTTTATTATTGCCGCAGTTTTTGTGGTATTACCTTTGTAATGATAAACATTGTGTAATGTATTTTCAGAACACAATATTACAAAATTGTGTCCCGAGTTGGTTAGGCAACAGTCAAGACTACTCTTTCTCGGCTTCTCTTGGTTTCAAGTTATGTTGGAGGCCACTTCGTTTGTGGATTGGGCTTTACTCTCCCAGACAGCATTGAAATGCAGGTTGTTGTGGAACTCGATTTTTCAATAATATGCTATAACTTATCCCGCATTTAAATGAAAGAGAGGTGTGAATGTGTTTACGAGGCCCTCTGAACTCTCAGTGGAATGATCGATCATCCCTCCAGCCACTTAGGACCATTGTGTGATTCCCCTTTATTGTCCTATTACAACGGGAATTACAGCATTCCATCCTCAATGCGTTTAAAATAAAAAATCATAATTTTCCCATTGGGTTAGTGGTACCTATTTAAACTATAGTTGATGGCACTTTAAATAGCCGGCAATAATGAGGGTGGCTGTGTGAATCAATATAATGCCAAAATATTATCCCCAGAATTGTGAAACTCCTAGGTCCTCCATTGACAAAAATTTAAAAAAAATCCTAATTACACAAAATATAATAATTTATGATAGGAACAGCGGAATAAACACAATGTGTGAATGTCTGATGATTAGATTGACCTGGAGCTTTCATTTGGTGTACATCCAAAATACTTACAATCAACAAAAGACAATATGTTTAAAGCATTGTCTGGCAGTCCAAAATGAAGCTTTATGAAAAGTGATTAAAACCACAGGCATAATAAACTATAATTATGATACTGCACAAAAGGAGCCAGCATTGAGTAGATAGATACTCATCGCCTCCAAAGCACAGGCTTGTGCCAATGCCTTGAAAGTATAAACCAGGAGCTGTGGTACAGAGTGAACAGAGCTGTGTCTTTTGATGTGCTGCTCAACTGTGTGACACTTGTGGCAAGCTTCAAAAGAAGAAGCTCCTGCGTACTGCTTACCTGCACATTTTCACTTTTTTTTAAAAATTTGAAGTCAACGTTTTTCTACTGCCTCGGCCAGATGTTGAAAAAGCTTGGTGGCAATCTTGAAATAAATGATGAAGACTCGTGACAATAAAAAGTCCTTGTTCACTGTTTTGTGGCACTTCTATGGTATCTACCCCTCTGGTAGAACCACGTTACAGCAGGTATGACACATGGAGAAACTTTTCCATTCCATAGTTTATTCTAGGATGGAGGATACAATGCATTGACTCTGGGCTCTAATCAGTCACATTAAGCGACACGAACTACGGCGTATGTCAGATTTGTTCTTAGAACCATTTACATTTCGAATTTAGGCTAAGTGGCTATGAAGGTTAGTCAGAATTGTGATCAACAATTGAGAATTTTCTTGGGTGGAAAGTTGAGCCTACTGGTTGACAATGACTAGAGTCAAGGTTTATGAATGGGGAGCTGTCTCAGTCCTTCTGAGGAGAGGAGGGGGAGGTGGGCAGGCAAGCCAGCAACTCAAGAGTTAGGATTAGGTTACCCACAGCGACTGACTGAGTGAAGAAAAGAACAAGCAAGTAAGCTAATGGTCTTGGGATAAACCCCACAGCCGCAAAAGAGAGTTTGTTACAAAATGCACCGTGGCTTTGCACCATCATCGCTACCGGTAGATGTCTGAGACTGTGTCGTGACGGTCATCAGGAATGTGGAGAATATCTCATTGACGCTAGAAAAAAAGGCAGAGTGAAAAAAAAGCTATCCGAGGGCGGTCAGCCAGGGGTTCAAAGAGCCTAGCGGGCCTTTAAGCTTGACAAAAGAACTTGGAAGTTCTGTAAGTGAATTCCAATGTACTATATTAGTGTCAGGACCCCCCTGCCACCCCCTTTCCTCCCCTCACTTCCCACTTTCATCTCCGACACGAACATATCGACTGGGGGGGGGTTGGGGGCATCTGCATCCTATTGAATTCTCAAGGTGAGGGGATGGCCGAGAAGGACCTAGTGGCTCGTATAAGCCGTCCAGACCCTTTTCACTCCAAGTCACAGCCCAACGAGCGTGTGAGGAGGCGGGTGATAGCCTCTTCCTCTCATCTCCCAGGAATCAACCCAACCCCATTAGTATATTGGCGGCCCCTTTCACACTGTTGGCTTAGCTCTTTGGCCCTGGGCCCCCGGAGTCCCGTGGCGTAAGGTGGGCTAGTCAGGAGCAGGTCACTGCGGGGTCGTGACACCTCGGTGTGCAATAGGGTGACGGAGAGAGTGCCCAGAAGAGTGTCGCTGAGAGAGAGGGCGAGCCTTGAAGAAAAGCCGGGAAGCATTTTGTATTTTGTAATTTGTCCCCCATCACATTTGCTTGGAGTCATTTAGGGCATCTTTGCCTTGAAGTTTGGGGCCACAGTGTGTGTGGGTGTGTGCCTTGAAGTTGGGGGCCACAGTATGTGTGTGTGAGAGAGGGAGAGAAAGAGACCATGTGAGTGTGGGGTCAAAATTAAACTATTGCTCCTCAACAAAAAAATCTCAAGAGTACCGTGATACATGCAGAACCTATTGACAAATCCATTAGCTTCAGTACCCAGCATGACACTAATGATGATATTTCTCCCTCTCAGTTCAACAGAGGTCTCACATATACACATAAAAAACAAACACACAGTATGGATCCCTCGCCACTAGTTGCGAACATATATAATTTTCATGATGTATTTGCACGCCTCACTAAACTCCTCTTACAATTACTCTCAGGCTCCAGCTTAATGGATGGTGAAAAAAGGCAACTGCCAAAAACTGTCATGATGTAGTACATTTTTTTTGTTTCATAACACTGATCAATGAGCCACATACCTCTACTTTTCTGGTCCATTTTGTATCTTTGGCACAATATGAAGATTCACTTGGATAGCAGAGGCTAATGTTGGGGGCTCATTTAACCTTTCAAGCCCATGCTGAATTCTATGAGTTATGCGCTAACGACATAATAACTGCTAAGAATTGGGTGGACTGGTGAAAGAAGTTTCAGGGAGCAAAATGACGTAAGTAATTTGTTGTCAGCTCTTGAAGTTTTTCTGCATCGAAATGACCCCCTAATGGTTTGTTGGATTGCTGTAATTACCAATTTAAGGTGCTGGTTGTTGGTAATGTGGCACAAAATTGCTGCAAGACTTGGAGAACCTGGTCAGAATGGTTGACTCAATCCATAATGTCAGCTTTCAGTTTTGAAGACTGGAAAGTGTCAAAAAAACTATACAACTGTACATACACAACCATATATTTGAAAGAAGTGTCTGTGTCTAAATGTGTAACCATTTTGTAACTTCGACAACAAACTAAAAACACCTCCAAAAAGAAGCTTCCATGAGATTATACCCGTGTCGACACCATGCCACAGCCCTCCAACCTCCATGACCTAGTCAATCCACCTTAAGGCGGTAAACACTTTGATTTGAAGTCATTACCTTCAAGTCAGTGGGCAATAAGCATTTAGTGAGTGTTTAAAGGTCAAAAACTGTTAACAGAATGGATCAACCCATCTAATTGCAATTAAACTGTGGGGTGGGCGAGTATACTTCTTCAGGTAGAGGTGGGCTTTGAGAATGTAGTCCCATTTCACTCCCAGAGGTCAGCTGTATGGTTAGGATTGGAATAACATGGCGCAGGAGTACAAGGCTGACATTTTACATATTCCTAACCAATTGTGTTTTGTTTTTTTCTTTGAAGATTAAACTACCAACGGGACATTCAAAACTGTAATATCTTATGCTTCACGGAGTTGTGGCTGAACGACGACATTATCAACATACAGCTGGCTGGTTATACACTGTACCGGCAGGATAGAACAGCGGTGTCTGGTAAGAGAAGGGGCGGCGGACTATGTATTTTTGTAAATAACAGCTGGTGCACGATATCTAAGGAAGTCTCGAGGTTTTGCTCGCCTGAGGTAGAGTATGCTGTATACCAAACTATCTACCTAGAGCGTTTTCATCTGTATTTTTCGTAGCTGTCTACATACCCCCACAGACTGATGTTGGCACTAAGACTGCACTGAATGAGCTGTATTCCGCCATAAGCAAACAGGAAAACACTCACTCGCTCCTAGTAGCCAGGGACTTTAATTTAGGGAAACTTAAATCCGTCTTACCAAATTTCTATCAGCATGTTAAATGTGCAACCGGAGGGAAAAAACTATGGCCACCTTTACTCCACACACAGAGACGCATACAAAGCTCTCCCTCGCCCTCCATTTGGCAAATCTGCCCACAATTCTATCCTCCTGATTCCTGCTTACAAGCAAAAATTAAGCAGGAAGCACCAGTGAATCGATCAATAAAAAAGTGGTTAGATGAAGCAGATGCTAAGCACAGACTGGAAAATGTTCCGGGATTCCTCCAATGGCATTGAGGAGTACACCACATCAGGTATTGGCTTCATCAATAAGTGCATTGATGACGTTGTCCCCACAGTGACCTTATGTACATACCCCAACCAGAAGCCATGGATTACAGGCAACATCCGCACTGAGCTAAATGTTGGAGCTGCTGCTTTCGAGGAGTGGGACTCTAACCTGGAAGCTTATAAGAAATCCCTCTATGCCCTCTGACGAACCATCAAACAGGCAAAGTGTCAATACAGGACTAAGATCGAATCATACTACACTGGCTCTGACGCTCATCGGATGTGGCAGGGCTTGCAAGCCATTACAGACTAAAAAGGGAAGCACAGCCGAGAGCTGCAAGCCGAGAGCTGCCCAGTGACACGAGCCTACCAGACGAGCTAAACTACTTCTATGCTCGCTTCGAGGCAAATAACACTGAAACATGCATGAGAGCACCAGCTGTCCTGGAAGACTATGTGATCCCGCACTCCGCAGCCGATGTAAGTAAGACCTTTAATCAGGTCAACATTTACAAGGCCGCAGGGCCAGACGGATTACCAGGACGTGTACTGCAAGCATGCGCTGACCAACGGGCAAGTGTCTTCATTGACATTTTCAACATTTTCCCTGTCCGAGTCTGTAATGCCAACATGTTTTAAGTAGATCACCATAGTCCTTGTGCCCAAGAACTAATGTAACCTGCCTAAATGACTACCGACCCGTAGCACTCAAGTGCTTTGAAAGGCTGGTCATGGCTCACATCAACACCATTATCCCAGAAACCCTAGACCCACTCCAATTTGCATACCGCCCTAACAGATCACAAATAATGCAATCTCTGTTGCACTCCACACTGCCCTTTCCCACCTGGACAAAATGAACACCTATGTGAGAATGTTATTCATTGACTACAGCTCAGCGTTCAACACCATAGAGCCTTCAAAGCTCATCAATAAGCTAAGGACCCTGGGACTAAACACTTCCCTCTGCAACTGGATCCTGGACTTCCTGACGGGCCGCCCCCAGGTGGTAAGGGTAGGTAACAACACATCCGCCACGCTGATCCTCAACACAGGGGCCCCTGAGAGTCCCCTCTTGTTCTCTCTGTTCACTCATGACTGCATGGTCAGGCACGACACCAACACCATCATTAAGTTTGCAGATGACACAACAGTGGTAGGCCAGGACAACAACCTCTCCCTCAACGTGACCAAGACAAAGGAGATGATTGTGGACTACAGGAAAAAGAGGACCAGGCATGCCCCCATTCTCATCGACAGGGCTGTAGTGGAGCAGGTTGAGAGCTTCAAGTGTGCTTGGTGTCCACATCACCAACAAACTAACATGGTCCAAGCAAGCCAAGACAGTCGTGAAGAGGGCACAACAAAACCTATTTCCTCTCAGGAGACTGAAAAGATTTGACATGGGTCCTCAGATCCTCAAAAGGTTCTACAGCTGCACCATCGAGAGGATCCTAACTGGTTGCATCACTGCCTGGTATGGAAACTGCTCCACCTCTGACCGCAAGGCACTACAGAGGGTAGTGCGTACGGCCCAGTACACCACTGGGACCAAGCTTCCTGCCATGTAGGACCTCTATACAAGTCGGTGTCAGAGGAAGGCCCTAAAAATTGTCAAAGACTCCAGCTACCTTAGTCATAGACTGTTCTCTCTGCTACCACACGGCAAGCGGTACTGGAGCGCCAAGTCCAAGAGGCTTCTAAACAGCTTCTACCCCCAACCCATAAAACTCCTGAACATCTAATCAAATGGCCACCCAGAATATTTGCATTGCCCCTCCTTTACACCGCTACTACTCTCTGTTGTTATCCTTTCTGCAGTCACTTTAATAACTCTACCTACATGTACATATTACCTCAACTAACCGGTGCCCCCGCACATTGACTCTGTACCGGTAGCCCCAGTATATAGTCTTGTTATTTTACTGCTGGTCTTTAATTACTTGTTACTTTTACTTCTTATTCATATTTTGTTTTAAACTGCATTGTTGGTTAGGGGCTTGTAAGTAATTCGGCACATGTGACTAATACAGTTTATTTTATTTGATACAATGCCCCTTCTGATGGACCGCCAGTAAGCCATGCAGCTTCTTAGCGATAGCAGCAACCGCAGTAGGTAGGAGGAGTCCCCTCAGCGCAGGAGGGTGCCCCTGCAGCTAGCCTCAACCTGCAACTCCACTCAGCCTAATGGTTGAGCCCAATCCATTCCCCTGTCTAGCACCTCTTTAGAGCCTCCTCGCCCCTTTGTTCTGACAATACACAAACGGCCATTCAAATGGGGGACTCTGTAATCAGTGAAATACTAGCCTCTGGGCTTTGTAGAGAAGAAAAAAAGAGAGAAGAAGAGAGAGAGAACGAGGAGAGGGGGGGGGAATCCATCCATGACCAATCAGCTCTAACTACCTGTCTGGGCTTTTAGCTGCAGATGTTATTTGCAGAAGGAAAAAAATGTGCTTTTCCAGATGTAGATTTGAAGATTAAAAAGGCGAGCAGACTGATACCTCCACCCACTGTAAAACACGGAATTAGTCAACACCCTTCGAGTTTCTGTTGTTGCTTGAGTGTCTTCATTTTTGAGGAGGGGAAACACTATGTTACAGACTACATTTTTGCTGTGAAATCTGCAACAACGGATTTTCTTTATGATAACTCACTAAACACTAGTTATTAACATCATGATATTAACTGCGAGGAGTGTCTAGAATCATGCACAACGGTGTTGCAGAAAATGACCAATTCTCTTTGCTCAAATAGGCTGAGTTGAATAACACCTGGGTGTTTTGCATTGTCAGTTATAAATCAATCCACCACCGCACGCACACACCCCTTGAGTAAAATGGTACATTTTCTTTGCAAGAAGACCTGTATATTCTCCAACCTTAGCAGAATGTGCAGGGGCGGACGTTAAGTGGGGCCAAACAGCAACTGATCCTTCCACTAGATGAGTTGTCTGGGAACATTGTTTTATGAGTGTTCAGTGTTCAATGCTACACGTGCGCTACAATTTATTCATGTTCTGTGCAAAAATCGCATTTGAAACCAGGTGTGTGTCTTCCGTGCAAAATAAATAGATATTAAATCAGTTCTAATGAAGTGCATGTTGACAATTAAGCTCATGAACGAGTGTAAACTGTATGTCTACAACAATATACAATATGTTGTTTAACATGCAAAACAATACATAATACTATGAATATGTAGCAATTTAGATAAAATGTTTTCCCCAAAATAGATATCAGAAGAATACTTTTAAAAGCACTATATTATACATAAATGATCAGCCCAACACATTCATGTGATTCTGATAACTTGAAATATAATATGGTGTAAAGTAACTAAGTAAAAATACTTTGAAGTACTACTTAAGTATTTTTTTGGGGGGGTAGTAAAAATACTATTTATATTTTTGACAACTTTTACTTTTATTCCTCTACATTTCTAAAGAAAATATGTACTTTTTACTCCCACATATTTTCCCTGACTCACAAAATTACTTTTTACATTTTGAATGCTTAGCAGGACAGGAAAACAGTCGAATTCAGGTACTTACTGTATCAAGAGAACATCCCTGGTAATATTTACTGCCTCTGATCTGGCAAAGTCACCAAACACTAATGCTTTGTGTGTAAATTATGTTGGAGTGTGCCCCTGGCTAGCCATAAAATAAAATAAAAAAATGTGCCATCTGATTTGCTTAACATAACGAATTTGAAAGGATTTCAAGTATATTTAGACATTAATTCAAGTAGTATTTTCCTGGTTCAATTTCACTTTTACTTGAGTCATTTCCTATTAAGTTATCTTTACTTTTACTCAAGTATGACAATTGTGTACTTTTTCCACCACTGTAAACTACATAGGTTTTGCGTTGACAGACATATGTACGATAGACAACATATGCAGAACCGATCACATTGGCACAGAGTGAGGCAGCAAATCATAGCGCTTGTCACACACCATTTAGCTGTAAATGGGTTCAACTCATCTTGATAAGAGCTTCCAGAGCAGATACTCTTTAGCTGAAAAAAAAGCTACCATCATTCTTTGAATACTGAAGGTTCCCCCATTACGGTTAAGTGAGAGTACTAAATACCCTCACACCTCAGGGGCTACACTCATCACAGATACAATCATATTCTTGGAAGTGTTTGGGGACTGACAAATTGCTTTATTCAACTCCACTGTTGTGAGTGAGACATGTTAGCCAAATGTCTGCTTAAATAACCTACAGCCCGAGGCTTGTGCTGGGGTTGGACTCAAGTGGAGGGAAGCAACAGGGGACCTTTATGAGGAAAACGAGGGCTCTCAATTGGAAGTATTTTCGAGGTAGCATATCTCACCTTTGCAGTGACACTCTAAATAACCACATGACGAGTGCGGTTACAATAAAATGTCCTCAAACAGGCTGTTGTAGGGTACTTCTGAACACTAACAACATGATGTTACTTATTATGGGTTCAATAATAGCTTTTGTTGTCCAACTCAAACAATTTGCATGAATTCACAGGCACAAAATGACCAATCGCAGGGTCACTCATTTAAGGGCCAAAGTCTACAGAGGCAGACAAGGTGGGTTATGTGTCACTAATTATGGTGAATCGCAACACTAATTGATTGCTTAAAAGCCCAATGCATCTGTTTTTATATCAATATCAAAGCATTTCTAGGTAACAATTAAGTACCTTACTGTAAATAAAAATTGGCAAAAATAGCTTTTTAGTGAAAAACTATTTCAAATTCCTTGCTTGAGAAATGGATCTTTGCTAAGAAGCCATTATAATTGAAAACAATCACAGTTAAGTACTTAATTGTTACCCAGAAAAATATTTGATATTGAGATGAAAATGGCTGCACTGTACCTTTATGTCACGCCCTGATCTGTTTCACTTGTCTTGTTATTGTCTCCAACCCCTCCAGGTGTCGCTTGTTTTCCCCAGTGTATTTATCCCGGTGTTTTCTGTCTCTCTGTGCCAGTTTGTCCTGTATGTTTTCAAGTCTACCCGTGTGTTTTTCTCCCCCTTGCGCCTGTTGTATATTTCTCTTTGCTAGTTCTCCCGGTTTTGACCCTTGCCTGTTTTCTGGACTCTGTGCCCGCCTGCCTGATCATTCTGCCCTCCTCTGGATTACCGACCTCTGCCTGCCTTGACCTGTTTTCTGCTTGTCCCTGTTGGAACATTAAATATTGTTATTTTGACAGTCTGCATCTGGGTCTTACTTTGATTCCTGATACTTTAACCAATTTACCACATGGTGATGTCACCATGGAAAGCTGAAACTCCCGCCCATGCAAACCTGCTGATTAGAAGGTCCTGTGTATCTTGTATTTTCAACCAGCAATTATTAGGAAATAACACTAAGCTAATGTTTTTCACACAGTTTAAATTTCATCAGCAGTTGTACAATATATAAAACACAGGAAAAACAGAATATTGACTGCACTGGGCCTTTAATACAGGGGTGGCCAAGTCTCCTCCTGTAACCCTGCTGGGTGTGCAGGCTTTTGTTCCAGCCCTACTCTAACACACCTGATTCAGGACCTTTATGAGCAGAATGAGGTGTGTTAGAGCAGCAGGGCTGGAGCAAAAGCTGATGAAAGATGCACTTCTATCCAAGCTCCAAAGAGGTGAAACACAAACTTGCAACACAGACACTACTGAACAAGTACACAACAAATCCACATCACTATCTTGCTAAAGTGAGACATCTCCCAACTACTGTTACTGCCTCTGCTCTGTTGGTTAGAAAAAAGCCTGGGTTTGTGGGCAGAGGAATGCAGCTCACATCTTTGCCATAGCCAGCCGTGGAGGTAATGCTCCCCGCGTGTTGGCGCTTGTCGAGCAAAGCACACCTCCCCTCTTATTAATAACCACGGCCTATTGCTGTACCCAACACTGTATTTTACTGGTCCGGGACACTTATGGGAATAGATGATGAACCCCCTCACATCCTCTATCCCACCCTCCTCCTCCAGACGATCTCTTCCTAACGTGTGGTTTTGGGAAGTTGTTCTAGCAAAGTCCCCCATCCTTGGATAACCCCTACTCCCCAAAACCTCCTTGCAATGTAATTGGCCTAGAAGTAACAGTCTAAAAGAAGAGCTGAAAAAGAAACGCTGCCTGCGTTCTGCCTATAAAGATGTACATATGTGTGGAAGTAAGAAGTATATCCAAGGAATTGTTGTCAAGAGACAGTAGACTGTCAAAGTGGTTCCTGTGAAAATAAATCCCTTACAATGACGGCTTCCTTTCTGTCTAATATAAACATACCAGCATGATCACTTTTTCCCCCGAGGCCAACTCATTGTTCCAGTTCCATTTTGAAAGCTCTCCATGAATGCTTAAAATGTTCCCTCTTTTTTTTCTTCTTGTTCATTTAATTGGCTGTATCTAGGTGGTGTCAGCCTGTCACTTACTGGCATATAGATCAGTGTTTCCTCAAAAGAAAGGTCACAACATTTGAAAGGGGGTGGGAGGGAGGTAGACCCCACACTCAGCCCATTGATATGCCCCTAACGTGAGGAAAGATCTATGGTCAACAACATCTACACCTTGGCTGTATGCCTTACGCCAGAGCTATAAGACTCTATGCACCCCTAACGCTACACTAATGTCGTTGCAGCACTGGACATGTTTGAAGTGACGTTGTCAGAGCGTTGTGATTATAGTTATGTCCAATTCGATATCAGCTGTGAGAGGCTGAAGGTTACTGCTAGAATGTCTCTGAGAGCGAGTCAGCCTGAGTAGAATATGCAGCCATTACGAATTGGTAAGGACTGAAATGTAAGCTATGTCGGTCCGTCCGGGTACAGTTGTCTGCTAAGTACGGAAATAACAATACTTCTAAAAGAGATCTCAGGGGAGGGGGGGGGGGGGGGGGGGGGGGGATTTGACACGGGTCAAGACACCAGTCGACCTCAGCTATTCATAGGGCCCTCGGCTGTCGTACATGTCTCTGTCGTCAGCCAGAGGTGGCTGCAGTACGCCTCTCTGTAGTTTGCCAGAGGTGAGGTCAATTTGATTCCATTTCTATTACAGTTTAACGAGGTGTAACCATTTGTACTAACACACAATTAAACGAATCTAATGATCAAAAAAGCCCTTGACTGACTGAAGGAGGATAAGTACAAGGCTGGAACTGGGTTGTAGGTCCAAAGGATCAAGATGTAAAAACATTGGTAAAACAATGAGATCTGAGATCAGTCTAAGGACAGGTGGCTGAGGTCCACTCAGGACTGTACAATTTTGCAGAATCTACACATCCTCTGAATCCATACTCTACCACAACCAGTCCATCCAATAGTGTAGGAGAACACACTGACCAACAGCACAAATAACATATCTCAGATGTGAACATTGATGTTCAGTGCTGTTCAGATGCCCATGATAACCCTTCATAGGTTGTCACGAATGTGGCCAGTAATGTCACGCTCCACAACGTGCAGGGAAAGAGTGAGCGTAAAGGGTGACATTTCCCTATGCGTTGTCAAGTCTCACTGGCATTGGCCGATAAACCTCGGACCTGACGTACATCTCCTAGCCTTCCGCTCAATCTTTTCCTCCCATCGTCTATCTCCCGTACCTCCAGGCTGCATTTAAGTCAAAACCCTGGACTGGAATTCAAGTCAAGCACAGCAGGGGGCTTTCCACGTGCCTGCCAGTCGTCTCCAAGAACCATAAAGTAATGTGTCATCGTGCTGCTTACATCCTCTAGCGTGTCTCACTTCCTACGAGCTACAGGGCAAACTCACTGACTTGGGGGAACGATTCTCATAGCTCACGGATGGAAGGTCTGAGCTATATCACAGTTGGGGGACAATCAATTCATACTTAGGTGAAGCATGCTTTGAAGTAAGCCATGGACATTACTGCCACCAAGTGGTGACTGGTCCTAAGTGATTAATTGGAATCATAATTCATAACTAATGTGTGTCATATTTATGGATGGTAAGAACAGGTAAGATCATGTCTCAGGTCAGGTGAGCGCACTTTTTGAGTTTGTTCTCTAATCTAGATAAGTGGTACATTAAATGTAATATTTCTGTGTAAACAATGCCATTTTTAAATCAGCTTCTGATGAGGCAACGGCAATGTAACCTTGTCCCTGCAGAGCCAGACTTCTCCTTTTGAAAGGACTGTGCTTCCCGCTGTTGCCAGAGATGGTGTGATCCCAGCATTATACATTACCCATGGCTAAAAGGGTAATATATTCTATGTAATGTGAAGTAGTCAAACATGAAGCATGATGTATTAGCTTTACTTGAATGATGCAATGTAGTGTGCATTCAGCTTTGCAACTTACATCAATTAGAAAGCAACCCACCCTTCAATTAGGATCCATCATAATGTCACCTAACATAAGTCATTAAACTACTAGACTACAGCATTTATTTAGTGAAAGGAACCAGTGTGAGAGCCAGGTGTTGACGGCTATCTGATTACACTACTAAAAGTGTTTTACAAATGCCTCAGGGCTAGGTTTTGTTTATTCTGATAAAAGGGGGAAAGAACAGACAAAAAAATGGACGGATATGTTGATCTCAACAAGCCATAAATAAACAACCACTCACTATGAACCGTCATGCGTCATACGTATCAAGAATATTTGAAATATCAGATGAAATTACAAGTAGTCTTTTGAACTTGCCCCAATGCCTGCCTTCCTTCCTCCAGTCGACATTCCCGCCATGCAACTGTAAAACGGGTGTACAAAACATTAAGAACACCTGCTCTTTCCATGACAGAGACTGACCATGTGCCAAGAACTGCAACGCTGCTGGGTTTTTCACTCAATAGTTTCCCGTGTGTATCACAAATTGTCCCCCTGCCAAAGGACATCCAGCCAACTTCACACAAATGTGGGAAGCATTGGAGTCAACATAGGCCAGCATCCCAGTGGAACGCTTTCGACACCTTGTTGAGTACATGCCCCGACAAATTGAGGCTGTTCTATTAGGAAGGTGTTCTTAATGTTTTGTACAATAACATAACATTTGTACAATAACATAACATTGATCAGAAATATAGTGTAGACATTGTTAATGTTGTAAATGACTATTGTAGCTGGAAACGGCTGATTTTTTAATGGAATATCTACACAGGCGTACAGAGGCCCATTATCAGCAACCATCACTCCTGTGTTCCTATGGCACTTGTGTTAGCTAATCCAGGTTTATCATTTTAAAAGGCTAATTGATCATTAGAAAACCCTTTTGCTATTATGTTAGCACAGCTGAAAACAGTTGAGCAGGGTATCTGTTGTTCTGCCCCTGAACAGGCAGTTAACCCACTGTTCCTAGGCCGTCATTGAAAATAAGAATTTGTTCTTAAGAAATACAGTGTAGACATTGTTAATGTTGTAAATGACTATTTTAGCCGGAAACGGCAGATTTTGTATGGAATATCTACATAGGCGTATAGAGGCAGTTGAAGTTGGGAAGTTTACATACACTTAGGTTGGAGTCATTAAAACTTGTTTTTCAACCACTCCACAAATTTCTTGTTAACAAACTATTGTTTTAGCAAGTCGGTTAGGTCATCTACTTTGTGCATGACACAAGTCATTTTTCCAACAATTGTTTACAGATTATTTCACTTATAATTCACAATTCCAGTGGGTCAGAAGTTTACATACACTAAGTTGGCTGTGCCTTTAGACAGCTTGGAAAATTCCAGAAAATGATGTCATGGCTTTAGAAGCTTCTGACAGGCTAATTGACATCATTTGAGTCAATTGGAGGTGTACCTGTGGATGTATTTCAAGGCCTACCTTCAAACTCAGTGCCTCTTTGGTTGACATCATGGGAAAATCAAAAAAAATCAGCCAAGACCTAAGAAAATAATTTGTAGACCTCCACAAGTCTGGTTCATCCTTGGGAGCAATTTCCAAACGACTGAAGGTACTACGTTCATCTGTACAAACAATAGTACGCAAGTATAAACACCATGGGACCACACAGCCGTCATTCCGCTCAGGAAGGAGACGCGTTCTGTCTCCTAGAGATGAACGTACTTTGGTGAAAAAAGTATAAATCAATCCCAGAACAACAGCAAAGTACCGTGCGAAGATCCTGGAGGAAACTGGCACAAAAGTATCAATATCCACAGTAAAACGAGTCATATTCTGACATAACCTGAAAGGCTACTCAGCAAGGAAGAAGCCACTGCTCCAAAACTGCCATAAAAAAGCCAGACTACGATTTGAAACTGCACATGGGAACAAAGATCGTACTTTTTGAAGAACTGTCCTCTGGTCTGATGAAACAAAAATAGAACTGTTTGGACATAATGACCATCGTTATGTTTGGAGGAAAAAGAGGGAGGCTTGCAAGCCGAAGAACACCATTCCAACCATGAAGCAAATCGGTGGCAGCATCATGTTGTGGGGGTGCTTTGCTGCAGGAGGGACTGGTGCACTGCACAAAATAGATGGCATCATGAGGACGGAAAGTTATGTGGATATATTGAAGCAACATCTCAAGACATCAGCCAGGAAGTTAAAGCTTGGTCGCAAATGGGTCTTCCAAATGGACAATGACCCCAAGCATACTTCCAAAGTTGTGGCAAAATGGCTTAAGGACAACAAAGTCAAGGTACTGGAGTGGCCACCGCAAAGCCCTGACCTCAATCCTACAGAAAATGTGTGGGCAGAACTGAAAAAGCGTGTGCGAGCAAGGAGGCCTACAAACCTGACTCCGTTACACCAGCTCTGTCAGGAGGAATAGGCCAAAATTCCCCCAACTTATTGTGGGAAGCTTGTGAGGCTACCTGAAACGTTTGATCCAAGTTAAACAATTTAAAGGCAATGCTACCAAATACTAATTGAGTGTATGTAAACCCCACTGGGAATGTGATGAAAGAAATAAAAGCTGAAATGAATCATTCTCTCTACTATTATTCTGACATTTCACATTCTTAAAATAAAGTGGTGATCCTAACTGACCTAAGACAGGGAATTTCTACTTGGATTAAATGTCAGGAATTGTGAAAAACTGAGTTTAAATGTATTTGGCTAAGGTGTATGTAAACTTCCGACTTCAACTGTATATCTTAGCCAATTGGAGCTCTTGTCACCTGCTACATCCATGCTCTGAATGGCACACATACACAATCCATGTCTCAATTGTCTCCAAGCTTAAAAATCCTTCTTTAACTGTAATGTAAGCTTCAATTGGCTAAGACCCTAAATCCAATTGTGGTCAATGGAGTGTGGTTCATTGATAGTTTACCTCAATGAGTGATGCAATCTCTTCAATAAACATTTGCCATTCTCCCCCATAATGTGTTACGGTATACAAAAGTGTAAAGAAAACAAAACTCAATGCAAAATTAGAGAGCAATGTTAAAACGAACATTAAAAACAAAAATACACAAGCCAGAACCAGAGGAGTTTGTTTCGATAACCGATCTACAGTATTTTGAAGCTGCCATAACGGCGCATTAAATTGTACGGACTATTTACAAATAACAATGTCATCATTAAAGGTACAGTTAACAAAGTACATGATAAAAACACATCATTTCCCAATTACCTAGGCTTTCGTCGAGCAACCCAGTTATTATTACAAAGCGACGGTAATGAAATCATTCCCTTAATTACTAATGATCATCTCTGGAGTGATATGGTAATTTTGGAACATTTATTCTAGCATTGCCACAATTGATGCCAATGGACATGCTAAGAATACTAACATTCTGAGCTAACCAGATGCTGGTGAAAATGACTAAATAATAACAACAGTTAGTAATTCGAAAATCATGTATGAACTATTCCTTTAATAAGCAGGGACTTGATTGAACATATGAAACAGTTTGCAAAACATCCACATAGTGCAAAGGCCTATGGCTCCCCGATGGACACCAACAGTAGGCTAACACCATTTCTTTAGCGGGGGGGCGGGGCATTGTTACACATGTATTCCCTGATGCTCTTAGTAATGGGTTAAAACATTAGAGCTTCAATGTTCTTGGGGAAAGCATAGAGGAGATAACAAAAAAATCAAACATAACTGTAAGAAATGCAATGACTTATTTCTTCTCTGTTTTCAATGTTTGTACAAAGTTCCAGAGGTCTTTAACCACCTGTATGAGACAGAGAGAGATAGAGAGAAACTAATTATAATGCATGCAAATTACATGCTGCATAGCAGAGAGCTATGATTTTTTACTAAAGAATGTATTTTGTGCGCCTTGCCTTGCCATGCCTGGGGAACAATGAATTGAGACAGCATGTAGGGGTACAAGGGGTTAGGTGGGGGGCAATAGTACATACCAGAAAGAATGACTAGGTGCTCGAGTCTGACACATCCCAGAGTCTTTGGCTTTGGAACCAAATCACTTCCACAGATGTTTTCTACACATTGGGATCAAGCCTCCCCTGACCGCACCTTGCAGTCTAAAGACTTTTCACCTGCACAACAACTGCCGATGATGACAGCATGTTCTTAATGGAGGCCTTAATATGTCAGGCTGTTGGATTCATCTCAAAGGATTCCTCATCAATAAAAAGACAGCCTGGTCTGTGACCTGACCCATCCTAGTGCACACACACTCTTGCGCACACACACACACACACACATGCACACGCACACACACATTTGAATGTGCACATTTGCAAATACAACCGCAAAAGCACGCATGCACGCACACACACTCTCAAGTCAAGCACACACCCAACCATTTAAGAGGGCTTGTTCTTGTTTGACAAAAACATTCCAATTCCAGTTGTAATAGTTTCCCAGAAACTAAACTGGAATAAAATGGTGATTAGTGAATGCAGTGTCATCACCATCTTGGCCCCATGTGGTCAAGATAAAAGGACTCTTTACTTAAATACTCCAAGTAAAATACTGCTAGGGTGCTGCATCGACATGAGTAAAAACAATCTTCAGTGTACATAAAGTCCTTGCATTACTGCATTACGTACAGTAGCCCTAGATTCATCTAGAGGAATATTCCTTCAGTTGGTCAAAGACCTTGAACATGACAGAGTCTGGTACCATTCACAAACCTCAAGTCCCTTAATTAGGGCTACAAAATACACACTTGTGAGAGAACTACGACATTAAATCAATGGGGAAGACTTTGCCTTGGCAGGTCTACTCCCATTCCATCCCAAAAAGAGAGCGCAGACCCAAGATGAACATATTTCACTGCACACACTTTACAACAAAACTATCTGAAATAACTGGGACATTTTCTGTTTCTAAGTTGTGTGTTATACATTTCAATGTTTCAGATTATTTATTCAGCAATTCATGTCAATAGTCTATAATAACTACATACATACTACAATGCTGATGCTACAGCAGATGCTTTCACTATCAAGGCAACAAGAATACTTACTTTTTTATCTGACATCCTTAAAGAACTTTTGGCAAAATTTTCAAACTTCGCCTCGGTCTTCGGAAGAGGTTTTCCCTGATTGGAAAAGAGCCAGTAAATATGTTTTTAATCTGGGTGAGACATTTAATCAAACTAATGCTTAATCACACTAGAGGGAAAACAACATTATTACAGTGTAATAACATCTATAACCTACAATTCTGTTTTTATTCATGAGGCAAATATGAGGTGGGCCTTGTACAGCTGATTCTGCTAATACAGTTGGAAGAGGTTACTGTAAGAGAGGAAGAGGAAGAGAGAAGCTAATCCCTCTATATGATGTCATGGCTGTGTGTGCGCCAGTGGTCAGTCACCCCCCACCTCAGGCCTGGTGGCAATTGGCGAGGTCAGAGGTTATTCCCACACAACTATGGAGGATGCGTTTCATGTGTTCCACTGAGGCTTTGCTGCAGCCCTTTTTGAATGGAATCAGTGGGAAAAACAAGACATCAATGTGAATTATCTTCAGAGAACACCTTTGATGCCAAGCAGACTTTGGCGTTTATGGCATGTTATGTATGGAAGCATGCAGAGGGAGAGAACACCACAAGATAACCTGTCTACTTTTGCTAAAGACTTGGCGCTCTAAGCTTTATTTGTGAAGCATGACAATGACTTGTTGTTTTTCCCTCTAGTGTGATTAAGCATTAGTTTGATTAAATGTGGCTGGTCGATAAGACCAAAATATGATATCACAATACAGTGCCTTGCAAAAGTATTCATCCCCCTTGGCATTTTTCCTATTTTGTTGCATTACAAAATAGGAAAAATTTAAAATAATTTAAATTTATTTTTATTTGGATTTCATGTCATGGAAATACACAAAATAGTCCAAATTGGTGAGGTGAAATTTAAAAAATGACTTGTTTCATAAAATAAAAACACGGAAAAGTGGTGCGTGCATATGTACTCACCCCCTTTGCTATGAAGCTCCTAAATAAGATCTGTTGCAACCTATTACCTTCAGAAGTCTCATAATTAGTTAAATAAAGTCCACCTGTGTGCAATATAAGTGTCACATGATCTGTCACATGATCTCAGTAAATATACACCTGTTCTGAAAGGCCCAAGAGTCTGCAACACCACTAAGCAAGGGGCACCACCAAGCACGCGGCACCATGAAGACCAAGGAGCTCTCCAAACAGGACAGGGACAAAGTTGTGGAGAAGTACAGATCAGGGTTGGGTTCTAAAAAAATATCCCAAACTTTGAACATCCCACGGACGTTTGTCTTATTTCTTGTTTGTTTCACAATAAAAAATATTTAGCATTTTCAAAGTGGTAGGCATGTTGTGTAAATCAAATGATAAAACGATATCATTTGATAAAAAATATTTTCATTCCAGGTTGTAATGCCAAGGGGGGTGAAAATAGGAAAAATACCAAGGGGGGTGAAAATAGGAAAAATACCAAGGGGGGTGAATACTTTCGCAAGCCACCGTATTTTTCACATTTTTGTTTTTCAATAATACGTTCTAAATTGACTTTATGAGTTGTGCATGACCCTAACATAGTTCTCTGATTTTAGAATATACTGTTGCACAAACAACATGCTAATTTACACCTACTCCAGCACTGGTATTAGGCTGCATTAGCGAGCTACGTTTGCTCTGAGTACATTTATTAGTTAGCTAGCTAGCCAGCTAACTAGCGATTAGCATTAGCGGCTGACACAATTTATTTTAGCCACAACCTGCTCAGAAAAGACAAACTGGCGGTTTGTAGACAGTAAGATACACAAACTAATAGTGTAAATATATAAAACTCTTTATATAAAACAGATTTATATTAACTCAATGAGGCCCACCGTATGGCTGGCACGTTTTGGAATTCTAACCCCTTTTAAACATAGTGTGTTTGAGCTAAAGACTTCCGAGTTGTACCATTGTATTCGTCGATTTCTTTTGCATCCATAGATACCAAAAATTTGTCTGTGTGATTAACGGGGGCTGAGCTAGAGCGGTGTTTGTGAGACACGGGTGAACCCCGAAGGGGCCTGGGCTGGGTCTTTTGTACAAAAACGTCTGTAGAGTCCGAATGGTTTGAGCTACAAACTATTAAAAACTATTTATGAAAAGCTGAGACTGTCACGAACCCACAAATGTTTTGCTCTGTTTCGCTCACAAGACACACAAGAGTCATTAGAAGGCCAGGGTCTATAATACTGTAATAAGCTCACATAGTTGCTTTCACAAACTCCACACAGTTGTCACTGACTCGTTGGATATTAATTTCCCAGTGAGCAAAAAAAGTAATAAAAAATAAATACTATTCTGTACTTACAACATTCATATACATTCCTTTTTATCGGGTTTATACTTTGGCTGACCTTATTTTTTTATTTACATTTATGTCAAATTGTTTTGTGTTCTACCTGTAGCCCTGGTTGTCCTGAAAAGAAAATGGTAAAACACTTCATTGTGAGGCTAAATATAAGGGCTGGACATGTAGATAAATGAATGTCAGAAAAATGAAAAGCAGATGTTTCCTGGGGTCTCGGGACTGATAGGGTTAAGAAGCAAAGTAGAAAGCAGCATTGTTGTCATCAACATATTGTTGCATTGACCATGCACACTGAAGAGTGAACGGTCGCCAAGTGACCTTGTGGTCGAGGTCACTTGGGGTGGGGGTGGGGGAGGGGGGGTTGTTGAGAGAGAGAGAGAAAGACAATTCAAGTAGAGGAATAAACTATACAAACAGAGTGATGTTTTACATTTAACAAACCAAACATTGAAATACAGTTATAGAAGGTAAGGTAAAAAACCCAAACCAGTCCGTGCATCAATACCGGTCTATAGTAAAATACATTATACCGCATAACCCTAAAATGAACGTGTTACCTCTTTGGCTAACGACGCTAGCTTGCTCTTGATTTCAGGCACGGTGAGAACATTGGATGGGCCAGCTCCAGACTTTTCCTTCTGACTCTTGTCTTTTCCTCCCACTGGTGTCTGCAAGTCAAACAAGATCAACATCATTCAAAGGTGTGCTTGTTCCCGTAACTAACTAGCGTAACTGAAAAGTTGAAACTTAGGCTTAGATTGGTGTCAATATTCACTTGTTTCTACGTAGGCTACATACAGTACCAGTCAAAAGTTTGAACACACCTACTCATTAAAGGGTTTTTCTGTATTTTTACTATTTTCTCCATTGTATGGATTGTATAATGGTTGTATAACGGTGAAGACATCAAAACTATGAAATAACACATGGAATCATGTAGTAAGCCAAAAAGTTTTAAACAAATCAAAATATATTTTACATTTTTCAAAGTAGCCACCCTTTCCCTTGATGACAGCTTTGCACATTCTTGGCATTCTCTCAACCAGCTTCATGAGGTAGTCACCTGGAATGCGTTTAAATTAACAGGTGTGGCTTGTTAATTTGTGGAATTTCTTCCTTAATGCGTTTGACCCAATCAGTTGTGTTGTGAAAAGGTAGCGGTGGTATACAGAAGATAGCCCTATTTTGTAAAATACCAAGTCCATATTATGGCAAGAACAGCTCAAATAAGCAGAGAAATGACAGTCCATCATTACTTTAAGACAAGGTCAATCAATCTGGAAAATCTCAAGAACTTTGAAAGTTTCTTCCAAGTGCAGTCGCAAAAACCATCAAGCACTATGATGAAACTAGCTATCATGAGGACCGCCACAGGAAAGGAAGACCCAGAGTTACATCTACTGCAGAGGATAAGTTCATTAGAGTTACCAGCCTCAGAAATTGCAGCCCAAATAAATGCTTCACAGGGTTCAAGTAATAGACACATCTCAACATCAAATGTTCAGAGGAGACTGCGTGAATCAGGCCTTCATGGTCGATTTGCTGCAAAGAAACCACGACTAAAGGACACCAATAATAAGAAGAGACTTGCTTGGGCCAAGAAACACGAGCCATGGACATTAGACCGGTGTAAATCTGTCCTTTGGTCTGATGAGTCCAACCGTCGTGTCTTTGTGAGATGCAGAGTAGGTGAACGGATGATCTCTGCATGAGTAGTTCCCACCGTAAAGCATGGCGGAGGAGGTGTGATGGTGTGTGGGTGCTTTGCTGGTGACACTGTATGTGATTTATTTTGAATTCAAGGCACACTTACCAGCATGGCTACCACAGCATTATTCAGCGCTATGCCATCCCATCTGGTTTGCGCTTAGTGGGACTATCATTTGTTTTTCAACAGGACAATGACACAACACACCACCAGGATGTGAAAGGGCTATTTGACCAAGAAGGAGTGTGATGGAGTGTTGCATCAGATTACCTGGCATCAACAATCACTTGACCTCAACCCAATTGAGATGGTTTGGGATGAGTTGGACCGCAGAGTGAAGGAAAAGCAGCCAACATGTGCAGTGGGAACTCCTTCAAGACTGTTGGAAAGCATTACAGGTGATGATGGTTGAGAGAATGCCAAGAGTGTGCAAAGCTGTCATCAAGGCAAAGGGTGGCTATTTGAAGAATCTAAAATCTAAAATATATTTTTGACTTTTTTGGTTACTACATGATTCCATATATGTTATTAAATAGTTTTGATGTCTTTCATTATTCTACAATGTAGAAAATAAACTGTAGGTCTTTAGTGTGTTCCTCTTCCCACCATGACAACATAAGAAATTAATTATCTACTGGCCAAAACACTTCATGTACATCCAATCAATGTATCTGTGAGGGGCATCTATGCCATTCGGCCATTTTCAACTGTTCCATAACAATGCGATTGGTGGTAGCTAGTGAACTGGCCTTGTGAGCCCAAGACCAGCCTGTGCTTAGTATGCTGGCTACAGCCCCTATCCTGACCGATTTAGTGTGACTGAGAGAGGTTCCCCCATTAGGGACAGCTTGAGCAGCCAGCTGGAAGGGGATTAAAGCAAACGGACACCAAATTCTACCCTAATTACAGCACCTTTTGACAAATATGTAAAAATTATCCTTTTATTGCTTCCAAGCAGAAGAGGGCAAACCCAGACTTTAGCGTTGAGCAACAGAGCAACAGAGAAAAACTAAAATATTAGTTAACTCCCCTAGACTGACACTGTGAAAGGGGTCATTCTACAATGGGAAACGCAGCGGCCACTTGCTCACATTTCCCTAAACGTTTTGCGCTACGGCTAAGAGTGAAAAGCTACCAAGCTACCAACGAACACTTTGAGAAGTAATATTGAGTAATATTACGAACCCAGAGGCTCTATATAGTGGTGAGAGACTTTTCCCCCTCATAGCAGTTATGTAAACTGACAACGTTTGAGTTCCATCGTCATTGTTTTCCTTTACAACACAAAGAGGCCCTTTGTTTGTTTGTCTGTGCGTGTGTGTGTGTGCATGCAGGCATGCATACAGTGTGTGTGAGCCTCAGAGAGTCCTCTGCGAACATGGCGTTAACAGGGCTACAGGTGTGTCCAGAGCTGGGCGGACAAGGCCCCAGAAGTCATCAATTAGGAGTGTGTGAGTGTGATACAATTTGACACGCCATACACCGTGGCTTCGCGTTATACAAGCAGGGAGCCTGTTGCTACATGCAGGCCCGGCTGGAATCCACTGTGATTGCAGGGTTTCATTGATGGACGGAGCTGTGTTAAAACTAGGGGAGAGGGACCTTCTTGGAGAGACTTTCTGTCATGCGACTGAGGAACTAACAATAAGAAAGCATTCTGTTTTTTATGACCAAGGAGTGATATTTTTCCTCCTAGCGAACACTTGACACTTGCCTTATTTTTTTTTACCCGTACCAGCACCATAGTACAGTGAAAATAATGACCCGCACGCAATCCAAAGCCGCCTGTCAAAAATACATTTATGAAAAGTATCATATTAACTCTCCGATTGTGCGTATTAGTGTTTCGACGTGACGTCAAAAGGTTTTTAGACAATCTTTGCTATTTTGAATGTTAAATATCAGCATACAATAACTGATGTAAAGATAGCAGAATCTACGCTAAAGAGGTGATGGGAGCAAATGAGGATAGTATATTCAAAGTTGGCACATTCAAATGGCATGTCACTCAGAATCACCACGGAAACATCAGGCGGTGTGCGTCCACAACAAGCGTGTGGACCCGGACAGTGAGAATATAATAGGCATGTCGCTAATTCAAACCATTGCATTTGAAACATATTGAAAGTAGATGCGTTCCATTGTATTTGGAACATATTAAAACTTGTGTAAACTGATCATTACCCAAAATAATAACAGACCAGATATCTTGATTGTGGGATGGACAAAGGAACCACTTTTTTTGGCCTCCATCGCACAGATGAAAGGTATCAAATATGAGGGCAAAAACGCACACACACATGCACACACACCCTCACACCTTCGACTTGAAAAAACCCACATGCCACTGGCTCCTGGCCAAGAAATGGCCGGCGTATTTATTATTTGGGGGGCGGCTCTCCACTTCCAAAGGACAGCTGTGGAACTGAAACAGCTGATAAACAGACAGAGCAGAGCAAGCTGTTTAATCTGCGCCAGACACTTATTACAGATGCCACGGGACATGTGACTTAATCACTTGCACACTATCATTTGATGTAATCGCTCGTCTCCGATTCGCTCGTCTTCGCTACAAATACATGGTCATGATGACACTTCTGCCGGCTAAGTCAGACTGTCTGAGGTAGTAATTGTTCCTTTGGTGTCTTGTAGGAGGGCTTTGGGGCCAGGTAAGGAGACAAAAGACATTTCGCTGAGAAACTTCCACTCTCAAGACCAGGACAAAAAAAGTCCTGTTTTTATTGATAAAACAATAGAGCTCAACTTAATTAAAATAGAACAATGCAGAACCATTGAAAAATGTGGCAAATTTGCGACAAATTTGCGACAAATTAAAAACAATCGTGATCGGGTAGGCAAGACACAGGTGCACATTAGGGGATGTGTGAAATGGACAATGTTCAAACAACACATTCTTTTTTTTCTTCGATTTTCAGTAAAAACATATATTTTTTCATCTTAAAATTCCATGTGAATTCACAATGCTGCTGCCAGCAACGGTTTGGGTCTCATGGTGCGTCCCTTTCAGATTGTTAAACATTGCACCTGTACTACCATTACTATACCTCAATTCCCCCTCACAAAGTTAGCATTTCCTTCTCATTTAACTTCTCAAAGTATTGTCATACAGGACTTCACTGCGGTTGCTTGCCTTTCCCTGCCATTTTTCCAATTGTTAACGACGATGAAGTAGTGATTGAGAGTCGACTCAAAAATAATTGATTCCTTGACTGTATTTCAATGTTTAGTTTGTTAAATGTGATATGCCGTGTGTAACGTCCATTTTTATTGTTTACTTGGTAACACTGTTCTTGACACCCAGCGTCATAACACGCTATGACACAATCATAATCATGTCATTATATGTCATAACAGCAGACATAACTTGTCATAACCTGTTATCATATGGTTATAACACTGTCATGACACATATATTTAGACCTGTTGTGACATTATTTTATAGCTGGTTATGATACCTCCATAGGAGTGTAAAAACCCACAAAACCTACCATGGTAGTTCTTTTATGGCTGGTTATGACACCTACATAAGAGTGTCAAAACCCACAAAACCTACCACAAGGCAAAACATTCCATTGCACATTCAATTATAATTGTAATTGCGCACACATTGATGTCAGACATGCACCAACGCAAATGCTCTGCTGCTGGTGACTGGGATGAAAGCCGATTTCAGAAACAGGACAAGACACCCTCTTGTAAATGAGAACTTGTTCTCAACTGGCCTACCTGGTTAAATAAAGGTGAAATACAAATAAAATAAAAACGAAATAAAAAAGATAGGCCTAGTGCACGGTTCTGACTCATACGTTTCTGCCTTTCCTCCAAATGTTGCAATTGCAATTTAGAGCAACACACTTCGGTGTAGTAATCATGAAAATAGAATAACTATTCTAGAAGGAGAGTTTACAGTCTAACCAGACACCTAGGTATTTGTAGTTGTCCACATATTCTAAGTCAGAACCGTCCAGAGTAGTGATGCTAATCATTTAAAAGCAGTTGGAGGCTGCATAGAGACTGCCAGATGTCCGGAAAACAGGATTTGACACACTGAACTCTATCTGAGAAGTAGCTGGTGAACCAGGCGAGGCAGTCATTTGAGAAACCAAGGCTATTGAGTCTGCCGATAAGAATGTGGTGATTGACAGTCGAAAGCCTTGGCCAGGTCGATGAAGACGGCTGCACAATACTGTCTTTTAACGATGGTGGTTATGATATCGTTTAGGACCTTGAGCGTGGCTGAGGTGCACCCATGACCAACTCGGAAACCAGATTGCATAGTTTAAAAGGTACGGTGGGATTCAAAATGGTCGGTGATCTGTTTGTTAACTTGGCTTTCAAAGATTTTAGAAAGGCAGGGCAGGATGGATATAGGTCTGTAACAGTTTATAGGCAATCAAAAGCTGTATCTCGCAATGGAATGCTACAGTTGAAGTCAGACGTTTACATACACCTTAGCCAAATACATTTAAACTCAGTTTTTCACAATTCCTGACATTTAATCCTAGTAAAATGTTCAAACATTTCGGGTAGCCTTCCACAAGCTTCCCACAATAAGTTGGGTGAATTTTGGCCCATTCCTCCTGACAGAGCTGGTGTAACTGAGTCAGGTTTGTAGGCGTCCTTGCTCGCATGCACTTTTTCAGTTCTGCCTACAAATTTTCTATGGGATTGAGGTCAGGGTTTTGTGATGGCCACTCCAATACCTTGACTTTGTTGTCCTTAAGCCATTTGCCACAACTTTGGAAATACGCTTTGGGTCATTGTCAATTAAGAAACCCATTTGCGACCAAGCTTCAGCTTCCTGACTGATTTTGTGAAGTGCACCAGTCCCTCCTGCAGTAAAGCACCCCCCACAACATGATGCTGCCACCCCCGTGCTTCACGGTTGGGATGGTGTTCTTCGGCTTGCAAGCCTCCCCTTTTTTCCTCCAAACATAACGATGGTCATTATGGCCAAACAGTTATATTTTTGTTTCATCAGACCAGAGGACATTTCTGAGGACATTTGCACTTTTCGCACCAAAGTATGTTCATTTCTAGGAGACAGAACGCATCTCCTTCCTGAGCGGTATGACAGCTGCGTGGTCCCATGGTGTTTATACTTGCATACTATTGTTTGTACAGATGAACATGGTACCTTCAGACATTTGGAAATTGCTCCCAAGGATGAACCAGACTTGTGGAGGTCTACAATTTTTTTCTGAGGTCTTGGCTGATTTATTTTGATTTTCCCATGATGTCAAGCAAAGAGGCACTGAGCTTGAAGGTAGGCCTTGAAATACATCCACAGGTACACCTCCAATTGACTCAAATTATGTCAATTAGCCTATCAGAAGCTTTTAAAGCCATGACATCATTTTCTGGAATTTTCCAAGCTGTTTAAAGGCACAGTCAAATTAGTGTATGTAAACTTCTGACCCACTGGAACTGTGATACAGTGAATTATAAGTTAAATAATCTGTCTCTAAACAATTGTTGTAACAATTACTTGTGATATGCACAAAGTAGAAGTCCTAACCGACTTGCCAAAACTATAGTTTGTTAACAAGAAATGTGTGGAGTGGTTGAAAAACAACTTTTAATGACTCTTCCGAATTCAACTGTATATCTCGCAATTTCTTGGCTTGTAATGTCTCGCAATTTCAGTAAAGCAGGGGCTACTATCAATGAATAGGATAGGATACTGATGAGATGAGTGAGATGCAACACTTGACACTCTCACACAGTCACACACAGTATGGGTGCATGTGCATGGGTTCGCTTCATGCTGCTCACAGAGTGGTAGCCAGGGCACCAAAACAGCGGAGATGTTCAGCCTCACTTGCCGGCTAACTTTACACAACTTTCCCCAGGCCTTTATTGCCTATTGTCTAGTTAGGCTATAACAGAGAATATTATAGGTTTTTTGCTAATTGCACTGTGATAATTGTTTTTGTGAAAACATAAAATAAAACATTTGCCAATAGTGAAGATTTATGTCTTCCAAGGAGGATCCCAGGCAGAGCATCTTACAGCTTTACGACCGTGGCGCATGCTCGGAGGCATCACCACAGAACAGGCAGCCTGCTTCCACTTCCATCAATCAAAAAGTACTAAGACACTACCGACTACAAAATTCAGACCGACAAACTTGAACGGCAGTCATATCGACCCACTTCGCTCCACCAAAAACAGTAGATGACGGGGCAAAAAGTTTAGAAATATGGTGAGAGGCACTGGCAAAGGATCTGACGAGCTACCCTAATGACCAGTCACCTGCACTAAGAAAACGCCTGCTTCCTCCAACCTCAGGGGCATCTGGGAGCAACCTGCCTGCTGCCCCAGGCATCAAACACCCGTAATGAGAGCAATTGGGAGAAGGTGTGTACAGGAAGCGAGGGGTGTGAGGAGGCTGTTTGAGAGGGAGAGAGGGAGGGAGGGGTGGCTGAGGGCTGGGGGGGTGGGGGGTCAGGGTTAGGATTAGGTAGGGTGGGACTGGGGAGTTAAACTGGCAGGTTTCAGAGGTTAGCCTGTTGGTTAATCCACGCTAGCACTTTAACAACGGCTGTCGTAACGTGCTGAACAGCGGCCATTACAGAATTAAATAGATTAGCCAGCGCGCTCTACCACACACCGCACGCTTCCCTGAGGGCTACGCAATGCCCCGGGTGATTAGCATAGCAAGTCTCACCTCATTGTGCATTAGCGTCTGACATCACAGACAAAGGGTACAGTTTTCTGTCCGAAACAATGTTCTAGGAGGATTTTGATCATTTCTTGTCATGACAGGAAGTGTTTTAGGCATTTTACCTTACATATTGTTTGAGAGAAAAGGACATTTAGACTTTTTGAGACACTGCTATGAAGTTTTGAAAAAACAAAATAAGAGATTCTCACATGGTTATTTCTTTCTTGATTAATGCTCATCAAAGTAGCATATGTTATAACAATACAAGAGAGAAATGACAGGTCACTGGTAATGTTTAAAATCAAGCTGGAGTCATTTGGGGGGCTACGGGGGTGGGGGCTGATTAGGGCATTCTTAAGGACGGGTGGAAAATGAGAAGGTTGCAAAGGTGGGAGGTGGGGGGAGGGACATTTTAGCATCAAAGTGGTCTTCAACCCAAAACGGTAGGTCAGGCCGAGGGGTCGTGGTCTTAAACCCCGTCCTGGGAAACGTGTTCAGGGGTCAGATGTGTTTGTTTAACACAGAGAGAGTTCAATCCTTGGGTTTGTAAGGCTGTCGTCCAAGACATTCCACCTGAGAAATGAAGTACCAGTCTAGAGCTAATTGCTACTTGGATTCATCACATTCTTTGCTGTGCTTTGATTCCAAGCAGCTTGCTGAGAGTCTGGCAAGTACCTCTGGGACAGTGGTCTTATAAGAAGACAAGTCTTATAAATATTTGTCTTGACATGAACATTCAAATGTAACTACTATGAAAATGTACAGGTTTTAATAAGCTTTATTTACATTTAAAAATGTAATCTCGTCTCTTGTGACAAGACTGGCAACAGAAATGTCTCTAGAGCCCGCAGGATTTTCTACATTGTCCCGCATGAACAATTTCATGGAAGGAAACAGCTGATGCGTCTGTTCGCTACACATCACAACTCCTATATGGCGAAAGATGTCTGCAATTTTTCATGTTCAGCAGCATAATGCCGACCTTAAGAATCTTCTTTCTAAACTAGCTGGCAGGGAACATGTGTTTTCCAGGAGTTTGTTTTGAAGCCCAGACCACAAATGCCCCCTTAAACTGTCTGCTTTGGGATTGCCTAACCACAAACAACTCCTTGGAAACTCTCATTGCCTCCTCAGCTCTAGGACTATTTTGGAATCACATTACCTTTTCCCATAGATTGAAAACTCTACAATTTATCTGGCAAATGAAAATACCACTTTTGGGAGCAGCCAACAGTGCTTCATTTGGATGTGCGTAATTACTCTGGCTTCATGGCCTAAAGAGGCCTAAACAGGTATAAAAGTTTACCTACCTTGGTTTGAGGTTTAGCCAATGGTCCCCCTTGATTCCCTGGTGAGCCATTCTGCGCCAATGTCACACTTTTAGGCTTCTGCCCCAAAGGCTCCGGGCTCTGAGAGACAACAGCATTAGTTGGGAGAGATGCGGGAAGCACTATACACAATCGAAAATCCAATTACAGTAATCGTTTCATTTGGGAGGACATGTTGACACTGCAAAAAAAGTGTTGCTTTTGTCAAAATAGACCATAGCACTTTTAATATTTTTCAGTTTGAACAGCATTTATCTCACTGTCCGTCTGTCTGTACACTACTTCAGTCAGATCAGTAAAGGAGGTCGTTGGGGAGTAAAGGAGGGCAATTAGTATGCTCTCTGTCCTCTGTGTTTCAACCCAGGAAGCTTATTAATATCCATGCTGCCACTGCTCATCACTATAATACAGTATGAGCATGACAAAGAGACAGAGAGCAAAGAAAAGAAGAGGAAGTAGAAGAAAAGACAAATAAATAATGAATGAACGAGAGGAGCTGTGTGTGTAGCAGAATAAATCAACAGGTGACCGAAATGCTCAGCTGTCGTCTGGCTCTGGGGCTAGAATCAGTGCTCATGTCGCAGGTATGTGCATCTGCCCTGCTTTGATCTCTCGCGGTCTGGCACAGTTAAGACTTGGACGCTGCCTTTAAAATCACAAACAGACACACGCACACAATGATACACACACACACACACACAGGCACACGCGAACACGCACACTGTTCAAAGACAAAGGCCAGGTGCAATGACGGACTGTTGAACAAGAGAAGGGGGTATCAGAGAGAAAGAGAGGATAAACAGAGCAACGAAAGAGAAAGGTGGGAGGACTGAGGGACAGGACATGGAGTTCTGGGTGCCTTATCGAGGAGAGGGGGTGGGGGGTGGGGGTGGAGGAAATAGGAACTCCCAATGCCTAGACTTGTAGGCTGTGTTTGTCGAGTTGTCTTTACTGCGATAGTATGTGTCTCACTCTGCACAGTGCTGGTAGAGTGCTCAGGTAGATTACAGAGGAGAAATCCCATCATTATACCCGGCAGACCCTGTGCTTTAGTCTCGAAAAAACAGATGGGTACAAGAGGGAACAAGATGAAAAAGTTTCCTCCGCTCCGTCTCGAGCAAAATGGCCGCAGGTCAACGAGTGCAGATATGAAAGAGCTAAAAACATGTCTAGTTTACAGAACATGCAATAACTATGAAGCATTTACAAAATGGTATTTGACACTGATATGTACTACACAAATAAGACAAGATGTTAGACAACAACAAAAAATATATCAAATATAATATGCCTACAATATGTCACGATCCTAACTTTCTAAGATGGTCCCGTGTGGCAGAGCATGGCGCTTACAACACCAGGGTTGTGGGTTTGATTCCCACGGGGAACCGGCAAAAAAAATGTATGCTCTCACTACTGTAAGTCGCTCTCGTCTGCAAAATATCAACATAATAGTACTTTTTGGATCTAAGGCTGTGTTTAGACAGGCAGACCAATTCAAATGTCCCCCCCCCCCCCCCCCCCCACACACTAATTTGTCTTTTGACCAATCGGATCAGCCCGGAAAAAGATCTGATATGAAAAGACCTGATGTGATTGGTTTAAGACCAATTTAGTGGGAAGAATATCAGAAATGGGCTGCCTATGTGAACGTGGTCTATTGGCATGCTCTGCTACATGGACAAGTCCTTGTCTAGCATGACACCTAGTGGACACATAAGATACATCATCTATGCCCAGTGTCATGTTTTTAGTAGAACAGAATAAAAGGGCTTACTTTCTTTATGGTTGGTTTGACTGGGACCTTCTGTACTTTCACGTCACTCTCATCTTCATCACTATCATCGTCGTTGTCATCATCACTACAAAAGAATAGAACACGAAAATGTATGTCACGTTATCACACACCAACAAACCTAAAATACAAAAAAGAAGATTCATACTCATCATCGTCGTCATCTTCATCGCAATCATCATCATCATTTGACTCCATTTTCAGTTTCTTCTGCAAAGGGATACAATATTTTCTAACTTTTGGTAATAAAGGAATATGCTGAGGAATATGGTACAGTATGTAGTCAGGACAAAAATGATTGGCACCCTTGATAAAGATTAGCAAAAAAATACTGACCTATTATTGTACGTTCCAAAAAATTGGGAAATTATATTTTTTTATACAATTGCTCAGTGAAAGAGATTTGGTTCAAAAAGTAATATTTTTTCTCTCAAAAAGATAGTATTCAAAATGACCGGCACCCCTGTTTTCTATACCTTTCAATACCTCACCTTGCAAGAATACCGGCACTGAGCCTTTTTCTAACATGTTTTTTGAGATTGGAGAACATAGTTGGATCAATAGCCAGCCTCCACCCAGTACCCTGCCCTGAACTTAGTCACTGTCACTAGCCGGCTACCACCCGGTTACTTATCCCTGCACAATAGAGACTGCTGCCCAACGTACACAGGCATGGAACACTGGTCACTTTAATCATGGAACACTGATATACTATATATCCTATCCACACTGTCCATAATGTCTATACATCCCATCACATATTTACTGTATATATTTATACTCCGGACTCAGACATTGCTCGTCCTAATATTTTTTAAATGTCTTAATTCCATTGTTTTACTTTTAGATTTGTGTGTATTGTTGTGTATTGTTAGATAGGAACACAAGCATTTCTCGACACCCACAATAACATCTGCTAAACATGTGTATGCGAAAAAGTTAATTGATTTGATGTAAATGTCTGGAGTTTGCTAAATGGCATTGACACTTGGATTAGAACCGTTGCTATGGTCAGATAACATGAAAATAAAGCTCTTTGACCACGCAGATCATTGGTGGATTTGGCATTGAAAGAACGATGCATATGCAGAAAAGAACCCCATACCTACTGTAAAATATGGTGGTGGATCTTTGATGTTAAGGGGCTATTTTGCTTCCAATGGTCCTGGGGCCCTTGTTAAGGTTAACGGCATCATGAACTTGATCAAGGATCTGGAAAGATTCTGTGTGGAGGAATGCTCTACGGTTTTTCCCAATATGTTCTCCATGTTCTCATAAAACATTTGACAAAAAGCCTCAGTGACATTATCCTCGCAATGTGAAGTAGTGAAAGGTATTGAAAACAAGGGTGCCAATAAATTTGACCCCTATATATTTTTTTATTTATTATTATTTGTTGTCTTTCTCAGAGAATTAGAATAAAATAACATAATTTCCAATTGTTATTTTTAAGAATACAGTATTTGTATAGATCAGTATTTGTATTATTTATTTTTGAGCCTGTTTTGGCTTTATCAAGGGTGCCAATCATTTTGGACCTAAATGCATGCAGTTGAATCCAATCCAATAATGAGCTAAGTAAACAGCAGGAGGAACATACCGGAGCTGGACGCTTCCCTGAGGTCAAGCTTGACGGCCTCTTCGCAGGTGACGAGCTGTTTTCCTCTTCTTCGTCATCAGAGTCCTTCACATCTACAAATTGAGATTAGGTTACACCTAATCTCAATGCTGCTGCTGCTGTCTTGTACTGTCAAAAATGTCACCTTATATCTAGCCCAAAGAGAGTATAGAAACAACTAAATCAGTAGAGTGCAAATGAAGTCACTCACTGATAAAATGCTGTCCACTGATGTACACTGGTCCACAGCCAGACTGGAGGCGGAAGGTTACTGGAGGGGTGATCCCAAACCCTCCTAAACTCATCTGCCAAAATTAGGAATAAAATAAGGAAGTCGATTCAACAAAAAATCCATAGATGTTCAACGTCACAAACTACATTTATTACAGAATGTACATTCAACTTGAGGAAGGGAGGGAGGATCCCACACACCTGCAAGCAAAGGTGTCTTATCAAATGATCTATTACTACATTATCTTATCAAAACATCTATTCAGATGTATCTGCTTGCTAAACATTAAAGAAGTGGGTGCTGCCAGACAGTTGTGAATGTGAATTCCAAACTGCCAGGCCATTGTTCTGGTTGCGATAGCAACCAAACAAAACACAGATGTATGTGTTAGAATAACTACTGTAAAAGTGTTCAGGTAGTTATAACTTCCATAAATAACATAATTATCCACTCATAGCTAGTGTTTTCAAGCCCTGAACCAGAACCAAAATACACACTAGCTTGTAACATTGGCCCGAGCTATGCAGAAGGCAACAAGCCAAGCATGTTTAAACAATGGAGGTCATAAACAGAGACAATCAATCAAATGTATTTTGTAAAGCCCTTTTTACATCAGCAGTTGTCACAAAATTGCTTATACTGATACCCAGCCTAAATCCCCAAAGATCAAGCAATGGTGACAGTGTTCTCTGGATCAGGGCAAAAGTCATATTTTCCATTTAATAGGTGGAAACTGGATTACTTTAGGAGCAACAAGTCTGACATAATGGAGACATAGCCACTCATGGTCTGCTTCAGAGTCATTAACAAGCGTAAGTAGCTGTCTCTAGAGCCACCAATGTAGAGTGTGCAAAATCATGTGAAATACACTGGAAATGGGTTGTGTGGTTCATTGCATCCAGCAGTGTTGTGGCTTGTATCATGGCCAAACATACCTGTAGCATCTTTGTAGACCTATATCGTAGTAACACTGTAATTACTACAGTAACAACACGTTATTTTAGTAATTGCTTAGTAATTGCACGGTAATGGAGTTGAGTGCTTTTCACTATTATAAAAGTAGAATAACGGACAGGTTTAAAAGAAGCTTCAGGTAAGTAACAGCACAGAACTATGGCGATTCATCATTCTAAAACACTCACAGAGGGCAGCACAGACGGCTTCAGCACAGCCAGTGGAATTTTGGTGGTCTTTCCGTCGTATGTGACGCCCTCGATCTCCACCGTGTGAAATTTATCCTCTGCCTCAGCACCCAGGCACACCTGCAACATCAACACACACACAGCTGTTTCACAGATATGATACTGTATGTTTCGACCACGTTGGAACACGCCAGCAACCTACAGTCTCCCACATTTCTCTGTCAACTATCACCTCTGCTTGGTGGCAAAAAGGGAGAGTGACTGAAAGAACATTACTATGATGATATCCATTTTGAGGACAGGGACTGAGTCATTTGCAATGGTAGGAAAAGGTTAGCTAAGTATAAGAAAACACATTGTTGATTAAAATGGTATTCCTTTAAATACACATCAAAGAACTATGACTAGATATTGTATTCATTGTATTATTAGTCACATTTTCTGACATTTATAATATTGACAAAGATGAACTTGGTACATGCAATGTATGCATATGTAATGTATGTCTTACATTCTTCTCTAACAGGTGCACATTTTGCACAGGTGCAAAGATAAATATACTTCAGAAAGTGTACAAATAAAAGGAATCGATGAAGAATATATAAAAACATTCCAATTACAGAAACTCTCACAGTGTAGTTTAATTGAAACGTGTCAGTTGTCAGGACCTAATCCCGATGGACCTTTTTAATGCATGCATCGTTTGTCATTTTATTTAATTTTTTTAACTAAATAATTAACCTTTGGCCAAGTACAGTGTTATGATATTCTCTAGTCCAGGGTTCCTCAAACTCGTATTTTTTTTGTCCTAGCACTACACAGCTGATTCAAATAATCAACTAACCATTAAGCACTGATCATTTGAATCAGCTGTGTAGTGCTAGGGCAAAAACGTGCACCGAGTTTGGGAAATGCTGCTCTCGTCTAACACAAGCTCGGGCTCAGAATTGGCATAGTGATGATCTTACTGCTTTGAGTGACAGCTGATGATCCGCATCATCGTCCTCCTCAACTTTGAACTCCTTTCTGTCCGATTTGAGTGTACAACCTTAAGTTGACAACACATGGGTTAGCAAACTCAAAGCAAATAGCTGTTGGCGTACTACAATTGAAAACGGAAATATAACATTATTATTGACAACAAATTCATCTAGTTAGCCTGTTAGCTTGCTTAAACGCAAACCAAGAGCGGTTTGTTGAATTGGCGCGAGAAGCGCATTACTGTTACCTAGCTTACATTGAACTAGCTAGATACATATGGTGTGTTTGGGACAGCTATAGCTAGCTACACAACGAAAGACTCACGTCTGTTATTACTAACAGTTCACTAAAATTAAACTTGGCAGTGCAGACGTGCTCACCAAATAAATACATTTGAAATCTGGTTATATCTGGAATGCTATCGTCAGCCATTTCCCCCTGAATGTTATTGTTCTGTTCCGTAAAAGCAAGTGACATCCAGTAAGCCAATTGGATAGCTGAAAAGGTAGTAGTGGAAATCAAACGTCCAATCGAATCAAAGGCTGGGGTGGGACAAAAGGGGGAAACATACACTTTGGTTTGCGTCCGCTAGATGGAGTCATTGCAAATAACTTAAAAATAAGTATATGTGTGATACTTGCAGAGATTTGAACATTACTGTAGTATGATGCTGCTGTTTTGCAATGGTGTGTAACACTTTACATGACATACAATTGCGTTTATACTTGTGTTGTAACACTATCTACTACAATAGCATTACTACTTCTGTTATTGCACAGTAATGAAGTAGTGTTTGCAATAAGGACCTCTGCATATTTCTCTAATTACAGAAATCACTCAACGCCATTGCTAAGCAACAAAAAAAAATACTATCTACAACATGTTGATTCAGTGTTGTTGTGTAAAAATAACAATGTCACTACTAGGTACAAGACTAACTTAATGTAACGTGTTGCTGTGGGTCAAAAGAACAGGACCACTTTTAAGGGTTCACATTAATGTATTCTTCATTCCTATTAAGGATTTGACATTTTTGTTTCTTCTACATCAATTAAATGTTATTGTTGGTTTGTCAGCTGTCCTTCTCTTTGAAAAGTGATGGTGATGGTGATAATTAGTGTTGCAACCTTATGCCGGTTCAAGTATTTTGCTAAGACTACATACGAACAGAGCAGTCATTAAGGTGACTGACCCGTATCAAGGAATGGCGGCTTTTCATGCATGTGGTTTGAAGTCTTGTTTGTGCAGCAAAGTCTGCTCTGGCTTGTCTCAAGAGCCCTTTATACAGGTGATACATGGCCCCTGCACTCAATCAACAGTTTTTCTTCCAGGCGCCCTCTGAATCATAAGAGTACTTGTGTCAGCACGATCAGGTAACTCTGGACTGATGCCACAAAAACTACTGTCACTACCTCAGGGTGACTCCTCCATCCCACATGTCAGATTCCATTTTACGTAAAATATCATATGATACAGTAGGCTAGCTTGTCTTTGTGTGTTAAAAAAAAAAACACTGAAAGCCAATGCTACTTATTTCTCTGGGTTGGTGACAACATGCTCACTGTACACATGCCCTTAGTAGATAGCTACATATACCTTCAGGAGAGCCCCGACTTGTAATACTTGAATAAATCCATTTAGTTTGATAAACATAAATCCATTTGGATTTAATATTATTGTGATCCTATTCTTAATACTTTAGTTCAGGACAAAGTAAAAGCCTAAAACATGTTTCACAAATTATATCTGTTGAAAAGAAAACAATAAAGATCCCAATCTCCTGTGAGACCTACGGATTGGTTTATCTTTGCTGTGTGTTGACTTCTTCCCGCCGAAGCAAATCTTCAATGCAAAACATTTGTGAGTCATTCATAAGTATTTTCAATTCATACATTCTACTAAAGACGCCGGATCCCATTGAGGGTTGAGGCAGAGGACAAAGAAACTAAACCGTAACATAAGGTTTGGGGTTTCGTCACACGCTCAGCAGATTGAGTGTTGGAACAAATTTGAAAATTAAACGAGGTCTTCGATACTTCTCTCAGTGTGAACCACTTGTTTATGTGCTTGTCTATTAACAGGTTTCATTTACACAAAGGCAGCTAAAGAGGTTGGGTGAATGCTGGTATGGTATCCAAAACAAGTTTTTCATATAGGCCTTTTATTCTGTAAATGGATCCAAAATCACAACTGACCATGTAGTTTTTTGCTTTCATTACACTTTACAAACTGGAAAATTAATGAATAGAAAATGGTAGAGTGAAACTTATAACATGTGATGTATATTTTGGTGCCCTGTTCCAAAACTTGTTTTTGTGTGGAGACATTTTATTGGAAACTGATAAGGCTGTATTTGGCGGAGAGGTAAAAAAAAAAAAAAAAAACACACACTCAGCCTCTTTAAGCACCTGTAGCAAAACACAGTGCATGGTTTTGAAAACAGTAAGGCTGAGGAATTTTTGTAAAATGGGCCAAGTCACGTCTTCATGGCATTGGAGACAACAGGATGAAAGAGGCCCAAGGTCTGGGCAGAGGAAATGGGGGTTGAGTAGGCGTCACCTGGACAACTGCCTGCAGTTGACAGGATCTCAACCAGGTGAGACGCCCTCGAAACTGAAAAAACATGCCATCTCTGCGCAGTAAGGGTGGCTGACAGTTGTTTTCAACTAGGAAGGTTCTCCAGATTCTCTTGATATCAATGACTGATGTGTTGTATGGACTTTTTGTAAACAGTACAACATGGGAACACTGAACAATGGAAAAGTACTACTTCCTGGTTTGGGCAACCATCTGTGATCTATGTGAAGTAGAGAGAGAGAAGCTCCTTTACCTACAAGAGAAATGCAGTTATATATGCCCCACCCTATATATCTATCTAGATTAGCAGTGTTTTGTGCCTTCAGATAGGACCTTTTTGTTTTGACTTGACATGGATGATATTGGATGTTGACGACTGTTCAGTTTATGGGTGGACATGGTTGACAGACATCACCGACACTGTTCTACCCACAAGGTCTAGCGTTTTAGAACAAACTGTTCAGAAAACCTCCCACCTGGGCCTCGTTTCCCAGAAAATGTGTTGAGTTAGGCTAATCATTACATCGATAGCATCCAAGAAATCTCACAAAAACCATTGTTGCACTAAATTGTATATACTGTAGTAACACTCACTTTACTGATAAAAGCATGCTGTTTAAAACTTTATACAGCCTTTTCTGGTGTTATATGAAACATACCCTGCTGGTTTGGCTATGGAGAGGAAGTTGTCATAAAGGATGGAATATTGAAATGAAAGAGTAACACTGAAAGATGCAAATAAGTGTGTAATAATCAACAACATTAGGTTGTTAGAGTAAAGGACACTCTTAGTTTAGGAGGTGTGATTTTGTGAAATTATGCAGTTATCTTTTCTGGTAAAAGAAACCACAAGACACAACAACAAAAGAGGCTTTCAATTTTGATAATCTTTTCAAAAAGTCACAATATCATTTAATATAAAACACCTTTAAATGTAGTAAGTTATGAGGAATTCTCGAAGAGATATTCCACAATACCACTTGCAAACTGCAGTCAGGGAAGGGATCCACCTGGAAACCTGGTGACTTCAACGGCAATTCCAAGTGCACACAGAAATATCGGAAACATGCATTACTACATTGTACAAAGCCAAACGCAAAGGAATCAGATCCAGTTAGAGGAATCCATTCCAGTTAAAGGAATCAGATCCAGTTTTGTTGCCATATGGCTGAGAGTCAGTGCTTCCCTGTTGGCAACAGGACAGTCTTGATGGTAGGCATCTACTGATGTGTCCGTTAGATTTCAGGTAGGATTTAGCTCCGTCCTCTGTTTAGACCGACAGCTGAAGGGAGAGTGAAAATCTAGTGTAAGGTAGGAAAATTACTTGACAGAATCAGGTCTGAAAAAACTTAGAAGACTCATTGATCATTGTCCATTTCAGTGGAACTAAATGTATGTCTGTCCACGCCAAGAAGTCCACATATGATCTATAAAAGAGAATACGTGGTTTATAAAGAAATACATAGAGAAAATGTCATATACTATAGGTTTCCTCCTTGTCCTTATTGTCGGTTGTTATGCACGTTAAATAACAAAACATATTACTGTACAATTCCCACAATGCAAAAGTCTGCATAAAATGCATTTTTATGTGCATATGTCTACTGTAGATATGTGGTCCCTCCCCAACAAATGGCCCACCCACATTTAGAAAAATCCTCAACATTACTATTATATTCTTATTATGAATTACACATATGCACACACACCATTCCCTAAGACACACACACACATGCACGCACGCACACACGGTCAGTCAGACCACAGATGCCAGGGAGGTGACGGAGGTCACCTTGTTGTCCTCCGCCCAGGGCTGAAGGTTCTGTAGGGCGTACAAGGAGGAGTTGTGCAGGCACAAGGGGTCCTGCTGCAGGGGCTGGCTCAGGGTCTTCTGAAAGGCCTCCTGTTGGAGCTGCAGCATCAGACGGTTGGCCTGCTGTCTCTCTGCTTCGCGCTCCTCGGCTGTCTGTCTCCTGGTTCCACAGTGGGAAGAAGATATTTTTTTGTTGTTGTCAAAACAGTGCCTAAATATTCATATTCATGTCATCATAAATCCTACTTTCAAAAGCAAAAAGCCAGATACTTCCTGAAATATGTGTTAAATGCCCTCAAAAAGTGACATTGATCAAAATAACTACTTTATAATAACTACTATATATAAACATGATTATATTACTTAATAATTTAATTTTAACCCTTAATTATTTTAGATGACCATTAATTAATTATGATGGAAACAATTTATTTTTTTTACAATGATGTATGTCGTAACTACATATGAGGACACCAAGGGGACTCAGTTGGGGTCTCAACTTACTGTTAAAAGTTAGAATACACAAGGTGCTATTTCAAAACTTTGTTGTGCATCAGCAGTTTTCCTCTTGTTATATGTCACTCACTGACAGTCACTGAATTAGCTCATGTCAATAAAAAAAAATAATGTATTGGTAAATTTGTCTAGTTAGTCTAGCCAGCGATCTAAGCTAATAATCATGGCTGAATTACCAACCGGGCACGCAGGGCACATGCCCAGGGGCCCTGACCTCCAGGGGGCCCCAATTGATATTTGTAAATTCATTAAAAATGAAAGCTGAAATGTTTTGAGTCAATAAGTATTCAACCCCTTTTTTTATGGCAAGCCTAAATAAGTTCCGGAGTAAACATTTGCTTTACAAGTCACATAATGAGTTGCGTGGACTACATGATTTTTTAATGACTATCTCATCTCCGTACCCCACTCATACAATTATCTGTATGTCCCTCATTCGAGCAATGAATTTCAAACACAGATTCAACCACAAAAACCAGGGAGATGTTCCAATGACACACCAAGAAGGGCACCTATAAGCCTGGTCTCATAGATTAGACGTAACATAGTAAAAGCAAACCTGGGACACTCAAATTAATATGATATGTTAAGTTTGGTATGGCTACATAATACAGATAATGTGAACCTCTAGCAACCTAAAGGTTGCGAGTTCGCATCTCATCACGGACAACTTTAGCATTTTAACTAATTAGCAACTTTTTAACTACTTTTTAGCTACTTTGCAACTACTTAGGTTGTCAGTTTGAATCTCATCACTGACAACTTTAGCCTTTCAGCTAATTAGTAACTATACAACTACGTACTACTTTTTAGCTACTTTGCAACTACTTAACCCTTCAGCCTAATCCTAAACCTAACCTTAACCCTTTCAGGTAACCCTTCCCCAAGCCCTAACCTTAATGTGTCTAGCTAACTCTTCCCCTAACCCTAAACTTAAACCTTTAACATAACTCCTAAACTTAACCCTAACCCCTAACACCTAGCCTAGCTAACATTAGCCACCTAGTTAAAAAATTTAACATACAGTGCATTCGGAAAGTAATCTTGACTTCTTCCACATTTTGTTACATTACAGCCTTATTCTAAAATGTATTAAATTCAAATTTTCCCCCATCAATCTACACACAATACACTATGATGACAAAAATGAAAACAGGTTTTTGAAATTTTAGCAAATGTATTAAACATAAAAAACATAAATACCTTATTTACATAAGTATTCAGACCTTTTGCTATGAGACTCAAAACTGAGTTAATGTGCATCCTGTTTCCATTGATCATCCTTGACATGTTTCTACAACTTGATTGGAGTCCACCTGATTTGTAAATTCAATTGATTGGATATGATTTTCAAAGGCACACACCTGTCTCTCTAATGTCCCACAGTTGACAGTGCATGTCAGAGCAAAAACCAAGCCATGAGGTCGAAGGAATTGTCCGTAGAGCTCCGAGACAGGAATGTGTTGAGGCAACAGATCTGTGGAAGATACCAAAAATGTATGCAGCATTTAAGGTCCCCAAAAATACAGTGGTCTCCATTATTCCTAAGTGGAAGACGTTTGGAACTACCAAAATTCTTCGTAGGGCTGGCTGCCTGGCCAAACTGAGCAAAATCGGGGGAGAAGGGCCTTGGTCAGGGAGGTGACCAAGAATCCAATGGTCACTCTGACAGAGCTCCAGAGTTCCTCTGTGGAGATGAGAGAACCTTCCAGAAGGACAACCATCAACCAATCAGGCCTTTATGGTGAAGTGGCCAGACGGAAGCCACTCCTCAGTAAAAGGCACGTGACAGCCCGCTTGGAGTTGGCGAAAAGGCACCTAAAGACTTTCAGACCATGAGAAACAAGATTCTTGAGTCTGATGAAACCAAGATTGAACTTTTTGGTCTGAATGCCAAGCTTCATGTCTGGAGGAAACCTGGCACCATCCCTACAGTGAAGGGAGGTGGCAGCATTATGCTGTGGGGAAGTTTTTCAGCGGCAGGGACTGGGAGACTAGTCAGAACCGGGGAAAGATGAACAGAGAAAATTACAGAGAGGTCCTTGATGAAAATCTGCTCCAGGGTGTTCAGGACCTCAGACTGGGGAAAAGGTTCACCTTCCAACAGGACAACAACCCTAAGCACACAACCAAGACACCGCAGGAGTGGCTTCGGGACAAGTCTTTCAATGTCCTGGAGTGGCCTAGCCAGAACCTGGATTTGAACCCTATTGAACATCTCTGGAGAGACCTGAAAATAGTTGTGCAGCAACGCTCCCCATCAAATCTGACAGAATTTGAGAGGATGTGCAGAAAATAATGGGATAAACTCCCCAAATGCAGGTATACTCAATTCTGTAATCACTGCCAAATGTGGTTCAACAAGGTACTGAGTAAAGGGTCTGAATACTTATGTAAATGTGATCATTTGAAAAAATCTCTAAAACATGTTTTTACTTTGTCATTATGGGGTAAATTAATACATTCCATTCGAAACGTTACATTCAATACTAAAGGAGTTTCTCGGATTTACATGCAGAATAATGCGAAATGCTCTGAGACCAGGTTGCACCTATTGGTAAAAAAAAACAGACATTGAATATCCCTTTGAGCATGGTGAAGCTATTAATTACACTTGGATGGTGTATCCATACACCCAGTCACTACAAAGATGCAGGCGTCCTTCCTAACTCAGTTGTCAGAGAGGAAGGAACCCGCTCAGGGATTTCACCATGAGGCCAATGGTGACTTTCAATCAGTTACAGATATTAATACCTGTAATAGGAGATAACTGAGGAAGGATCAACAACATTGTGGTTACCCCACAATACTAACCTAATTGATAGAGTGAAAAGAAGGAAGCCTGTACAAAATTTAAAAAAATCCAAAACATGCATCCTATTTGCAACAAGGCACTAAACTAGTAAATGTGTCAAAGCAGTTAACGTTTTGTCCTGAGTACAAAGTGTTACATTTGGGGCAAATCCAATACAACACATTACTGAGTACCACTCTCCATATTTTCAAGCATATAGATGGCTGCATCATGTTATGGATATATTTGTAATCGTTAAGGACTGGGAAGTTTTTCAAGATAAAAAAAATGTATGGAATGGAGCTAAGCAAAGGAAACATCTTGGAGGAAAACCTGGTTCAGTCTGCTTCCCACCAAACACTGGAAGATTAATTCACCTTTCAGCAGGACTATAACCTATCAACGATCAACAACCAATTTGACAGAGCTTGAAGAATTTTGAAAATAATAATGGACAAATGTTGGAAACTTTCCCAGAAAGACTCACAGCTATAATTGCTGCCAAAGGTGCTTCTACAAAGTATTGACTCAGGGGTGTAAATACTTGTGTAAATGAGATTTCTCAAAACATGTTTTCACTTTGTCATTATGAGGTATTGTGTGTAGATAAGTGGAATTGTCTTTTTTTTATCCATTTTGAATTCAGGCTGTAACACAACTAGTCAAGGCGTATGAATACTTCCTGAAGGAATGGCAAAATGTATAGAATTGCAGGAAAATAGCTTTAAATTGCAACAACAACAAAAAATCTGTAAAAAAAACTAATTTGTTTACTTTTTGTTATTATTCAAATACTTTTTCTGTTAACAGATCCCTCTGTACATATTAAATTATACTTTTTAATCCCGGTGCTGAATTTATATCAGTTAATATGTAGCGGCTAATTGTAAAGCTAATAGGCTATAGCTGTGTTTGAATACCCATACTAACCTACTGTATACTACATACTTAATGAGTATATACTACATACTATATACTATTAGTTAATTTTAGTATACTGTAAATGAACGGTATCCTTTCAATTGTACATACTAGCGCTACGCCTGCCTATCGGAAGTTGATGATGTTGCTATGCCCCCTCTTGCTAACTGGTTACTGACACCGGCCATATTCAACAGGTGTTGAGCATTCGGAAATTAATCAGTTATTCTGCACTCTGGGAGAGTGCTCTGAAATCGGGGTAAATAGCCAGAGTGAACTCATGTCCATTGAGAACACACAACGACTATACCACCTAGCTAATGACGCAAATAATCAAGTCAATAAACGTTGTGTAGTTAGTTAGATAGCATATAGTTAATATACTGGCAAATTCAATGTATTAGTAGCCAACTAACGTTAGGTAGCTAGCTAACATACCGGTAGCTAATGCTGTAATGATATGCCCTGCAGTTCAAAATGATAGCGTAGCCAACAAATTGTCAGCCAACATAACGTGTAGCGTAACTTATTTGAAAAGTCACTACTTTATTACATTGCTCAACATTTTCTTAAGATTTGTCATAATTAGTTAAAGCAATGAATTTGTATCCGCTCTCGTCGGACTTCGGCTGCATATTTTCCGCCATTTTCTTCAAACCTGAAAACAACGTGATGCCAAGCCCATTTTCTGAAAAATTGCATTACGGGCCCGAAAATCACGGAAATAGTGTCCACTGCTTGTACACTTCATATTTTGGCGAATATAGTACGACATCCGGGAACTTATGGCATACTAACTCTATCCATACTATGACCAATAAGCATACTACATACTCAGTTTACATCACAAATAGCGTGGTTAGTGTGGTTAGTGTAAGTATTCGAACACAGCTTTACGTGTTTGTAGATCGACTGAGGTGAATGAAGCTACAGCAACCAATGTGATAATGGCTGGGGTAATTTTTGCTTGTTCTCTAAATATCATTTTAGGACCTCACTACAACTCAGACTCTGGTTACGGCCCTGGATGTATGTCATTCTTACGTGGATATTATGCTGTATGTACACTACATGACCAAAAGCATGTGGATGGACACCTGCTCGTCGAACATCTCATTCCAAAATCATGGGCATTAATATGGAGTTGGTCTCGCCTTTGCTGCTATAACAGCCTCCACTCTTCTGGGAAGGCTTTCCACTAGATGATGGAACACTGCTGCGGGGACTTGCTTCCATTCAGCCACAAGAGCATTAGTGAGATCGGGCACGGATGTTGGGCGATTAGGCATGGCTCGCAGTCGGTGTTCCAATTCATCCCAAAGATGTTCGATGGGGTTGAGGTCCAGGCTCTGTGCAGGCCAGTCAAGTTCTTCCACACCAATCTCGACAAACCATTTCTGTATGGACCTCGCTTTGAGGGCATTGTCATGCTGAAACAGGAAAGGGCCTTCCCAAACTGTTGCCACAAAGTTGGAAGCACAGAATCATCTAGAATGTCATTGTATGCTGTATTGTTAAGATTTCACTTCACTGGATTTAAGGGGCCTAGCCAGAACCATGAAAAACAGCCCCAGACCATTATTCCTCCTCCACCATACTTTACAGTTGCTCCAGAGTCCAATGGCGGCGGGCTTTACACCACTCCAGCCAAAGCTTGGCATTGCACATGGTAATCTTAGGCTGCTCGGCCATGGAAACCCATTTAATAAAGCTCCCGACGAACAGTTATTGTGCTGACGTTGCTTCCAAAGGCAGTTTGGAACTCGGTAGTGAGTGTTGCAACCGAGGACAGGCGATTTTTATACACCTCGGTCCTGTTCTGTGAGCTTGTGTGGCCTACCACTTCGCTGACGTTTCCTCTTCATGATCCCAGCACTTAAAATTGACCGGGACAGCACTAGCAGAGCAGAAATTTGACAAACTGACTTGTTGGAAAGGTGGAATCCTATGACGGTGCCACATGGAAAGTCATTGATCTCTTCAGTAAGGTCATTCTACTGCCAATGTTTGTCTATGGAGATTGCATGGCAGTGTGCTAGATTTTATACACCTGTCAGCAACGAGTGTGGCTGAAATATACGATTCCACTCATTTGAAGGAGTGTCCACATACTTTTGTATATATAGTGTCCATGTGATGGTTAGGTCTGCATGTGCAGCACAGTCAGAAAAACACCTCTAAAATATTGTTTTATACACACCATCCTCCTTCCATTAGCCACACGTTATTGTTAACTACATTATTGTAATCTGATTGTGCTGCTGTTCATTTGATCATTTGCTTGTTACTAGCGCAGCTGTGACACAAATACATCTTTCATGCACATCCTATCAACACACTATGGGGAAATATAAAAAAAAATCACACCAAAACTAGCTTGGAAATTAGGAAAGTGAGTTAGCCAATTCCCTGGTTATTCATGATATGCCATTTAGCCATTCTTTTTTTCATGTTTCTGTAGAAAACATGGCCTGTGTTGGCGCCTGGCACATAAATACCTATTGAAATAAGATCCCAGGCTTTACTTTTCCACCTGGTATTTAAATGCATAATTTGCCAGCTTGTCAAAGGTGAGTCACATCACAAATCCAATTATTGCTATACATTTAATGACCTACTACCTACTACCATGTGCTGTTCACAGTATGGATAACAACAATACATCCTTGTCCACATCAGGTGAAGGTCAGCCAGAACAGTTGGATCTCAGTGAATGACCACTATCTGATCACAGAGGCTATGATTCAAGATGACTCAGATGTACAGGAATGACTACCACAGTATATGCATTTCCTTTAGTTCCTTGTTTGTCATCAAAGGTTAAATAAAAGTAAGGCATTTTAATTTGAATGTCCACTCATTCATTTCAAATGACCATAAACAACCGTGTGAGTTAGGGGGAAGAGTTTCGGCCATGGACAATGCACTCAATTATTCAGACTAGCGTGCCAATATTGCTTTGGACAGCATCTTTCCAGAGAACCTTTTCAAGAACTGGGCTAATTGTGCTTGGTCAAGGGAATTGGCCTCCAAAAAACAAGTAGGAGCTAAGCTAAGCAAAAAAGATGTTTCCCTGTCACAACAAAATGCCTTGGGCGCATAGAATATTCCTTTAAAACATCCCAAACGCTTGCTCACCTCAAGCAAAGCAATTCACATAGTATACCATACTCTAATTTAAACAGCTGCCTAGTTGTTACTTTGTGACACTTCCTGCATCAATCTGATGTATCAAAATGAATAAAACATAAGGCAGCACGAACAATGGAAAGCAGTTTTGGGGAAAAAAACTTGAAATAAAAAATGTCCAAAAGCGACAATAAAAAACAACAACACTAAGAGTGTTGATAACAGACAGTGTTAAAGAATGTCTAGAAGTGTGTTGCTGTAATGCGTTGCTGTAATGGGCCCCTACCGCCATTTTGTCCTCCTGTTCTGGAACCAGGTTTTGACCTGTGCGTCTGTCATCTTCAGGGCCTTGGCCAGGGTGGCGCGCTCTGCCGATGCCAGGTACTTCTGTCGGTGAAAGCGTTTCTCAAGTTCGCAGATCTGCACACGGCTGAATGAGGTGCGGGGCTTTTTTCTTTTGGGTGGCGTCCGGTTCTGATAGGGGTGGCCGATGCGCCGGGTCACCGAGAAGGGAGAAAGGGCGGCTGAGAGAGAGCAAGAGAGAGAGAGAGAGAGAGAGAGAGAGAGAGAGAGAGAGAGAGAAAGTTTGTTTTTCCAGAGATGAACCTTGGTCAAGTGAGAACCTTCTCTGACATATACCATTCTTTGCCATGTATTTAGCTTGCATGATCACTCATATTATAAGTGTGATTATGTTGTCCATCCCTAACTCAATTCAACATTTCATCATCTCTGTTTTTATTTATTTTTACTAGAAATTAGCCAACATTTAATGATTCATCACTGGCTATTGACCTTTGTCATATGATTACAAGGTGAAAACAGTCCTTTCTCACAACAAATGCATAGTTTTTCAGTACATACAGTGTTGTCCTATGGACCTAGCTATGCATTTTGGTATTTTAACACCCCTGATGGAAACCAGGAGAAGACAAACCAGGGCAAGATAAAGGACACATGTAAAAGAAGACCAGGGAAGTGACTCACCTGGACAAGTACCCTTTCGAAAGGGATAGTCTGCAAATGGGCCGGTGTCTCGCAGGTGAGCAAGTTCGGGGTAATAGTGTTTGGCTAATGTCTCCATAGAGCTCCAGGTAGGGACCCTGCCAATGTCCCCCTTGGGGAGAGGGCAGAGGCCTGGCAAGGCCGGGGGGGCTCCTGGCCTCCCACTGGGGTCTCCTGCTTGTCTGTCCTCTGCCTGCTCCGCTAAAGAAAGGGAGACACAGTCAGGGACCCACATGGAGCTGTGGGGGTCGGGTGGGGGTACTCTGGAAGTACCTCTTATTGCTATTTTGTCAAGATGGGGATTTGTTACATTTGTCTTTTTTTGTCATTTAGTACAATAACTATATATAATAAATGCCATTTATCAGATGCTTTATCCAAAGCAACTTACAGTCATGTGAGAATAGATTTCACATTTGGGTGGCCCTGGGAATTGAACCCACACCCTGGCATTACTAATCCCATGCTTTACCAACTGAACCATTCAGGACCATTAAACTGATTGTTTAGGCCAAAAGTATCACATTTGGTTTGATGCCGAATCATTACAGTTAGCTTTTTAAGCTATCCAGCCAAACATAGTAACTTAGGCGATATGTACACGCTACATTTGTTAACTTTTTAACCAATTAAAACATGATACAAAGGAAAAGAACCAATCTCAAGCACTTTGCAGAGGTAAATTATTAGTGCATGTTGTCTATTCGTCAGGCAAGAGCGCAACCCTGGTTTTAGAAGTGGAGTTTTGTATCACTTTTCAATGATAGAAATGGCATTGGGACAAAAATGCAGTTTCAGAATCTGGGGGGGGGGGGGGGGGGGCGACGACGACGACGACATGTCCCCCCTGTCCCCAGTGAAAGTTGCGCCCCTGGTGTCGGGCATGAGTAAACAGAACATTCATAAACGCAATATAATATGTTTGGATATAAATCCTTTTGTCATATCATATCATATTGTCATACAAACATAACAAACATAACCTGTAAAAACAGATGTTTCTGTCGAAGGGATCGGAAGCAGGCTTCCCTGTTCCTCACAAGCTGTTGTCTTACGGTATGTTTATGTGTCTAGTTCTGTCAGAGAGCTCACCAGGAGCCAAAATGCATATGAAAACATCTCCATATGTTTCCTGGGGGGACCAATGTTACTGTGTTGAGAATTTAGTAACCAGGAATTCAGTGTGAGCAATCAAAATGTATTTTCCACAGAGGCACTCTGGAGATGAGGTAAAACACAAATGAAACATAAGCCACATAATGCACTCAACAATCATTTTGAATCACTCCCAACCTCTCTGATTGGTTATAAACCTAAATGGCAGAATAAATAAATAAATACTTAAAAAAATGTAAATTGGGTACATTTGCAATACATTTGCAGTGACTCAAAGTGTTGAGTGTTGAAAAAGTGTTTAAAACAATATGTATAATCTATAGATGGTCCAACCCTTCATTGCCTGAGGAGTTTCGATTAATAGGTCACACATTTGGAGCAAGCAGGTCTGCTCCAGGCTCAACATGCAGGTCTGGGTACAGATAATACCACATTAGACTTCTATTTCAGGCCATCTGTGGACCAGCTAATGGACCAGGCACATACAGTACAAGCACGTTCATATGCAACCCAAGAGTAACATGCAAACATCCAGTCGAACATGCTAAAGGTTCCCTTCAACCTAACTTTAATTCTGACATAAGGTATTCCAAATAAACAGTTGAAACGTAACAATATTCATATTGATGATGATTGACTAATTTAATGTGGAAATAGAACAAAAGACAAAAGGTCTAGACGTTGTAAAATAGGTTTTAATTTGACTTTGTCTGTGATGTTGCTAGTTTTGACCAGCTTCCAAAATAAAGAGCCAAGTGTGTCCTAGTATTCCACTAAATGCAGCAGTGTGCCAAGAGCCCAGAACACACCTGTCTGTTATCAAAACCTGCAAACATTTATGGAACGAGGCAGTTAGTTAAATTTAGCCCTCAGCCTCTTTACAGTGACAGGCTTTATAATTTGATGTGATTGCTTTTAATTACAGCCCATATTGCAAGAAGTTGTCCGAGTGTTTACACGCAAACACTTACCACAATAATTGTATTCATTGAAGAAAATACTGTTTCCCGTAACTGAGAAAGACCAAATATGGCCACAGAGGCTATAGGACCATTCACTTGACTACCACATCACCATTCAACTCCCAAGATCAATGTATTTCATAGGGGAGAGAAAATTGAATGTGGTCAAAAGGGTTAAATGTTATACATTTTTATTTCATTCAATTATCTTATTTCATTTGTATTTGAAAGGTGGGTATCTTGTTTTCAAGAAAACATTGCAAGAATTGGTTCTGTGAGAATGTTTTTTTTTTTTTTACAACGGATGACAAAGGAAATGGTGGAGAATACTAAATCTGATGCCTGGATAATATGATTTAGCATAAGGATATCAAAAAATAAAATGCTACCGTGGAGAAATAATAAAGCCAAATATACTTAATAACACCTTTCTGTGAGAGCGCCTCTCTTCCCCACTACGGATATTACATGCGTAGCAATCTAATAAATATGTCCGTAAAGGATTCTTACCGGGGTATTGAAATATAACATGAACATATATTGCTATTTATTACACTGTGAGGCAAAACAGAGCCACTTGCCCCTGCCACACTGGCTGAGAATAGAAACAACTTCCAGAGAAAACAGTACGGCTTTTCCCATTAACATCCAATTACTGTAGCCATCATTACATTTATATATTTGTGAGGAAGATCATTCTTTTTAACTAAGATAGAACACTACTACAGGAATACAATTGGATTTACTCTATGCATTAACATAAGGCATGCTCTAAATTCAATGGCCATCATGGGACATTGCACAGGTACAACAAGCAGGTGCAATGTAATCGCAGTACACATTACATAGTAATTACAACTGTTATATCTGTTCGTGGTTTGTGTAATTATATGTCATCACGTTATTTTAAGGTATTTATAGTTCTCTAAAGAGTGATAACCACTTATCAACTCTCCTAATGCTGAAATCTCATCAAAATACATTTATTATAGGGATATAGATTGGTATTATTTGTTACCTCACTTCAATACTATAGTGTATTACAGTATGGATATATTTTTTTGTGGTAATACATGCAGATATTGTAAAAGTTTAAATGGCTTTGGTGGTAAGAATATGTTGCTATGAAACTAACAACAGACCAAGGGCCTACAATTTCCACAGAACCTATAGAGCCACAAGATCAACTATGTTTGTTGACTTGATGGGACACATCTGTTTATGCACTTCTCTGCTTTTTCAAACTTGCAAACTGCCAAGTCAATTAACATAAAAACATGTGTTATTCCCTTTCAGCGCCTCCCAATCTGTCCGGTCTGTTGTGAATATCGCATCTCCAATTCTAGGCCTGTTCGCTGTTTCACTTGCTTTGACGCTTGCGGTGAAATGCAGCGCTGCAATTCAATATGAAAGGGAATAATTTATTTAAAAAAGGAGAGGTCTATTTCAAGTATCCAGAGAAACGCATTACGATTTGAGATATTCTTTTAAGATAGGTCAACCAAAAAGACTGGCGCTGAATGCTGAACTAAGTCCATCCAGCAACTAAAACTATTGTCCTATCATTTGTAGCCTAGTAGACCTATCAGGGTTCCCGAAATGAATTTATTTGTGATTATTTTTAAAGGTGGAAATACAATTCGGCCCCTATGATATTAAACTCAAATGAAATCGATGGCAAAAACATCCGAATATTAGCCTACGATGTGTGATTTAAAAAATGAATGTCTCAAACAATGTTGACAAATGGCTACACCGTAAATACCTCAAGCACTTTCAAGATAGGCCTTTTTCTCAAATGTTGATCACAAATGATAACAAAAAGTGCTCACTTAAAATAAAGGTTTGTTGGTGGGTAATAATGAGGCTACATAACCAACACCAAAGATAAACCAAATTAAACGAGAAGCCCTTTGTGACTATGAATACAATAGGTACGCATATTTACACCATATATTTTATAGTTCACATATCTGTTCTGGTTTAAATAATTAATGAGGGAAGCACAGAGCTATAGCATTGTTAATATTTAATGAGGGCTAATACATGATGATCCTAATTTTCGTCTTTATTGTGGTGACGTCATGCCAGAAAAACTCATATCTCGGCCGAGTGGGAGCTGAGGTTATGGTCATTGTAATATGTACAGGCCAAAAGCTGGCCATCGAATTAGGATTTAATTTACCACGTTCTTCTCTTTCCTTAATCGTTAAAATAAATGTTCCTCGAATTAGAAAATATTAAACATTAGGCCTATAGGCCTATCATGGCCCATGCAACCCTTTGTGTTGTGCCCTTTTCTATGCTAATCGAAAACACCAGACACCTAGAGCCTACGTGAAAAATTATTTTGAACCAAATGCCACTTTCCAATTCCCCAAAATGCGAGAAAAGCGTTGGTCAAATGATTCAGGACCTGCAGGCATTGATATACAGTACGGCCTAAATCCTGTTCACAATCCCAGACACAACACTTTCATTTATTAATTATTCTTCTACAGATTAAACGCCTGAATTGTACAGGCCTATTATACGCAATAATAGGGTCTTCTGATAGCTTAAACTAAAAGCGCGTGAAGATAAGAGAAATCTGAACTTGAGTGAGATATATTATGCCATTACATTTGTGCTTAGGCCTACAGCAAAAATAATTTGTTTATGTGAATGATAGTAGATAGATAATGCATTACACCTGCCAATGTCACATATATAGGCCAATACATCTGGCGAAACCTGAAGCATTCGCAATGTCATCTCATTTACCTTGACCCCCCAATGGTGAAGATAAACGTACATTCAAAGGTTTATGGATGAAATAAACACGGCGGGCCGTACGCTACATGTTTAAATGCCATGCTTCAAAGTTTGTATAGAATTTGTCACAGTTATGTTCCCTTTTTATTTGATTTCAATGGTTCAATTAGGTTGGACGTAACTGGATAGTTGTTCAACAGTGTGTTGAAGACGGTTCTATTCAAATAAGACAGCATTTATTCAAGACCTACACGAATAGATTATTTGTATTTACTGTCGTGACGTTCAACGTGGAAAGGGAAATGTCAAAACGCCTAACAAGTGTGTCATTTGATAGTGACAGTGTTGCTATCTTCTCTAATCGTCGTCTGTATACACAACTATAGGCCTAAATGGGCCAGTAGAGCCCAGACACAAATTATGTACGTGAAAATAAAAGAGAGCCGCACACTCTAATAGCTCAGATGCAAAAATGTAATTACCAACGTTTCGACAGCCAAGCTGTCTTCATCAGGGTACGAATTATTTACGTAACACACCTGCAGGCGGGCATCATCAATGCCTACCTTGTCGTAAACTGACTCGCTAGTTTAGGGCCCATTTTGTATTGGAAGGAGCTAGAGTAGGCCTATTTTCCACAACTGCAAAGCTTAGCTACTATATGCCTCTAAAAGTAAATGTATCATAGGCCTGATAATGATAATAATAAGCTAGAAAACTGTTGTTTTTTATTGCTGTTATTATAGCAAATTGTCATATTATTATTAGGCTGCTACAATAAGCAATACTACTATAGCTACTACTAATAATAATAGCCTAATAACAGCAATACTCTATTCTATTATTATTAGGATAATATTATTATGATTGTTAGAATTATTGACGTTAACCTATTAATTGTATTATAGGTATATTGATATTGATGTTGTTATTATTAAGATTCTTCAGATGGTGTTGGACGGTGAATTTTACTTTCAGAAATATATCTGTTCTATTGCATTTTGAAAGGGAAAAATCTCTTCAAATCATGTCGTACATTTTGTAGGCTATGGAGACCTATCATTTTGATTAGGGTGCCAGTGATTTATCACATTTATTCCCTCCTATTAAACGGAAAGCCAATCTTAACGGCTGACATTATACCATATAATTATACAAATGTACACAACATATATTCATAACAATACCTGCAAGTATTTATTTGCCTTTTAAATGAACTAATATGATACATATAGACAGACCTTGATGTAGAATCGAATTCCTCATGCCATATGCCCAGTCGCACATCATGCCATATGCCCAGTCGCACATATGATTTGATAAATGAGTCTGTCACAGAATTGCCTACCATGCCTTCTTAATTGACAGCGTCAAGATGCTAAATGTTTTGCTTAGGCATACGCCCTGCTTGCAAGGATGTGGGTTAAACTGAAAAACAACAAATAAATGTGAACTTTCAAACGAATTATATTGAAGTGTGAACCTCTTTTCAACTGAAAAGGATATATCAGGTATGATAGGCCTATGGGGAAATCCACGAAGCGATGTTCACATTTTGTGACATGTTTTTTTTTTGTCTACAGAAACATACATTTTCAGAAGTTTAGATGAATCTTACCAGTGAGTCTGTCCTTTGCGAACCTTCGACTGCTCTCCATCCACGGGAAGGTAAAGTTTGCTGCATTTCCCATACTTGGCATTGAAGTCACTGAGGTGATGCCACCCGCGAAGCCAGGTGGATGGGTAGGCGGGGGCTGATGTGGATTCGGTGGCATGGGTCTGTGAGCTGGCACCCTGATAACACCACCGGCGTTCCCACCATTCACGTTAACGTTCATGTTCATGCTGACATTCATGTTCATGTTCACGTTATAGGAACCTGCGAGTCCAGCCGCCATAGAGCAGGCCGGGTTATAGACGCTGTTATAGCCATTGGTGTAAACGTTTGGGGCAAGCGTGTAATCCGTGTCGCTGGTTCGGTTGGGCAGCATGCAGCTGCTGGACTGGTCCGTGCTGTTCAGAATCTGGTCTATTCCAAAGCTGATGGGCTCGTGCTGCTGGTGTGTCTGGTTTACCTCTTCAATTCCAGTGTGCTCCATTGTTGTATTCATATTAGCGTCTCATATGTTGATGAAAAGTATGCTATTTGTTTCCCTTATTGTCGCAGTATCGGATGCAGAAATGATGCCCCCCGTCTGTGTTCAGATATTTTAGCCTAAAGATACTTCCTTGAGCAGTGCGCGACCAACACCGTCCGAAGCGTTTCCATTATCTGTCCGGAAGACATAGAACTGGAGTGTACTAAAATGCACTGTTAATAATCCATCGGGATAGGTTCTGGGGGAGTCTTAAAATGCATATCCATCACCTTGTAGCATGATCTTTAACATATTTACTTGCACATTAATCGAAAGAGATGAGTAGCTTATTGGTAGTGTAAAAATAGTTAGCCAGACTACTTACAGCCAAATCTTCAATTTGAGGAGTTCCCAAGTTCCTGTGAAGCGGATACCGGCTCTTTTCTCTGGCATTGATATTGCAACATCTACAAAGGCAGAGGCCATTGCCGACTCATCCTCATCGTATCAAAATATGTAACAAAATGAAGTGTTGACTGTGCTAAACATGAATATTAATTGGAAAAGATAGCTCCGTTCCAGTGAATCTGAAGTGATTTTAGCAGCTGTCGAGACACCCCTCCTGCCTAACTCTTGCCATTCGGTCATCCATTGGCCCACGCATTTCAATGTTTTGCAGCCTGCTCCCTTCTCTTAAAGAACCCGCAGCCCCAGTTTTATTGTGCTGTATAATATGACATTCGGTGTATATCAGAATAGAACTGAGTTTAAGCACATAGGCTATCACCAACCTTAATCCCACTATAAAACGCTAAGACATGAACAACTAGCTAATAGATATGGACTATCATGCATGAAACTATGGTTTAATTGCTATGTAACTATGGGTTTTATTTGATATTACACATCCCTGTTTATTGCCCTTTCATTGTAAAGCCTGATAGCAGCCAAATAGCCTAACTAGACAATCGAGCCACGAGAATTTCAACTAATTTACAATTAAGCCTATGTGGTCCTTTTTACGCACCAATAACATTTGATATGCAAGAAGATAACGGTTAGCGAGGAGTGGGAATATAGGGCAGGCTATATAGCCTAATCATGATTATGACAAGATGGTCTTCAATTAGTAACATCACTCAAGAAGACAAAAAATATGTTGCAAAGCAAACTGTGAATGTTGCACTTGTCCATCAACACTTGTGCATTAACAACTCAGAAAGACATAAACACACTCTCCGATAGGCCTACACAAAATAAGGTTTCATAAAATAAATTAAAGCGGCAATCTGCAGTTGCAACATCCATTTTTTGACTTATAAATGAATGATATGTACCCATTGATTCTTCAAAAATATGACTTAAATTGCCTCATGAGCTTAGTTCAACTGCCGAGGGGTCAGAACCCAAAATATAAGCTTGTTTTATAAACAAAGCAATTGTTAACACTATATAGCCTCAGCATATGTTTAAAACTATTATTTTAGGATTAGTACAGATTATTAGACCAGCCTATGACTATGCCAATAAAGTCCATAAGAGAATCATGGCTTACCCTTGACAATGCAAAACACAGTGTTGATTGGCACAAATTATTTAACCTTTCTCTGCCTGAAGCAAGAGTGCGGATTTCCCGGTCTAAATTTAATAAAAATGAAAAATGACTCATAATAAAACTGCAACACGGGGAAAACGGATTTAATATATCTTCGTTTTATTACGCACTTATTCAGGCCAGGCTTATTTCAGCTTCCGTGTGAATAAAGATATCTCTCAACTGCTCAAACTGGCTATAGGGAAGCATAAAAATCAATTGTATGAATTTAAAGCTATATCAATAATGGACGTTGATACGTGAGGCGACGAGAATGGGGGTACTGTAAACCTAAGATGTGTTTGTTTTTAAACATGATCGAATAAAATAAAGAGGCAACGAATATGTTGGAGAGCCATCCTGGGAAGCGCGTAAAATGTAACTCAATTGCTGTTAAACCGCCTAGCCTACCTATTGATGTCACGTTGGGGATGACAGGCTATGCCACTGGACATTTGGACGATGAATGCGTCATTATGGCTTTATGAATGTGCAAAACGACCATGATGTATCACACATCATCTCCAATTGGTGACATAACGGTTATCGGAGAGGCTATCTCTTTGGTTCTTCACAACGAAGCCTCGAGAGCAAATTATGTCTCGGTGTATCTGCGCGCGCCATTAGGTCATACGCAAGGTGTGGGCGCAGTTGAGAGTTATTTAAGATACTCATGGAGCACATTGTGAATTAGCCGAATGAGAGTCATGTATAGGCCTATACCATATAGTCATATCGCTTGGCAGCGAGTTTAATTGACCAAAACATAGGCATATGTTATGGGTATGGGATACATCATTGCCTATAGGCCTGCGAGTTACTTTCACCAACACATATAGCCTTATGCTAAACTCAAAACCAATTCGAAGAAGAGGCAAAAGGTTAGCTTTAATTCGTTTATGTCCCAATTATTTTTGAACAGTAAGAATCTCTCATTATGGAACCTGACAACTTGAACCTACCTAACTCGTGTTTCATTTCACAACCTGTTTTTAACGCCTCATTCTGAAATGAAATTAATCAGCCAGGTACAACAGTTAAACACTATTTTGATGCACCATATATTTTTGAACACAATTGAATATGATAAGCCACCAATAGCATAAAATCCAATAAAACTCCAAGACAACATATATAGGCCTAAGCAATAGGCCTAAACTGTAAGTTAATTATGAACCGGGCACATTAATACATGTGAAACTATGGAGTGGATTTGACATTAAACATTTGCCATCAGAAAATCATAGATTTTTCTGTCCAACTTTGACAACGATTTCATCCATATTAAGATTTAAGCCAATTTAATCAACCCCCCAAAATCCTCTTCTCAAATGTAAATATGAAAGCCTTTAGCTGGTTGCCCGGAGGCGATGTCTATGGTGACTTCCATGCAGCCGGTGATGAATCGTTGTCTCCAGGCAGTGTTTGCGCGTCTGGGTAATAAAGTAGCGGCAAAGCACAGACAAAAGGAATTTGTCACAGTTGGATCCCCGAAATATTATAGTGACCCCCCACCCCCCAGTGCAACGTTTCTGCAGAAGGCTGGCTTCAAGAGGTTTGCAAACAACTGCGATAGTTAGGAGCCATTTAAAGATCAGTCCTCTAAGAACTTGTCAAATTAACACTTCAACGCTGCAGTTAAGCGGCGATGGGCTGTGACATGTGAAACAAACCGTCAAATTGGAACAAAAACAGGCTGTTTGTGATCATTGTAGGGGACAGGCACCTGTTGGCTCGTTTTAAGCTATAGGCCTATATTCTGTGCTGTGCAGTTACTGATGCCGTATATGCAGTTGATATTCTATGATGTTGGTTATCCACCTTAACTGATTGAATTCGTGACTATCATCAAAAGGCAGACAGCACTGCATTCATAATTAGTACAAAGGTTTCTCTCAAGGTTCTGTGAAAATAATAAGAGGTAAATAGCAGCCTGCACAGACTGCATAATAACAACAACAATAATAATAATAATGCAGCCTAATAGCCTATCACTCAGTATTTATAATTATGACGTTGTTGTAGGCGAGTTGTTATTATAATTTTGCTGTTATGTCTATTTGTGTTTTTATAGGCCTAAAGGAGCCTTTATTTTCGATAATCACAAGAAAGAGAATGTGTTTTCTGAGATGCATTGACTCCCGTCACTCAGGCAGGCTCGCGCACTTTGGTGAGTCTTTTCCAAAGCTCTCCACTCGAGGATGTTGGGCATTAAGCTGATGGGCCTGTCATCCCGACCCATTTGCAGTCGCTAGCCTCTCTGCCTGTTTTGCTTTCTGCTGTAATTAGGTTGAATTCAGACCAGATAGAATTACATTATTCTGCATTTCGAGCTACAGTCCTTGACTCTCCAGCTCCCCGGGGATAACCTGGCGCCTCCTGCCCAGATCAGACGACTGTAACTGGACTGAGTCGACCGACCACTCGGGGGAAAAAAGAAAAACGCTGAGATGCAGGCTATTCAGGAGTATTGAGAGACGTCATCTTGTATGGAGGATGAACCGTACAGAAGCAGCATCGCTCAAGAATAGCATCTTGAATAACGTAAATTGACAAGGCACTGGAAAAGGTGACTGTTGCTTTACTAATTTGTAGAAGATATATTATGCCCTTCTGTTATTGTCGCCATAGCAATATTGGGATGTAAGATTTTTTTTGTGCAAATGATATTCACTCATCAAATTGCATGAAGACTGCTTTAGGGTCTCTATAGTGATTATATTGGCTTTAACATGTCTTGCTTTAATTAAAAAATAATTAGATGATTATGGAGGCAATTTATTATTGTTATTATTAGACGTGCTATTATTAGTGTTAATAAGCTATTATTCATATTATATTATTAATATCATCATTATTGCTACTGATGTTTTCTAATACAGCTATACAGCAATACTGTTTTGCACTGTTCTGCCTCATCAGAACATTTAATCGTTATAAAGTAAACAATGTCCCACGTTTGCATTTTCCATGGACTGTGTTTCTGAAAAGTGTTAACGTTGGGTTGTTGATCATCTTTGTCAAATCAAATAAATGTCTTCTGAAAGTAATTGAAGAGGCTCGTAGCCTACTCAATCAATCACATCGGTTTATATAGCTGACTTTTTCACGCTGACAACTTGAAATTGAAATGGAAGTGTTTTGTTCTGAAAACTGGAACCATTATCCAATTTACAAAATACATGAAATGACCAATTTCAGCATTTCAGCATTGTGTCTAAAATATTGTCCTCCAATATCGATTAGATATCAGTTTCACTTCCAACCCCAACTTTTTCGTTTCAAAGTGAATTCTCGAGAATCGGCTACTTCTATTTCCCATGACAATTAGATGAATGTAATTTACCCATGATATAATCAATCATTTTTTATTTAATCATTCTCCTCTGGTGTTCGTCAAATATATTATTGTCAAAGAAGTTGGAGCTGGGTAATTTACAAACAAGTGTGCAGATACATGGTAAATATTCTCCACCCCAAATCCTTACTGTCTGACTGGTGGTAAGCAATTCAACGTGATCAAATTATTAAGGTTATGACTTCAACTAAAATAAAATTACCCCGAAGAAGAATTCCATGATTTCGATGTAAAATCTCATTGAACAAGATGTTTGTCAAACATTTCTGCTCGTTTAAACATAAACAAATAAGACGACAGAAAAGGATTAGAAACGAATAATCCGCTTTACAGTAACCAAATGGGCCTTGTAATAATGATGCAATACAGATCATAAATGAATTGCAGATAGTTTTTAGGTTTCGTTCTGTTACAAGCACTACAACAAGGACGTGGTGAAAATGTATGTTGCGGCTCAATAACATATAATAATAACAAGTGGGATGTTAAACCTGGTTTTGTGAGAGAAAAAAACAACAACATAACATGTTGTATATCAGAAAATAGTTCCACAATACCGGCACCCATCATTTGTCAGAACACGTGAGTTGTTAGAGCACGTTGACATATCATTTTTTCATTCATTTTATCCCAAACTTTTTCTGTGTGTATGGCTGTGGTTGCCTTTTGGGGTTCAGGACACTCCATGGTTGTTAACATGCATTGCATTGAAGTGTAATTGGGCGTATCATTGTCTTTGTGTTGTTTACAAACTGAGCAGCACGAGCAGTAATTTAATTTCCTCCGACGCATTGAGGAGCCACCAGCCGGCTGTCAGCTCGCCACCCCGGGCTCTGTCGCAGTAGTGTGGCCTGGAGGCATGATGTAGAGAGGGACCTTCTGTTAGCCACTGTTGGCAATGATACCCAATACCCCAAACCCTATGAAAACCCATTAAATGAGGGAACTCATCCATGTCTTGAGAACATACTGGACCAACGTTCATAGGCCTATACAGATCGGAAGAACATGAAAGATGTAATAGGATTTCAACCAAGTTAGAGGTAGAATCTCTCTTTAAGATGAGGGGTGGCGGAATGCAACAATGACCTCTGTGGCATTGTGGTGAGCTAGTGGTTTGGGAAATTCAATTGCTTAAAACCTTCAGAAATCTGGTCAAATTTCCTCAATTTACAGTCTGTGTGCATTTCTCGTTTCAAAGAGAGAGAGGGAGGGAGAAGGGAAGTGGGCGGGATGGAGCAGAGTGATAGACAGCACAGCCACAGAGGCCTGAGGGCACATCATTATTACAAAACCTGCATGGCCTCTCTCTCTCTCTCTCTCTCTCTCTCTCTCTCTCTCTCTCTCTCTCTCTCTCTCTCTCGCTCTCTCTCTATCTCTCTCATATCCTGCACTATCTGAGCAAAGGAAGAGGCTAGGAAGAGGACCAAAGGAAACTTTGTATGGCTCCATATAAAGAAGTCCCTGCTTCAAAATAAAAGTATTTACTGCAACCAGGCCAAAACAACAGAATGGAAAGATGAGAATGTAATTTAGACTGTGGGAATGAGTCATGTAGCAGGCATTATTTTTAACATAATGTCTCACAAATGTAAGAATTACCTCAGCTACCTCCATCGAGTTTCGATAAATGTGTTTGGTCTGTAACCAGACTCAAGCCGAGTCCAACAATTGATTGCTTGTTTGTGTCCGGGATGATGAGCACGGAGAGTGATTGATGAGTGCTAATAGTCTTACCTGCCAGCTAATAGCTGGATTTAGGTCATTTGTGTACTTCTAGTGAGAAGTAAGTAAGCATGTTGTTCATGTGGTGAGAGCAATGTCTTTGTATTTGGCGCGGTGATCTTAAACACTTATTCGTCCTAAATGCTTTCTGAAAATTAAATGTTTACTGCTTGTAAAATAAGCTACATTGAAGGTGCCATGTCCCAAGCCTCACTCTTGTACTTTCACTATACAGAACCAGAAGGAAAACTAAGGAAGCACTAACCCAAGCAGTGTTGCAAGGTACATATAAAATAACATGTCGCCCACGAAAGCATTTTTCCTGAAATGTGTCACTAAAAGGTGGAATGCCAGGTAGACCAAATCAAGTCAAAACGTTGATGTACAGTGAGTCTGTGACATAACATGGTGCACCCAAAACACTGTTGGCTCACCCTCCCTCGCCTTTTTAAGTTTAGTTGGATCTTACAGCAGCGAGCAGTCATTTTTTCACGAAGAACCTTCAACTGTGAGGCGGGATCAATGATAACAGTATGTTTGGCTGGGGAAACAAGGGGAAAATTAAAGGCAAAAAAGTAACACAATCCAGTGACTCAGTGTGACCATTGCTGCTGTGAGGATATTGCCTATACGACATTCATCATTAGTAATATCCATTTCACAGGTGCCTGACGCAGGTGCACCAACAGACCGATGAGAACGCACTCTGCCTCCATTTCTCTCAGTCTCTCTCTACCTCCCAACCTCAATGCCCTCTCTGTCACCGGGAAAGGGCCTTTTTCCGCCGTCGTCGTTCATAAAAAGCGAAAGGACCTCTGTTGCACAACAATATTTATTTGCTCAATAGAGCTTTTAATAAAAACCTCAGGCGGGAGAGGAAATCTGAAATAAATAGGATTTCGCTGTCAGGAAACAGAATGCATTACCGGTACACTTTATACGGTGGATGCTGCCTCCATGTTCTCTTCTATAGCTGCCTGGGTGTTTTAATGTGAGAGCTCAGCCAAGACGAGGCCCTGCCTTAGCGCCAACCGGTCGGGCTAATTACGTTTTCCATCTCGACGAGAAGAGTGGAGGATCCTTCCGATGTTATTAATCATAATGAAGGCAATGTAATAACCCATCCTGCATCATGCCTCTGACAGTCGTAGTTTGCTATTTGCAAGCTCCAGCATAATTTTTTTCTTCTTTTAATAATGGCTTTTAAACCAAATGAATGTGCTCTGTGCTCCGTCAAATTAATGTGCTCTGTGCTCTGTGTTCCATGTCTACAATCAATTGTGGATGAGTTGCCCCTTTTAGCATCATTCACATTTGTTTTTTCAGGGAGATGTTTTGGCAGGTGTCTCTGAGGTGATGACTTAACATAAAACAATGCATGAATCATGATGTCACCTTTGGTTGTAGTTAATTGGGGAGGAGTTGATGTGTAGGGCCATGCTCTGTGATTTGATGCCAACCCAATGCCGTGACTCTGTTGTGACTCGAGACAAGCTGGGTCTTGAGGTGATGATGGATAACTATAGCTTGTGTCGTCAGGCCTGACCCCTTGATAGAACCTTGAGTGACGGACAAGAGACTGAGGTTGGAAGGAATGTCTTGGTAGACCTCTGTGAGTTTCATCTTTGGGTTTAATAACACAGAGAAAAATGAAAAGATCCTTAAGGAAACTGTGCTACCAAATGTTGTTATCCGGAGAGACACTGCCATAAATGTAATTTATTGTGGTTCAGTCTACCACCTCAGGCTTTCTTTAATAAATCCCAAAACTACCAAACAGGTGAAGAACATTAACTCATCATCTTCCTTTTCTGTGGTTCAACAAAAAGATCCAATATAACAACTTCATCACAACACTATGAAATTGGGTCAAATTGATCTGGTCAGTCTTTTACTAACTTCATCAATCTTGGAAATACAATTGCCCGCTGTCCACCCCTAAGTTATTTTTGCCCTTTAGGAGTTGGCAATAGAGATTCGTTTTCGAAGGGGGGAACTCATTCTCCCATTTGTAATTAAGAGTATCCAAATAAACTAGATGTTAGCCCTGAAGACGAACACTTGGAAACAAATAAAGGACTAATGAAGAAATGATTGCACTTTCAGTAGAGGGGAGAAAAGAATCTTTAAGGCAGTGGAACTCTCTTATGGACAGCTCCACTGTTTTCTCATTCATTCAAATCATCTGTGGGCAACTAACAAATCTCAACATAAGTATTTCCCTTCACGAAGCTTGAAAAAACACACACAGAATGTCATTGTTGAGTATGTTAAGTTTCACCGCTGAAGCAACTGGGGTTGCATTAAAAACAACATCTAAATTAATCCACTAGGGCACAGACGTCATTTCAACATCTGGTTTTGATTTACCTTTGGTTGAGTCGTCAACTAACGTGAATTCAACGTGTCGTCATTGGATTTAGGATAAAAGTTGGGTGAAAAAAAAATACAAAATTCCCTTACGTTGAGGACTTATCGCAAATTTAAACAGTTTTCCACATTGATTCAATGTCCTCACATTGACGTTTTTGTTGTTGAAATGATGTGGAAACAACGTTGATTCAACCAGGTTTTTTTTTGTCGCCCAGTGGGAAGTTGGTACAACAAAGATTAATAACAATGTAATCTTAACACAAATAAATTCCCCTTCTAGCCGATGAGTTTGAGTTTCCTGTTTCTCTGTATTTAACCACACACATACATTTTCATTACTTAATAACTGCCTGTACAAAGCAGATTGAAGAAGGACACAACAGCTAATTTGTGGCAAGCATACATCCTGACCTGAACGCCGCACTCGTTAGTTCTCTATTCCATTCATTTACTTTTAGATTGATGTGTATTGTTGTGTATTGTCATATATTACTGCACTGCTAGACGCATTTCGCTACACCCACAATAACATCTGCTAAACATGTGTATGCGACCAATGACATTTGATTTGACATTGGATTTGATTTGATTCTACAGCAGATTTTAGATCAACAACTGCTCATTATAACAGGATCTTTACCCTTCCCTTATATTCGATTTGGCTGTACACAAGTTATGTTCCAGGTAAATTTGACAAAGTACAGTTAACACAGTAAGTACATTGTTCCTTATCTAAATGCTGCTGAGAATGGCCTCTTTTCCATGGGTTGATAGCCCCAACCGTTCAAAAGTTAGAGCCAAACGTGTGATGCATGGTTTCAAATTCTGTTACATTACAGCCTTATTCTAAAATGGATTAAATATATATATATAAAAACATCAATACCTTATTTACATAAGTGTTCAGATAATTTTCTGTGAGACTCCAAATTGAGTTCAGGTGCATCCAGTTTCCATTGATTATCCTTGAGATGTTTCTACAACTTGATTGGAGTCCACCTGTGGTAAATTCAATTGATTGGACATGATTTGGAAAGGCACACCTGTCCTTATAAGGTCCCACAGTTGACAGTGCATGTCAGAACAAAAACCAAACCCTAAGGTTGAAGGATTTGTTGGTAGAGCTCCGAGACAGGATCGTGTCGGGGCACAGATCTGGGGAAGGGTACAAAAAAAATTCTGCAGCATTAAGGTCCCCAAGAACACAGTGGCCTCCATCATTCCTAAGTGGATGAACTTTGGAACCACCAAGACTCTTCCTAAAACTGATCAGTCGGGGGAGAAGGGGCTTGGTCAGGGAGGTGACCAAGAACCTGATGGTTACTGACAGAGTTGCATAATTTCTCTGTGGAGATGGGAGAACCTTCCAGAAGGACAACCATCTGGGGTTGATGAGGGGGGAAAACCATTTAATCCAGTTGAGAATAAGGCTTTAACGTAGCAAAACATTTTAAAAGTCAAGGGGTCTGAATACTTTCCGAAAGCACTGTCCGAATACAAAAGTATGTGGACACCCCTTCAAATGAGTGGATTTGGCTACTTCAGCCACACCCGTTGCTGTTAGATGTATAAAATGGAGTACACAGCCATACAATCTCCATAGACAAATATTGGCAGGAGAATGGCCATACTGAATATCTCAGTGACTTTAAACGTGGCACTGTCATAGGATGCCACCTATCCAACAAGTCAGTTCATCACATTTCTGCCCTGCTAGAGCTGCCCGGTCAACTGTAAGTGTTGTTATTGTGAAGTAGAAATGTCTAGGAGCAACAACGGCTCAGCCGCTAAGTGGTAGGCCACACAAGCTCACAGAACTGGACCGCCAAGTGCTGAAGCGTGCAACTTCAGAACTCGTCTGTCCTCGGATGCAACACTCACTACCAAGTTCTAAACTGCCTCATGAAATAGGTTTCCATGGCCAAGCAGCTGCACACAAGCCTAAGATCACCATGTGCAATGCCAAGCGTTGGCTGGAGTGGTGTAAAGCTTTACGCCATTGGACTCTGGAGCAGTGGAAGCTCGTTTTCTGGAGTGATGATTCACGCTTCACCATCTGGCAGTCCAACGTACGAATCTTGGTTTGGCGGATGCCAGGAGAACACTACCTGCCCAAATGCATAGTGCCAACTGTAAAGTTTGCTGTTTTTCCTGGTTCGGGCTAGGCCCCTTAGTTCCATTGAAGGAAAATCTTAATGCTACAGCATACAATGACATTCTAGACAATTCTGTGCTTCCAACTTTGTGGCAACAGTTTGTCTCTTTCCTGTTTCAGCATGACTACACCTAGCACAAAGCGAGGTCCATACAGAAATGGTTTGCCGAGATCAGTGTGGAAGAACTCCACTGGCCTGCACAGAGATTAAACATTGAGGTAAACCTATAGCCTACTTATCTGCCAAGCTGTCATGACCTTGTGAAGGCTGCTTCATAGCACTTGTTATAGTTAACTTACACAAAGTATACACAAGTGTTTTTTTTTTCTCACAATTGAAATTGATCTCATAGTTCACGTAATCCTAAAAAAAAGTGTTCCGCTTCTCCAAAGTGTATGCCTTTTTCAGAGTGTTTACTTTTACTTGAGATAACTGACGGCAGATCAACCCTTTAAGCTGTTTTCGGTGAAAAGTTTTGACTATAGAGATGAAAGTTTGTAAATTCCACAGTACAACTAAGTCTCAAATTTCAAAGGGGGTCAATCCACTTGCAGTGACTAGGAGGTGCATGATCATAGTGCCAAAAGATGCCTGTCAGCTATTTCATGATCAGCTGTCATGTTATTTACATTTGATTTAATGGCCAAACATTTACTGAATCTTAAATGTGTTAATGTGATATGTATATCACAGCAAAATTCATCTCGTACTAGCTTCGTGGCCTACGGAAAGTGTAGTGCATATCTCCTCAGTGAGCTGTTGCAGAGGCTTCTTGGCAATTGGTGTGTCAGCACACATCTGAAACTTAATCTTTCATATCTGCTTCTTTCCACCATGGACAAATTCCTAGCAACTGTAGCCAATATATTGTTTTGTTCCACTGTAATGCAACTTCCACGCTCTTTTTCCAATCCTTCAAGATTGATCCGTCAATCAAATCCGTCAAAATTTAGATATCTGGATTAAGGGTGAGTAAGGTGGACACCCTTTTCAACATGTCATGTGAAATGTATCTGTTGGTCAAACTTAGCCTTTTTCCAGGAGGAAAATGCATTAGCCAATGGAAATTAGTAAAAAATAACCCCATGGAAACCAGATATGATGCTTCCTTGAGTAGGATATAAGTCAATTTATGCCAGGTTGGTTGACTAAGTCTCGTCTTATTTTTGTTTCATGCCATCAATGATAAGAGCTTTGTGTGCCTTGCAGGTGTTCTTTGAGTTAAGTCTTGGTCTTGGCTGGGGGGTCAAACGGTTCACAACTCTTTTTTTTTTACAGGCACCTTTCACAACGGACTATATTGAATGACCTATAATGACCTCTCTGTGTGTCTGGCTTCTTTTAGTTTCTTAGAGGTTTCTGCTGTCGCATCAGGAGTCAAGCATTTACTTTGGCCGACATAACATGATTTCCAAACATTTAAACCACCACAACAAGTTGACATGGTGAATCCTCATCATTGAAACTCTCTTTAAAGTGGCAGAGGCAAGCTACCTTAAAGCGGCAAGACAACCGTCAAAGAGGAGCCTGGCACTGTTGTACTTTGCGCTACGTGTCCGTGCAGGTTGAGGCTTCCCTCTAATATTGATGCATTCCCATCTGCCATTGACTCGGCGAAGCAGAGCGAGATCATAGACAGGACAGTCAGCAGATGAACAGCTACTTGTGCTCGGCTCCTTACAACACTCTTCCACCCAGTGACTCGTGGAATGAACACTTACAGGGAGAGAGTCTGGACAGCATCTCTTTTCTCAGGCTTGTCTGGCCCCTCGTAGCTATTCAGGCTCTTGAAACATTTTGTCGCCATGCAGTCCGGGCTGGGCCATTTTCATTACATCCCTCCTGGCCTATCTTCCACCTGTCATCCATCTCACAAGCCCCTTTCGGGGTGACCTGATGACAGCTGCTGAACGTGAGGGGATTCATAAGCCACCATGGGGAAGTGTATCAGTTACCTTGATGTGTTTTAGTCACAAGTTTACTGATCAATGACTATTTAGGGGTTCAAGTAGCGAAGCTGGGCGTATACTGTATGTTGGCGTTCAATATCATTCTCCTTTCAGCGATTTGGTGAAAAAAATACAAAAGTCCCAGGAGGGGGCAACTTTGCAAGATGGTAAAGGGCAATGGGACTATGTATGCAATTCCAAAAATGCTAAATTTGAAAGGGCACGCCCCTCACCCTAGAGTCTTAGGCCTAGAGTCTTGAAATTTGGTACATCGGTCCCTCTCATCACAAGGAACAAATGTGTCTCAAGGACCCTTAAGTTCCGCATTTCATTTGATATTTTTTACACTTTAAATGCTACTCCTCTGGTACCGAATGACCAAGCTGTCACAAATTATGTTTTTCCAAGCTAGCATCTCAAACAACATGTCAGCTACAGACCAATAAACATTCACGTCGGTGTGGTCTGGCACATAAATGCATATAAATCAGACACGGTTATTTGGTACACATGTTCTGAACACTGTCAAGACTCAACATATGCAAGAACAATCAGATCCACTACACGGTGGTGCTATAAAGAGCACCTGTTTTTACCTCTTGATCTGTTTGACTCAGTTATGGAATTTGGCACACATGCTCAGCGATGTGAGTCTAGCTAACCTGTAGAGTATTGAACTGTTTGGCCTCATGGTGGCGCTGTTGGACAGGAAAAAAACTATAATGCCAGCTCAGAAGTTATTCATCCTACTGTAGGTCAATGTGTCCAATTTGTCCTAGTGGTAGCACAGGGTCCATAGCTTCAACCCCGGTATTGCTGCTTGCAACTATGCTATACTGTTGGCATTTTACTGTCGGTTTTCCACTTCAAATCTATGAATGGCAATCTCAGCGCTTAATTCTTTCAAGGCTACTTCTCTGCAGAAGTTATAAAAAATGAATAGAGAAACAGAGTACCTTTTGTTTTAAAACTTCTTAGGGATTAAATCCCTTTAGCGGGATCGATTTGACAACATCCGGTGAAATGGTAGAGCGCCAAATTCATATTAAATTACTATAAATATTAAATGTTCATGAAATCACAAATGCAATACACCAAATTAAAGCTACACTTGTTGTTAATCCAGCCAACATGTCAGATTTCAAAAAGGCTTTACGGCGAAAGCAAACCATGCTATTATCTGAGGACAGCACCCCATCAAACAAACACAGACAATCATAATTCAACCTGCCTGGCGCGACACGAAACTCAGAAATAACTATATAATTCATGTCTTACCTTTGACGAGCTTCTTCTGTTGGCACTCCAATATGTCCCATAAACATCACAAATGGTCCTTTTGTTCGATTAATTCCGTCGTTATATATCCAAAATGTCCATTTATTTGGTGCATTTGATCCAGAAAAATGACTACAAAATATCTAATAAGTTACCTGTAATCTTTGTCCAAACATTTCAAACAACTTTCCTAATACAACTTTAGGTATTTTTTAACGTAAATAATCGATCAAATTTAAGACAGGATAAACTGAGTTCAATGCCGGACGAAAACAAAGTGGAGCGTGCTTTCAGGTCACGCGCCTCTAACAAACAGTATACTTCACTCGACCCTCGTTCTGAACTGCCCTACTTCTTCATTACACAAAGGAAAAACATCAACCAATTTCTAAAGACTGTTGACATCCAGTGGAAGCGATAGGAACTGCAAGCAAGTGCATTAGAAATCCAGATCCCCATAGAAACCCAATTGAAAAGAGGGTGAACTCAAATGTTTTTCCTGGATGGTTTGTCCTTGGGGTTTCGCCTGCCAAATAAGTTCTATTATACTCAGACATCATTCAAACAGTTTTAGAAACTTCAGAGTGTTTTCTATCCAAATCTACCAATAATATGCATATCCTAGCTTCTGGGCCTGAGTAGCAGGCAGTTTACTTTGGGCACGCTTTTCATCCGGACGTGAAAATACCGCCCCCTATCCCTAAGAAGTTTTAACAAGCAAAAAACAGACTACATTCTTAATTTTTCTTACAATTAAGACTGAGAACTTTAATATATTCGACCTAGACTTTTCAATCATTTCACACGAGCGCTAATAACAGATGAAGCCTATGTAGTTATCGCATTTGTTACTAGGCTAAGGGTTTGATATGGATCTGCAGATTAAGACGCCACTTCTTCCTCCCAGGATCTGAGAAAGCCCTCAGCCACCATGATGGGCTGGATGATATATGAGGCTGCGCCATTGAAGTCAATCCATAATAATCCAGGGACAAAGCTGAGGGTGTTTTGGGGAAACAGAAATAGTACCATCATGGCTCTATTTCAATAAACTGGCCCCCAGTCCTTCGGGCTGTATCTCCCAGCCATCTTCTGCTTGAGTTGTATTACCTTGTGTGATGTTACAGAGATCGTGTTAATGGTTAAAACAGTGAAAAGGGCTTTCTTGATGAAATGTTTCATCTTTCATTACACAGGAGAACCTTTGTATTTCCTATTTATCTTTGGCATCTGACATCCTTTCTACAAAGGCTAAGAAATCATGCATACAGCAGAAGACTATTGTAAAAGTGTGAATGTAGGGGGGGGGGGAGGTATATACACTGTAAATTGCTATTCAGACTACCTTTCAAAACAATGACTATCATGCTGGGAAGTTGTCTTTTCACTATATCATCTCAGCTTGAAAACCATAAATAATGGCAGTTAATAAAGTGTAGTCACGAGCTCCTTACTAGGTACCTTCACTACACTTCAAGCCATGGTGACTCTGATTCAATTATCAGAAATGAAATAAAACATGACAGCTGAATAAGATGATTGAAATAATTGTATTTTGTATTCTTTGATTATCTAGATACATCATACGACTATTCAAAAATGATTATATTGATTCCACAAAGGTATTTTAGACCAAGTTACACCTTCCCCAAGCTCCTCAAGCACCTCAACCTCCATAAAAACAAACAAACCACAAATGAAGAACTACATTTTTTTTGCTTATGCAAGCTACATTTCAGTCAAAACCAATCACGACCAATCAGCCTAATTCGCTGCGGGTGTGACGGCATCACGCTGTTCGCAGCATCTCGCCTGTTTTAAAATGAGCTCCAATAAAAAAAATATACAAAATAAACTCTTGCCCCACTATGTGGTGCTGCCTAAGCAGGAGGAGTTATTTAATGAGCCAGCAGGTATCTGCAGCTGGGCCTAAAGTAATTTCCCCCCAGCTAAAGAGCAGATCCTTTGGAGCATAAGTGGTTGTGATGGATGAGTACTACAGCTCATCGTGCCCCTGTCATCTTCATCATAACCCCCCCACGCCCGCCGCAGCCCCTTGAAAGTTTCCCCCCCCCTCCTCTAACCGAACGGTGGGGCGACTGTCTGGTGCCGGCCCCCTGCTCACCTCTCCTCTGTGACATCACCACCATTGGCGGAGTGCTTGTGTTTTTGTTGCCTGTGAGTGCTAAGCATGTCTCCAGCATCAATAATGCAGCGCTCCAGTTGTTGGGGCTTGGGGTTTCAGTTAGCTAAGCATGAGTGCAGCACTTAAGCTGGCATGGCATCCAGTTGTCTGGGGTGTCGATCCCCCACTCATGTCCAAGGAGGGTGACTGGTGTCCCCCCTCTCAAGGGCAAAGAGATGTCGTCGTCCCGGGTCAAGGGACCATGTGGTGGGATATCCATACAGGGTAACTTGAGTAAACACTGGGTAAAGTGGGTATGCGTTGCTACTCACTGTTGACTGTTTACACTAGCATGTTTTCAGAAAGCAGCCAAGTACATTATCAGGGATTTCCTAATCATGGATCAGTTGACCGTATCCTATCTCCAGTTGATCCCATCAGATTCAGAATAACTTTATTATCCCACCAGGGGGAAATTAATTTGGTCAGGTACTTAAAACGACGGTACATAACACATGAAAACACTAGTTTCTAAGTGCTGTAGCTTCACATTTACAGTGAAAGTGCAATATGCTGTATACTCGAGGGACCAACAGACTATCCATTATACAGCCTCAAACTTCTGGATCTCATATCCATCCACCTTCATTATAGTTGCTGTAGTTCATTGCAGCGTTCACTTTTGTTTTTCCTTCACTTCACGAGTCATTGCCGTCACAATAGAAAATGGTAGGCTAATGAATTACCCAAGTGGTTTAATCAACATTAAAATAGCTCTGTCATTAGAATACAAACAAGCTGAATCTGCTATGAGAGTAGGATGGAGAACTTGTAAAACCTGATGTAGCATGCTTTGTTTGAGTGACACAAAAGAAATAACTCAAATCGTTCGGTTTAACAGCACTTGTTGATATAAATGAATGAATCATGTACTAATTGAGCAATAAGGAGCCTCATAATAAAGGTGTTGGAAGTGACAAAGTGAATTGGTCCGAAGCATAAGGATCCTTAGATAATACTTAAGCGGCGAACACGTGATATTTGGAGACCGCTTTGCCGACGTTTTGACCTTAGCATCTCATTTTGAAGAGGATTGTGATATGAGAGGGCCTGATGGGTAATAAAAAAGCGCACCGGCCAACTAAAAGTGTTCTCCATGCTCCTTCTCCATGAGTTTAGAATGACAGACCGGACTGTGACACCATCTGTTACAAGTCTTCCTAAACTTGACCCTGTCGCTCTGGGGTTTGACCTCTAGGATTGCGACGTGACCTATGGAACATGGAGTCGTTAAAAAGAGTAAAGGCTTCAATATGAATCACGTCGACATCTGTGGGATTAATCTTGAGTCTGGAGACCTATTGCTATTACTGTTTCGAAACAACAACTACAACAGCCAATAGTAGCAGACTTGAAAGGAGAAAGGATTAACATTTTACTGCAGTGGGCTAAATCAGGCTCACCCAGATTGTTTCTTGGTAGTCTTAAACAAATTGGCTTTGAAACAAAAGTATACACCTCACACACATGGTTATGGGCTTAAAACAAACAAAACACCTGTACCATGTCAAATATAGAGTGGAAATGAATTACATTTTGAGTCTCAATATTACACTTTACATACATCACAGAAGCGTGAAATATAACAAAAGCTGTTTGACATAGACGCATCACATTTTCTGTGTTTAAAAAAAAGAAAAGTTTATTAATTATGAAATTATGAAAATATTAATAATATTCCACCCATGAGGCAGCTAGAGGGTGATTTGATCATTTGACTGCAGGAAAGAGCCTTTAAATCCAGAGAAGGTCCGCTTGTCTTCTGTCTTTGGCAGTATTTAACATGATGGGCATGAATACTAGGCAATTAGACAACACTTTACCCAGGATGCGTTCCAGAGCAGCCTGAGTAAGCTGCACTTTCACCAGCTTGGGAAAAGTGCTGTCGTTTTCCATGGCTCTGTTTTTCAAACTTTTCCACCATTTGAGATGGTGTCTGAGATGCCCAGAGGCAGCAGACTAGCATTTCATTTTTTTGTTTGTTGTTGTTGTATGAAAATAATTTCTCGTTTTGATATTGTTTAAGAAGAGGCAAGCAATACAATTAAATCGTAAATTATTTGCATAATCCTCTGGGAATCCCTAGGGCGGCATTTTCATGCAAAATTACACTTAATATTACTCTTTTGGTTGTAATATGACTTAAAGACATATTTCCCTTTACAGTGCCTTTTTCGTGGGTAAAGGATTGCTACAAAAGGGCTGACTCGGTCATGAGATTGTGCATGAAGGTAACCGATGTGGACTGCCGAAGACCCTGCAAGAAAGGTTATTAACAAAAGCAAATCTCATTAATATGTTGTTACCACCTATCACCAACTACAAAGGCGAACAATCCACCACAATCAGCATGAAGCAATGCACTTCCAAGTGCGTAACACTTACAACAGGCCAGGCTCCTCTTACTCCCCTCCCCAGAGGGAAGCACCTCAGTGGTATTGGGACCTTCAAGCTGTTTAGTGCATGGCCTGACCCTGGCTCACCTCTGGTGGTACAATCCTCACTGCCCTAATGCCTACATCAATATCCATAAAAGTAGTGTGCATTATGTACTCTTACCAGTGAAGGCTGCTCAGGGTAAAACGGCTCATAATAATGTCTGCAACGGAGCAAATGGAATGGCATCAAACACATGGAAACCATGTGTTTGATGTATTTGATACCATTACATCTATTCTGCTCTAGCCATTACCATGAGCACTTCCTCCAGAATTACGGTGCCACCAACCTCCTGCACCATCACATTCCAAACCGGCATTAGATAGATAGATAATCAAGGCTTCACTTGGATGTGGCACATGCGTTTTGAGAACTGCTGTGACAACAACATTTGGTTATGCTGTCCAAATACCTTTTTCTGGTATTTAACTGTGTCATGTTAGTGTTGCGACACTTTCAACACAAAGTAATGAATGTGTTATGACAGCTCACATGAACTTAAAGCTGCAATATGTAACTTATTGGGCAACCTTACCAAATTCACATAGAAATGTTGGTTATAGATCTGTCATTCTTATTGAAAGCAAGTCTAAGAATTGTTAGATAAGTTCTATGTGCGCTATTTCTATGCTTCCTGTTCTTTAAGTTTAGTTTTTGCTTCGTTTTCTTTCGTTTTTGTACACCAGCTTCAAACAGCTGAAAATACAATATTTTTGGCTATGGAAAATATATTTGACAGCGGTTTAGATGGTACAATCCTTCCCTACTATATACTTGCTTGTTAGGTCACATAAAATTTAATTAGAAAAACGATTGAATTTTAGCAACCAAGAAATGGCGGAGCGATTTCTGCGTAGTGAATCTTTAAGTGGTATAGATATTTCATTATATCGTGGTCCATAACATTGTGCTAGTTGTCACCAGTGGCAATGGATTTGTCATTTATGTATGATTAAAATGTAATGCATGTTTTTCACTGTGAGGAAGAAAATTATTTGTGTGCGGGCGACAAGCGAGTGCGTGTGATTGCATGTGTGCATGTTTTATTATAAAACTGGAGATCTTAAAACGTGATTACCATAACTCAGATTAGCTATCTCCAGCACAAGGCCAAAGAGGCAAATAAAGAAGGATAAGATGGCTTTGTTTGCTTGGCTTCTGTCTGCCACCGGGTGATGTGACGTATGTGAGTGGGGTGTCTGTTTGACTGGGTCCTAGGGCTCCGCTTCACTGGTCTGGTCAATTGATACATGCTGCAGCTATTGATCTAAGCTGGTATTTTAAGTTTGCTGAAGTGTGATCGAGTTTCCATGCACAACTACTCAGTCTGTTGCCTACCCCATCCCTAGAAACCTCTCTGACATTATGGGTCTCTAAATGCGGGGGGGATGGGTTAACCCAGGACTCTAACGGACAGAAGTGGAAAGTAGGGAACACATTTACAACATATTTGATTTACTCATAGAAACACACTTTATATAGAGTAAGGGGAAAATGTAGGACATAAAGACCACAATGCAAGTCAAAATTACGCTAATGCTTACTATGTCACACACATTACTGAAAACAATGCATCTTATGTAGCCTATTTAAATTTGAAAATAATAAATGTAACAGCATTAGTAAATTCAATGGAGGTGAAATTGAACATGTTATAATTTAACGTGATAAAGCAACACCTCTGCATATCTACCCTTCAAACAGTAATAGACATACAGTATTCCTCAACACTCAAATGGCAACAAAAACACACGACTCACGTGGGAAATAAGCACCAACTAGCCTAATGATGGAAATGTCTTAATGCGCCCGGCAACATTACCCAGTCCTCCTCCCCGACAATGGCTGCAGCGGTGTGTTATGTCCATTTGGGACAGCCAGCTAATTTACTGCAGCGAGCACTATACCTCTCAGCCATAATGATCACTAAGCCATCAAAGTCTCCCCCTATCACAATCAAACGCTCTCCAGTCACAACTTCAGCACGAGAGAGCTGGATTAATTTGAAACCAAAGCTGAGGTTTGAAAAATGACCTTCCCTGTTGTGGCACGTCAGGCTGTCAGGAAATATGTGGATGGTGAGGAGTCCTGACATTAATGAGACACCTTACAGCTGTGGGGACAGCAGCACAACACAACACCGATCCACTGACTTGGCCTCTCTCAGTAGAAACTGTCTATCAGGGTCTCATTCACAACAGACCAGCAGCCCGATAAGGGTCCATTTGACTTACTGAAGCTAAAGTAATGCATATTTCTAATTGACAACAAAAATAGGGGAAATACTGTAGTGAAACACAGTGAAACTACAGTGTATTTTGCGTAAAATAAACGTTCCCTTCCAGGACGATTCGGGTTTTGTTTTATTATGTTAAAAAATGCCATAAACACAACAAAAAGGGTGTCTCAGAACTGGGAACAAACTTAATGAATCAATAGTGATGTTAGTGATGGATATGTGCTACTTACAGTTGTGGCCAAAAATATTGTTACCCTTGCACATTTTAAAATAACTCACAATTTCCAATGAAAATAAGTTGAAATTGACCAAAGTATATACTCTCCACAATTCTTTATTTCATTGTTAATATTACAGAACCTTTGTTTTTGATTCAGAACTTAATATATCCATTTAAATCAGAAAATAGACAGATGGCATTGACAAAATTATTGACACCCTAGACTTAATATTTGGGAGCATAGCCTTTGGTTAAAAAACTGCAATCAAGCGCATCCTACAGCCATTGATGAGGTTCCTGCATCTCTGTACTAGCAGTTTGGCCCACTCCTCTTGCGCAAACAGTTCTCCCAGATTTGAAGGGGGCCTTCTCTCAACTGCTGTTTTCAGATTTCAATGGGATTTAGATCTGGACTCATTGCTGGCCACAAGTCTTTTGTCCCATTCCTGGGTGTTTTTTGATGTGATCTTTTGAAGATCCATGACCTCCGACGGAGACCGAGCTTTCTGACACAAGGTCTGACTTTGCCCTCCAAAATGCCTTTGTATTCTCTTAATTGCATGATGCCACGCACACATTCAAAGGCACCCAGTGCCAGAGACAGCAACGCAACCACAAAAACACCACTGAACCTCCATGTTTGACTGTAGGGAAGGTGTTATTTTCTCTGGAGTCTTCATTTTGTTTTCTGTAAACATAGAGATGTGCTTTACCAAAAAGCTCTAATTTCGTCTCATCTGTCTAGAGGACATTCTCCCTGAAGGATTGTAAATTGCAGTCGGGCCTTCTTACAGTTGAAGTCGGAAGTTTACATACACTTAGGTTGGAGTCATTAAAACTCGTTTTTCAACCACTCCACACATTTCTTGTTAACAAACTATAGTTTTGTGAAGTAAGTTAGGACTACTTTGTGCATGACACAAGTAATTCTTCCAACAATTGTTTACTGACAGGTTATTTAGCTTATAATTCACTGTATTACAAATCCAGTAGGTTACATACACTAACTTGACTGTGCCTTTAAACAGCTTGGAAAATTCCAGAAAATCCAGAAAATAATGTCATGGCTTTAGAAGCTTCTGATACACTAATTGACATCATTTGAGTCAATTGGAGGTGTACCTGTGGATGTACTTCAAGGCCTAGTTTCAAACTCAGTGCCTTTGCTTGACATCATGGGAAAATCAAAAGAAATCAGCCAAGACCTCGAAAATAAATTATAGACCTCCACCAGTCTGGTTCGTCCTTGGGAGCAATTTCCAAACACCTGAAGGTACTGTGTTCATCTGTACAAACAATAGTACACAAGTATAAACACCATGGGACCACGCAGCTGTCATACCGCTCAGGAAGGAGACTCGTTCTGTCTCCTAGAGATGAACGTACTTTGGTGCGAAAAGTGCAAATCAATCCCAGAACAACAGCAAAGGACAAATGTACAAAAGTATCTATATCCACAGTAAAACGAGTCCTATATCGACATAACCTGAAAGGCTGCTCAGCAAGGAAGAAGCCACTGCTCCAAAACCACCATAAAAACAGACTATGGTTTGCAACTGCACATGGGGACAAAGATCGTGCTTTTTGGAGAAATGTCCTCTGGTCTGATGAAACAAAAATAGAACTGTTTGGCCATGATGACCATCATTATGTTTGGAGGAAAAAGGGGGGAGCTTGCAAGGACACCATCCCAACCGTGAAGCACGGAGGGACTGCAGGAGGGACTGTAGCACTTCACAAAATAGATGCCATCATGAGGACAGAAAATTATGTGGATATATTGAAGCAACATCTCAAGACATCAGTCAGGAAATTAAAGCTTGGTTGCAAATGGCTCTTCCAAATGGACAATGACCCCAAGCATACTTCCAAAGTTGTGGCGAAATGGCTTAAGGACAACAAAGTCAAGGTATTGGAGTGGCCATCACAAAGCCCTGACCTCAATCCGATAGAACATTTGTGGGCAGAACTGAAAAAGTGCGTGCGAGCAAGGAGGCCTACCAACCTGACTCAGTTACACCAGCTCTGTCAGGAGGAATGATAATAACAGATAATAACAGAGAGTAGTGATGTGCTGGGCCGTACGCACTACCTTCTGTCGTGCCTTGCAGTTGGAGGCCAAGCAGTTGCCATACCAGGCAGTGATGCAACCCATCACTATGCTCTCAACCTTTTGAGTATCTGAGGACCCATGCCAAATCTTCTCAGTCTCCTGAGGGGAAATAGGTTTTGTTGTGCCCTCTTCGTGAATGTCTTGGTGTGCTTGGACCATGGTAGTTTGTTGGTGATGTGAATGCCAAGGAATTTAAAGCTCTCAACCTGCTCCACTACAGCCCCGTCAATGAGAATGTGGGCGTGCCTGGTCCTCCTTTTCCTGTAGTCCACAATCATCTGCTTTGTCTTGATCACGTTGAGGGAGAGGTTGTTATCCTGGCACCACATGGCCAGGTCTCTGACCTCCTCCATGTAGGCTGTCTCGTCGTTGTCGGTGATCAGGTTTACCTATGTTGTGTCGTCAGCAAACTTAATGATGGTGTTGGAGTCGTGCCTGGCCGTGCAGTCATGAGTGAACAGGGAAAACAGGAGGGGACTAAGCACACACCCCTGGGGGGCCCCTGTGTTGAGGATCAGCGTGGCAGATGTGTTGTTACCTACCCTAACCACCAGGGGGCGGCCTGTCAGGAAGTCTAGGATCCAGTTGCAGAGGGAGGTGTTTAAGTCCCAGGGTCCTTAGCTTAGTAATGAGCTTTGAGGGCACAATGGTGTTGAACGCTGAGCTGTAGTCAATGAATAGCATTCTCACATAGGTGTCCCTTTCGTCCAGGTGAGAAAGGACAATGTGGACTGCAATAGAGATTGATCCAGATCCATCATCTGTGGATCTGTTGCTGTGTTATGCAAATTGGTGTGGGTCTAGGGTTTCTGGGATAATGGTGTTGATGTGAGCCATGACCAGCCTTTCAAAGCATTTCATGGCAACAGTTGTGAGTGCTACGGGTCGGTAGTCATTTAGGCAGGTTACCTTAGTGTTATTGGGCATTGGGACTGTGGTGGTCTGCTTGAAACATGTTGGTATTACAGACTCTGAAAGGGAGAGGTTGAAAACATCAGTTAAGGCACTTGCCAGTTGGTCAGCGCATGCTCGGAGTACACGTCCTGGTAATCCATCTGGCCCAGCGGCCTTGTGAATGTTGACCTGTTTAAAGGTCTTACTCACATCGGCTGCGGAGAGCGGGATCACACAGTCATCAAATCAAATTTCAAATCAAAGTGCTGTACAGAAACCCAGCCTAAAACCCCAAACAGCAAGCAACGCAGGTGTAGAAGCACAGTGGCTAGGAAAAACAGTCATCCGGATCATGTATGTTTTGGTGTTACTTGCCTCGAAGCGAGCATAGAAGGTTTCTGGAGATGGACTTGTAGCCTTGAGACTGTCCGTGCTTGGCTACAATCTTGTGTCGGACCTCCTCAGATAATTCTCAGATTTTCTTTCTTTTCTCCATGCTCATTGCGGTACACACAGTGATACCAAACAGGAGAAAGAGTCCCTTTCTCTATTCAAACTGGTTGAATGAGAATAACCCACAGAGAATAACCCACTTAAAGTCTAATTATTTCTAACTACTTTTAGAAGGTGGCAATAATATTGTTCAGGCCATTTTAGGATTTCTTTGTGGAATAAGCTAACATTTAGTACATTTTAAAGATTTTTTTGTTTTGTTCAACTGCAAACCAAGGACATACATACAGTATGTGGATACCAAAATGTTTTTTAATTTCAACAGTTTCTCGAGGAAATGGTGCCTTATTTGAAAAAAAGTGCAAGGGTCCCAATATTTTTGGCCACGACTGTAAATCAATAAAGACAAATATTATTAAGACGAATGTGGATCTGACTGTGAAACCAAACCGTTGTAAAGAGAAGATAATAGATACATATGAATCTAAACGACTGCCTTGCTAAGAAGGTGTAATTGATCATGTGAATGGCTAAACCAGAATAATGGGGCATCGGGTGCGTCTCCCAAAGGCCACCCTGGGGAAACATCATCTCCACCTCACCGCTATTGGCCTTCTCCGTAACGCTATCCACATCAGAGACACTGCTGCATTGATTTAGCACTTAGCCCCACCGTCCCATATGAACGCTTATCATTTTTTACTCCCAGCCAATGTCCAGGTGTCAAAGTTACCAATCAATGCTTGGAACTTTGAAGATGGGGGACGGGGGGACGGTGGTGAAAAGTTGTTTTCCGTTTGATGGGACAGCAATGGGGGTAACAGGAGGTGGGTTACTTTAAATAAATAAGGTTGCAGATGGTCAAGTCTCTACCAGTCAATCGTCCATTATGATGGTTCTTGGTTCGACACACCAGATACTCCTTCTGTAACGTTGACCAGTTGCATTAGCATTACGAAATGAAAATGGTGGCAGAATAAAATGTTTCCCTGGTAATGGATGTGACCGCAAGATCCAGTTGCATAAGTTATGAATAATACTACATTACTGTACATGTATTATTCAAACCCATTCCTTCAAATGGCAATTTGGGCATCATGGAATTTCAAAATATGGTTAATGCAGTGTATCTGTTCACTGCATTGATGCATTTATGAAATGTACATGCAAAGTATAGTGAAGGGTTTTCTGTTGCTTCAAATGGACAAAACCAGACGAGTCTCTTCTTTACCCTGTCTCACAGATGAACAGATGTATCCTATAATCAAAGTTCAGAAGAACAATAGGTTACATTATTTGAACATAATATAGATCAGACTCGATTGTCCCCAAAGGAAATACGAAGTGATGTGACTAGAAATACTATTTGCAGACACGTTTGGTTTTGAGTAGGCTACCTTAATTATCTTCCCACATTGTCTGTAATTATGTTATTATATCCTCATTAATTAGACATAATAGTTCATACAAACAAGATATCCTCTCCAGTTCCAGAGAGCAGTAGCCTACCTGTGTTTTTGTTGTGAACCACAAGCTTTGACCTATGACCCCATTACTGTTCCCTAGACTTGGAGGCAAACTCATTCACCTGTGAAATTAAAGGAGAGAGGGATTTATTTACAGGTCTACCTGCCAAAAGACAGACAGAAATCCCATTTATTATGTTGCATGTTAACCGAAACCCTGAGCTCTGGCTTTGTTGACTAACACTAAACACTCATTTGTCTCTGCATGAACAGTGTCAAGCTTTTAACTGAGAAGTTTCGCTGTCATGCTTGATCAGACATTGAGAGCAAATGTTCAACAAATCTCAAAAACATATAATCTGTGATCTTATTGGGGATTTGGCAACAAAACGTTACATCTGACATTGACAAACGAGGCCTGGTGCCAGGATAAAAGCAAATGCATTACAGTACTTTAAAGCAAATGGCTCGATAGAATGAGCTCACAGACCGGTTTTCTTTTTAGTTTCATATTCAAGCCCATTATAATCCTTCCTTGTGAGTGGCATCCATGTTTTATCGGAAAACGGGAGAGTTGTAGAATGTTTATTTATGTTTATTGCTTTTTTTTGTTGTTGCTCTGTGAGCCCAGCCACCTCCAGGCATGAACCCACACCAGCAGGGGAGGAAAGTATTGTGTAATTACAGGAGCTGCAGCAGCTTGCAGGGCAATAATACGTTATGTGACTATTAATCATTTCTGTGACAAATAACAAAATAAAAGCTGGACGTGTAGTGTTGGAGACATGGATTTGATTGATGCTCTAGAGGCAAGGCCGTAAGTCGCCACGACAACTGGAGGTAGATGTTGAAAGGCCATCAATATTAGTGACAATCGTTACGTTAATCTTCATAAGACAATATCCTTTGATAACTCACTTCATTGTTTTGTCATTCATTTTTGAACATACTTTTTTTTGCAAATGAGTAAATATGAGCTAATAGGAGATGGTTCAGTGACCAATGCTCATGTGAGCAATAACCTTGCCTGCGACCTGAAGAGCAGTGTTCGCTCCCAGGGTTAATGCCTCGGGCTTTATCTCCGTAGGCTAATGTGGTCTTGAGGGGTGTGGACAGACAGCCTAAGTACAAAACAGAAATCCCCCTTTCTAAGATTTCATGTTTCGACTCTTCCGCCTTCCCCACTGCCATGGACTATTAAAGCACTCACGCTACACACTTTATCATTCTTATGACCCCCGTCTTTGACAACAGTGCTGAGGCGGGTCTCTGCCTCCACCTCGAATCCATCATCCTTTATAGAGACTAATAGGCTAGAGGTGGCACTAGGGAGAGCCAACCATGATTCCGGGTAGCTGGAGTAGGCCTCAAAATCCCGTCAGAGTGTTTTTTTTCTTCTTCATTTGCCTCAGAGACACGGCGGTATTTATTTGCTGTAATGCACCCAATTTTATCATGGCTAGAATGACCTTCTAGTCTAGCTAATCTTTACAGAACATGGTCCTGTAGTACCATAGTATCATTTGAGGTAGCCATTGTCCCTGACCACAGATCTAGGATCTGATTAACAGTAGTTAAGAAGGGGCCATCTACATTGATAGGAAAATACAATTCTGCCAGAAACTAAAACTGTTGCTGGTTTGCAACATAGCAACTGTGGTAACATTAGCTAGAAAGTATAGTTAGCTAGCATCCGTGATATCGACACCTTGGCTGGCTTATCATTGTAAACAAGGCTAAATAACTTTCACCCATCAGTGTATTAACATGTGAATGCAAGACTGACTTATACTTGATTCATACTCTACATACAGTGTCTAGAAAGTGAATTGTTGTCTTTGCAAAACACCCTTTTTTATCATCTCAAACTATATCTCACCAAGTGTACCCTGTACATCCTCCATCACTGGCTGATTAGAGATAGGGGATGACGAATGGAACCAGACACAAGCTCTCTCTGCAGCGGAGCATGCCTCTTCTCAGGCCTGCCTGGCCAAGTCACAGACATCAGGCATGATCCCTGGCGCCCATCACTCCTGACTGAGCGGTGACTGCACAACCTCAGCTGAATAAGACGGGCATCGGGAAAGAAACCTGTTCACACTGACAGCAAATATACCTCGGAGGGCCGTCAAGAGGAAGCGCTGAGCGAGTGGCACAGTTGATGAGCGCCTCCGGACAGGAAGTCAGCATGTGGTGGAGTGTGCCTATGTGTGTCTACTGTAGGAGTGGGTCTATGAGTGTGTCTGTGTGTCAGAGTGCGTCTGTGTGTCAGAGTGTGTCTATGTGAGAGTGTGTCTCTGTGTCAGAGCACGTCTCTGTGTCAGAGTGTGTCTCTGTGTCAGAGAGTGTATATTTGTCAGTGTGTCTATGTGTGTCTATGAGTGTGTCTATGTGTGGGATAAGCCAGTGAGCAGTCCTTCCCGCACTTTTTCGATAACAAAGTCCATTACAATGCAAACACTATGCAAGTACTAGTTCTGGACTCAAGCCAAATTAAATTAGATGTTATTTGTCACATGCGCCGAATACAACAGGTGTAGTAGACCTTACAGTGAAATGCTTACTTACAAGCCCTTAACCAAAAATGCTTTAAGAAGTTAAGGAAAATCAGAAAAATAAGTGTTAAGTAAAAAATAGATCAGTGGACAATAGGAAATAAAAGTAACAAATAACTAAACAGCAGCAGTACAATAACAAGCGAGGCCATGTACAGGGAGAGCTGTGTAATTTGACCAAACTCCAGTCAATGAGTTTCCTTTTAACACTGTTTGTGAAACTGAAATAAATCTAAACAATCCGGGTTACCGACAGCTAAGTCATTAATGCCACCAAGGCTACCAACCTGGACATCCCCGTAATTTTCTCTTTCCCAGAGTGAAGAGGGATTTGATTGCACTGAAAGGGACAGTCTGTACTGGCTAGGCAGTGACACTCCAAGATGGATAGCTAGGGAAAGTGAACTGTCAGGCCAGTGGCTTGATCACACACAATCAAACATCACATTCATCGCACACAAACTACCAAAAACAACGGAAACTGAACTGCATAAGAGGTACTTTTTCACTGCAGGGGAAGTACGCTGTCTGTGACTTACCCCGGAAACCTTGCAATCAGGTTTGATTGAATTGTTTAATGGCAGCAAAAATGCACTCTTTCTCCTTTTTAATACCCCTGCCTAACATGTTAAGAGGTTTGTTGAGCTTTGGTAACCTAATTGATGGTGGGATGTGTTTTTTTAACTGATACTGTCTATTCTTTAAGCTTCAGTGTTTTCCTTCCTCTAGTCTTTCAGAGCCTCAACTGTCAAAACAGCGTATATGTCTATAGAATGAAGATGAATGACTGTGTTGCTGCTGCTGTGTGTGCAGACACTGAGGGAAGCGTTTCCTCTGTGCACAATCTTTCCTGTAAGGGCTTTTACAACATACTGGTAACTGCCAAAATAAAGGAAACACCAACATTTAGGGTCTTAACAGGGCATTGGGCCACCACGAGCCAGAACAGCTTCAGTGCACCTTGGCATAGATTCTACAACTGCGACACCATCTTTTCACGAGAAATTCCATAATTTGGTGTTTTGTTGACGGTGGTGGAAAATGCTGTCTCAGGCCCCGCTCCAGAATCTCCCATAAGTGTACAGTTGGGTTGAGATCTGGTGACTGAGACAGCCATGGCACATGGTTTACATAATTTTCATGCTCATTAAACCATTCAGTGACCACTCGTGCCCTGTGGATGGGGGCATTGTCATCCTATCGGAGCATTGCAATGGTAGCCCAAATAATGTCCTGCCCAGGATTTTTATACATGACCCTAAGCATGATTGGATGTAATTGATTAATACATTTAGGAACCACACCTGTGTGGAAGCACCTGCTTTCAATATACTTTGTATCCTTCATTTACTCAAGTGTTTCCATTATTTTGACAGTTACCTGTATATCTAATGCTTTGCTAACCTTGGACTAAAGTGTCATAACAGTCGCAACACACCAAAAGAGATATGTACTCTGTCTCCGCTATGGGTGAGAGGCATGGCCCTGACTTAAGCTCTCTTTCCTCGGGAACACCATCCATTAGTGATGACCTTTGACCTGACCCCTTGTGATCATGTGATAGTGGAACATAGATGTCATAATGGCCCTGCCAAGCAAAAAGTGTTGAAGGGTGAAAATGGGATAAGCCCATGTTAGTTTAAAATATCTTATAATTTTGGGAACACAGATTGCTTGCTGAAGGTTAACACCTACGTCTCTTGATCAACCCATCTTTCTATAGGAAAATCGTGAAAAATTCAAAAGAGTTTCTTGTTAAATGCTCCATCGAAATATACTCTCTGAGAGCTATTAGCCCAAAAGCCTTGTATAGAACCATAACGGAACAGAAGTCATAAACACCTGAGAGCTCCAATGAATCCTGCAACTTAATCCAATGAGATGTCAGAGCTGCAGGTCATATTTAGTGACGTTAGTAAATATCCGTTTTATTTAGATAGAATTGTGGTCATTGCAAATGTTATTGCTTTCATTATATGTAATATTTAAAACACTTACAGAGCATTCGGAAAGTATTCAGACCCCTTCCCTTTTTCAAAATGTTGTTACGTTACAGCCTTATTCTAAAATTGATTAAATAAAAACAAATCCTCATCAATCTACACACAATAACCCATAATGACAAAGTAAAAAAAAAAAAAAGAACTTTTTTCAAAAACGCAAATATAACATTTGTACATAAATATTCAGACCCTTCGCTATGACACTCAAAATTGAGCTTAGGTGCATCTTGTTTCCAGTGATCATCATTGAGATGTTTCTATAACTTGATTGGAGTCCATCTGTGGTAAATTCAATTGATTGGACATGTCTTGGAAAGGCACACACCTGTCTATATAAGGTCCCACAGTTGACAGTGCATGTCAGAGCAAAAACCAAGCCATGAGGTTGAAGGAATTGTATATAGAGCTCCGATACAGGATTGTGTTGAGGCACAGCTCTGGGGAAGGGTACCAAAACATTTCTGCAGCACTAAAGGTCCCCAAGAACATGGTGGCCTTCCTCATTCTTAAATGGAAGAAAATTGGAACCAACAAGAGTCTTCCGAGAGCTGGCCGTCCTTTCCAAACTGAACAATAGGGGGAGAAGGTTCTTGGTCAGGGAGGTGACTGAGCTCCAGAGTTCCTCTGTGGAAATGGGAAAACCTTCCAGAAGGACAACCATCTCTGCAGCACCATCAATCAGGCCTTTATGGTAGAGTGGCCAAACGGAAGCCACTCCTCAGTAAAAGGCAAATGACAACCCGCTTGGAGTTTGCCAAAAGGCACCTAAAGGCACCTAAACCAAGATTTAACTCTTTGGCCTGAATGCCAAGAGTCACATCCAGAGTAAATCAAGCACCATCCCTATGGTGCAGCATGGTTGTGGCAGCATCATGCAGTGGGGATGTTTTTCAGTGGCAGGGACTGGGAGACTAGTCAGGATCGAGGGTAAGATGAAGGAGCAAAGTGCAGATAGATCCTTGATGAACACATGCTCTAGAGCGCTCAAGACCTCAGACTGCGGCAAAGGTTCACCTTCCAACAGGACATCGACCATAAGCACACAGGCAAGACAACGCAGAAGTGGCTTCGGGACAAGTCTCTGAATGTCCTTGAGTGGCCCAGCCATAGCACGGACTTGAACCCAATCTAATATCTCTGGAGGGACCTGAAAATAGCTTTGCAGCGACGCTCCCCATCCACCCTCACAGAGCTTGAGTGGATCTGCAGAGAAGAATGGGAGAAACTCCCCAAATACAAGTGTGCCATGTTTGTAGCGTCATACCCAAGAGGCTGTACAATAGGGGTGCCAAAGGTGCTTCAACAAAGTACTGAGTAAAGAGTCTGAATACTTATGTAAACATTGGACACTTTGTGGGAGGCAACCAGTCTGGAGACTATGAATGACATGACTTCACTCAAATTGTGAGAGCAAATCTAAGCAGTCACTCCAATGTGGTTACTCCTCACCTGCCATTACAAAGCATTATATGTTTATTGTTGCTATAATATAAGAATAGTTTATTTCATAGTGGTTCCCCCTGGAAGGAATCACTTTAATCCTGACTCACAATCTAATCAGGTACATCATGACATATAGCATGGTATACTTGGCATACTGCTACTATACTGAAAGGCTAGATAGGATATCAGGCTGCAAATGTTTCATTTGTTTGCTGATAGATCCACTTGTGTACTTCTTACCAGAGGATTGTACGGTACTGGGACTTTACAGAACATACTGTAACGACAATGGCGTCACAAATGACCAAAGTAACTCTCGTGGTATTAGGAAAAACCTGCAAGGATAGGTTGATAGGGGAGAGAAGGATGTTGGCAATATATGAAAAAGAGAGAGATTGAAAGGAGAGGGAGAGAGAGTAGCTTTTAAAAGGACTCTGTCAGTTATTGACTGGTTGCACTCTTCTGCTAATAGGCATTTAAAGATTATGGGCCTGCTGGTGGAAATCAAGGCCTCCATTGTTCCCCTTATTGCGTTCTGGCAGATGGGGGCTGACACAACAACATACAGGCTCCCTCAGGCACACTCACTCGCTGCACGCCGACCTCCATCAGCAAATCTCCTATTGAACCGGCCCTAATAACTGCCCATGCATTATTAATCTACATGCGATATTGAAGGCGAAGAAAGCGGAGGGGCGAATGGGATCGTGGGCCGGCTGAACGAGGGAAGATTGGCGTTCAGGTGCCAGTTGGAGGGAAAAGGTCCATCCAAAGAGTCCCAGGGTGACCATTTCTCGGAACAGGGCGGACATTCCGATAACTGGCACAGGGAGATAAAATATATATTCATTAAATGTCAGATTGCTGATGAAATGAGTGCGATCCATTAGCGGGGAGCAGAACGACCGGCTAATGTTTCCCGGACGTTCTTGGGTGGCTTTTAGCGTAGCAGCCGCTGCTGCTTGTGGGTAGAAACTTCTTGACCTGGAAAAGTTGATGTTGGTTACGTAAGAATGGTGATGAATAGGAAACAAAAATGGAAGCTGTGTGGTGATATTGGGTGACTTGATAATTGATCAGCAAAACTATCTTTTGGGAGTCCAAATTCCAAAGTTACAGTATAATACAGTCTCAGTCAGTTGTGTGATTGAGAACCCATGAATCCTCTCAAACATGTGTGCATGACTTACAATAAGCAGTCACAATCTTCAGAATGTTTTATAATGTGGTACAACACTTCAGCACATCCTAACATTCACGTGACTCGGGTGTAATACCTGCAGGATAAGCGGTTAACATTTTGAATTGTTTTAGAAAAGCAGCTGAGGCTTCTCTGTGAGGAAAGGGCCTTTGGCGAAGCTCTTCTCCTTTCAGAGGATTCCGAATTAAGTATACGCAGCGTGCGATTAATTTAATTTCCTTTGTCAAAAGGCTCACATTTGAAAGAAAATAATGAACAGTGCCTGAAGAATGCCCTTTCAGATTTCATTATGAAAGAGGGCCTTTAATTGCAAATAAATTACATTCTTTCACTTCAATATGAGTTCTGGAGCAACCATACTGATGATCTGGTGTACTTTTGGGGTGAAAATCCCTGAGCTGGTATCAGGGTTACCACACGCACAATACTGTAGCATTGCAATTACTGGTCATCTGATGAATCTCTACACAATGTGCAAGCGACATCATCCTGTGTCATACTTCCGGGGTCATGTCCCTGGTCTTCTGAATTGGCGTCATCAAATCTATATCTATATCATCAAATCTGTGAAAACTAGACCATTTATGATACATACAGTCCCTTCAGGAAGTATTCACACCCCTTGACTTATTCCACATTTGTCGTGTTACAGCCTGAATTCAAAATGGATGAAATAAAATACAAAAATCTCACCCATCTACACACAATACTCCAAAATGACAAAGTGAAAACATGATTTTAGATGTATTGAAAATGAAATACCGAAATATCTAATTTACTGGACATAACTATTCATACCCCTGAGTACCTTTGGCTACATCTCTAAGTAGCTTTCCACACCTGGATTGTGCAACAATTTGTCCATTATTCTTTTCAAAACTTCTTCGAGCTCTGTCAAATTGGTTGTTGATCAATCCTTTAACGTTTCGTCCTCGTGCTTCCTCTTGGCTGTCAAATGCGTAGAACACCGGCATTTGGTAAGTTAATTCACTCGAAAACACGTATACAATTTAATTTCTTAAATGACCGTGTTTTCATGTCTTTGAAGATGCAAATTTGAGCCTTATTCTTAGCCTACAAAACAAGGAATACGGAAAAATAAATTGATGCGTCACTTGCACATCACAGGAGGTTGGTGGCACCTTAAGTGGGGAGGACGAGCTCGTGGTAATGGTTGGAGCCCAGTATGTGGAATGGTATCAAATACATCAAACACAAGATTTCCATTATTATGAGCTGTCCTCCCCTCTGCAGCCTCCACTGTTGCACATAGTATTCTGATAGGCTAGCATATCAAGGGATAGTAGCGGTAAGGTTCTGACTGCTTCCTCAAACCTCTCAGTAAGTGAACAAAGAGGGTGCAGGTAGTAAGTAGCCTATACCTTGCAGCATGCTTCAACAAAGCATCACTCGCTGGGAGAAAGAGAGAGCGAGGGTGATGGAGATGGAGGATTGAGAGTGGGGGGGAGAGAGAGAGAGAGAGAGAGAGAGAATCTTTAGCTTGCTCTGTTCTGATTTACTTCAATGGCACGTTGCAAAAAATCTGCTCTTATTGCAACATGGCTGGCGCTAGTTTGCGTTCCCTCCCATCAGCTGTCATCATCCAATCCTAAACATGGAGAAGAACCAAGTTAAGCATTCTGATTGCATTCATACAGTTTGGTTATGATGCAGTAACAATGACTGAGTAACAATAGACATTGAGTTAGATTTTTAGGGGTCCAAGCCTCTCAATGTTATCTATCAATGGATGCCATAGATACTGTACATAGTTCTGGTTAACAAGTGGCTATTTGCAGGGCTGCAGAGCATTTGACCACTGAACAATTATTAGGCTATAGACTACTAAATATACACTGGGACCCCATCATATAATAGCAAAATAAGAACACAAACGTCCAGCAGCAGCCAAGTCTAAGCATCCTGCAGCGGCAATTGCAAATGATCTCAAGAACATAGTGCCAAGAACCAGTGAGGGGTGTTTATGGAGCAGCTTTGGATGTGCCAGAGAGAGTGAGAGAGAGAGAGAGAGAGAGAGAGAGAGAGAGAGAGAGAGAGAGAGAGAGAGACAGAGAGAGAGAGAGAGAGTGAGAGAGAGAGAGAGAGAGAGAGAGAGAGAGAGAGAGAGGGGGGGGGGGGGGGTTAGAGCCTGCAGGCTGAAAATGAATGGGGTTAGTACGGCAGTGAGAGGTCAAAATGAACACCATCTGGGTACATGAAGGGGGGGGAGCGAAACAAACAAAAGGACCAGTGGTGCCAACATGTAGCCAGCAAGCCCCCCAACTCCACTCACCCCTGTCAACATCAGGTGGAGGCCAGGGTGTAGGCTGGCCATCACTCACGCACAGCCCCCCTTATTCCCCCATGGGCACAGATCATTGCCAAAGGAGCTACAGGCCACTTGCCGGCTGACAGTCATCTCCACTAATGGGCCTGGCTGTTTATTTTGTACTGCCTGGAAGTGGATTAGCAGGGGTAATTATGGTTAATGATCTGCCTGCATCACCCCAGTAATCTGTAGTCACCCATTGTTGGCTAGTTGTGTTGTAGCCACCGGTACATTAATATAGTATAATGTTACCCATTAGCTACTGGAGTGTGGTGGACAATTAGGCAGGTAAGAGAGCAGTTCATCAAATTGAAAGGATAAGAATGGGAGTAGTTTAACTCCAAATCTGAATTTTGGTTTTGCAAGGGACAGTTGGCAAAGGTCCACAGTTTTCTTGGTTGATCATAGTACATGCTGGTCAATTGTAAAGGTCGGTTTTCTTTCCATTTTTAAGTTGCTGACATTGCTGTCACAACACCTCCGTCAATCTATTATCTGCAAAAGGGTCGGGTCGAAATAGACGCTAGCAGGTTTATCAATACGTCATTGTTGTTATAGTCACACATTTTATATCCTTACACATGTATTTATTTGGGACATATTAGCCTACAGTGGTGATGGTTTACTGGGAAAAACAACTTCATGTGCCGACTTTTGATTGATGACATAATTGTGTTGTTTTATGAACAATCTATCAATCAAGCAAGTTGATTCTATTTTTCATTCCCCCCTTCTGTATGTACATTTACAGATGAACACACGGAAAATCCCCAGTAATGTTGAAGGTGGATGTTTCCGAGACATTTTGAGAGTAAAAATGTAACTGTAATGCTAAGCTTGAAGCATATTATAACGCAGCCTTATTGGGAACACGAGACGATCACTTGAAAAGCAACATGCTAGTTCTCCTCAGTAGAAATGGATCAATTGAAAGGGACATCCAAAAAATACATTTCAAATAACCACTTTTTTTCCCCCACGTTCATCCGTCTTCCAAATGTGCTAGTAATAGCAACAAAGTGGTTTCTCCCCCCAAAATGAAGTTTTGTGTGATCGAATCAGGGGGTCAGAGAAACATATTTTCAAGTGAAAATGACAGGACACATGAGGTTTATACCCATTACAGCCTGTTAAACGGGTTTTAGTGTCTCCATTTCAGACACATTTTCCTGCCATTTCCAGTAATTTTTGAAAGCCTTCAAGCTGTAATAAAATATCACTTTTTGTGCATTTGTGCATTAAACGCTCATGGTCTCAATGCATTTTTCTCATGATAATCACATTTTCCTCGAACCCTCCCTCCCATCTATTCCCATCTCCATTTAAAGCACTTTGCTCTGTTTCGGTGAAGATGACACTAGGGCTTGGTGTATAACTGTTGAAAATGGAAAGCTTCGGCTGGGGACCCCTCTCTTCCGGATGGAGTCGCGTGTTGATTTGACTGCGCCAGAGAGGAACCGACCTCCTGGGGACCATTGCAAAGTGCTCTGATGCTTCATAATGCAGATCATTACCCATAATGCCGCAGGAGACCCCAGGCCCCCACTTAGACGTGGCGCTCTCGGAGTCCCCACAGTGTTATGTATCCCTGTAGATCTCTCGGATGCTCTGATTGTCTGATGCCACCGTCGCAACGCCAATGTTGCTGTTTATGACACAGAGTTGTTCCTGTAAGACTCTTCTAATGTGTTTGCCGAAGAGGTTTTTCCTTAATGCTTCAACCTGAAGGTGCTTATGTGCCTGCCGTTATTGTAACGCGGGGGCTGTTAAGTCGTCAAAAATATGCCTCAAAATGTGATTGCGTTGGGTGACCAATGGATGATCGCAATCAAATCATGGGCAATGACTTCAAAATAAGTATTGCTGTCATAAAACGGAAGGGGGCATGTTGCCATGTTGAAACTGGCAGTCTGCTCCGATTCACTGTCTGGCTGCCAACAGGTTTGACATCTTGCAACCATCTCGAGTTCTCACTAGAAACCCTTTCCCTAGACGCCTCTGGTTGAACAGAGATGGTGCTCCAGGTGTTGGAGAGAGGGGCGGAGCTCGTTTAATGAAAGCCCTGGCATCTGGATCCGATTAATCATCAGTCAGCATCACGCCGCCCGCCGCCGTCTCTGCCTCGAACGAAACCCCAGCATGCCTTGCAACGAGGCACTTTAATTACTTTCCGTGGCGCCGAATGGCGGTGGAGGAGACACCCTGACCGTGACAGACAGGTGCAGCGATCCTGATTAATTAAAATAATAAAAACTGGGAATAAACTGGAGGACGGCCTTTGAGGCGGAGTCGATGAGATAGTGGCGATAGGAAGCAGGACAGGGGCGGGGTGTTGATTTGCTGCGTGACAGGGGTGGATTTCCGCCTTCGGGGCCTGACAGAAATTTCTATAGAAAGGGGGGCGTGCTGCTTGTCCCATTCATGTCCTCAGGTCTTTCTTCTGGTCCCAGTGAGGGGACAGAATGCTCATGTCTCCGCAGCTGCACTGACGGACTGTCACATGCTAAACAGCCAGCCAGTGCACGGCTGTCAATAGAGAATTAACTTAATAAAGGCACTCTCCAGGGATTCATCTGTCTAATGGCCATATACTGTATCTGATATTGATATATTTAATCATTTGTGGTAAGAAATCAAATAATTAACATGAAAAATGTCAATATTGCTAAATGCTGCAACGATGCAAATCTATAACTTCGTCCATTTAAATGTTAATCTTATACCTTATAGTCATCCTAATCTTAAATAGCAAACTTTAAGAATGGAAAACACTAGCATTCATCCATTTGGCAGGATGAAATCTGAGGGCGGTGAATTTGTGTCTTTGAAAGTGGACCTGCAGTGCCCACATCCTGAAGCTGCCACTTTAGAGTTGCCATATCTCAGCTGAGCGTGTAAGAGCAACACAGATGTGGAAAGGACCAGCATGTTTACTACTGTACCTCCATCTGAAATCAAATACCACAAGCTGCCAGAGGACATTATGAAAGCCCAGCATAAACTATAGTAAATGTATTACCTAATATTACTGGAGGGAAAAAAAATGTTCATTTAAACTAGATAAATTGTAGTTATTTTGTTATAAATTCATTCTTCCATGACAGAAGTGACATCTAGGTTAATTAGAGATCATCCACATATATTATTTCTTGAGAAACCTTTCCATAATCAAGAATAAGATATGAGATTTAGTATCAGACTGACAAAACTGACTTCATGTCGTTAAAAAATTGAAACATGATCAACATCTGACAACATGGTGGAAAGCTCAATGGCCTATTCGCTGCAATTAACAGTAGGGCAATCATTTCCAACAAGAGCTAAAAAGCCATCAGTCACAATATGAAAATGCATTTGCTTGGATTATTGAGGATATGATCGCTAGGTAATTATCAAATTGTGCGTTAATGACTTTTAATATATTAGCTATCTAATTAGGCTAAGCTGATGCATAGATCCGAGAGGTGTACCAATGGGTGGTTGAAATGTAATTTGACCGAAATGAGTATTTAAAGATTCAGTCAGTCATTATCATGCACGCAGAGAAGGAGAAGACGCATCCACAAGAAATCATTCATAGAAAGGTTTGTTTGACAGCTATGACCTTTAATTCTCTCATTTATCAATGAGGAACAACTTAAAAGGGACTTTTGCCAATGTGGTTTCTTTATGACTTTGCCACAGAGGCAGATAAGGCATGACATGAGATGTTATCTCAGTCATTGCTGTCTTTATGAGGGTCCTTGAGAATCCATATTGTAAATGCCAAGATAATGCAGAAAGGAGAGTCTACTTTACCTAGCAGAAGGCTGTACATGAGAAATGAGAGTGCTACACGCCACCTTATGGACACATGGCATTGTTCTCTCTAATTTTAATAAATGGCACAATAATTGTTGTTTTACATTTACAGGCAGGTAGAGCACCCCCCCCCCCCCCCCCCCCTTATTTTAAGTTTGTCATTTAAATGTTTTAAAATTGCAAAAACTTTACTTAATTCAATTAATTTGCATCATGCAACTTCCCAAGAAAAACACCTGGCATTTCTCGAATAGGGATCATTTTAAATGCTGCTTATTTTCTTCTGAATTGTAATTCTGTGTGTTTTTTCGTCAACCACATAATCAAACATGCTTGGACATAAAACTTTCATAAAGAAGAAAGGCCAAAGTACCTTATCTACAAAAGTAAATAAAAATCACTCTCTCCTGCAACAACATTTTATTTCTATGTACAGAAGTTAGTGTGAGGAAAGTAAAACAGTCCTGTAAAAGTCATGTGCCATTTGACGTTTTCACATCTGATGAACAGCGGCGCATAACAAACAGGTCTCTGTAGCCATGATGGATTTGACAAGAGACAGAACAGTTTGATTTTTGTTCAGTTCTGAGTCTGTTCCCATCCCAAAAAAAGCCATTTGAAGACTGCCTCGCCCACTTTCTTATATGAGACATTCCCTCTACTTGGGTCAAGTCAGGCTGGAGTGTCGGTAATATTAGCTCCCACTTTATTGAGAGATCCATTAATTGCAGCTTCTGCCAGTGAACCCTGACCTCCCAGACTGACCCTTTAACATCGTGTAACATCGTGCGGCCCAGATAGCTTCTGTGCCAGTCCCCTTGGCTTTCATGAGTGGCAGACACTACTTTTGGAGCTAAATAATTAGGCGGCTATGGAAAAGAGGACCAGGGGAAAACTTTATACAAACAGTAATATACAGCTTCCCTGCTCATATCCATGGGCAGGGTTTCACCGGAGCGAAAATGTATCAGGACATAATTGCATTGCTTTTTTTGCAGTTATGATAGAAAATAGTCAAAAATGATGACACTTCTTTCATAGGTGATTTCATAAGACATTTATTTAAACTTTACAAGAGGTAACTTAGGAAGTATCAGGATACCTTCATCCGCCGCCAAGCACCGCACAGAAAGAAGACTTTCTGCAAGCCATTGTTGGATGGCTACAACAAACTGCACTCTGCCCGTTTTAGACAGCCAACCAAGGCCTAGCTAGGACGAGTGTTGAAAGCAAATACCTGATTGTATTAGTGTCTCCCTTTAAGCTGTTGTCACCTAGCTGACCGATTATGGGCAATTACCTGCTCTGTCGGAATCCTAGCCGAATAGATTGAATTCGGATTGATTTCTGCCGAGGAAAGAGGTGGGAATTTAAAGCCTTTTTTAATTGGGTATTTGGTGTGTGCTGATCTGAACACCATAGCCTTCCCAGGGGATACTTTATGGGGCAATAATGGCATTGGGCTGCAGTCTCGTCTGCTGACTCCCTCCCAAGGCCATAACCCTGCATTTGCTCTGAGTGCTTTTCTATTATGCATTGATAGTTGAGCATCAATCAATAAGGGGAAACAAAAAACCCAGCGAAACCAACTTCTTAAGTGTAAAACGCCTCTTAATACTGGGCCTTTCAAACAACTTAACCTGGACACTTTCTCACTTCTGCTCCCTCAGCGCTTTGAGGACACTTACAGGTGCCTGGCGACAGTATGTTTTATTTAGCAGGCTGGGTCTGTGTTGGGGGTGGAAGTTCAAAACCACAACTTCCTGTAGTTTCATGAGTCATAACGCAAACTGTTAGGGTATAAATCTAACATACGTATGACGGAAACAGTAAGTGCCCTATTCGATGAAAACCTGACCATCGGGTTCTCAGTATGGGCCTCATTTTGTTGGTTCCCCCTAATGGTCACGCTTAAATAACAATACATTTTGTAATTGCTCTTAGTTAAATTATTGCATTTATGCATTTGTATTGTTGTGCCATGTTTTGAAATAAAAGCTTCTACAAAATGATGAAATTATCATTCTAAACAGAGGGCATGTGATGCCATTGGTGAAGAGAAAAGATATTATTCCACAACAGTCCTCCTTCACATTACCGTTACCATAGTTCACTAAATCGTGAGGATTCCGGGAAAGAAACTGTCGGAGAACTCCGCCTGCCCTATATTATAGATAAGGAATACAGGAGGATCAGACCTCCCACTCAACCCAACCCCAGTGGAGGAGATAAGAGGGAGACGGTCACAGCTATGACCAGCCACATAATACACAAGCCCACCTCCACCCGTCTAAATCGCCCATCAGTCCCGGTCCCCACCGGCCTGCCTGTCACCACTAATGCACCTTTTCCTTTAGGACAAACCCCGAGATGCCCAGGACGCCGTAAGGTTATCTGGTGCTTTGTGGGAATTTCTCGGAATTGGCAAGTTCACCTTTCCCTGTGTCCAGATGATAGGAGATGATAGTCAGAGGGATCGATTGGCGATATTGTTGATACGTATACTCTAGCTCCTGGTCCGACATTTGCAACCACAGACTGTGAAAAAGAAATGAAATCGGCGAAATAGTAATGTGGGGATGGTGTAACCTGGTTAATGCGGTTTGTTGGGTTGCACCATGATATGATGATCACTGCTTAATAGCAGATAGGCCTATATCCTACAATAAATGTCCACCATTTCCCCAATTTACTACACACTTTACCTTAATTGTTAAACCAAAATGAAACAATTTGTTTAACTAAGTTAAGGTCCCATTGTTAATAGTAAATAATACATCATGATTATTGATTGGTGGGGTTGAGCTCATTCACTGGGCTCCACCTAAAGAGTGGATCTTATCGGAGTTAATTTACACAGGCCTCAGTGGACTGTAGTAGTGAAAGCGTCAGAGAGATCTTCAGGAAGAATTGTCCAGAAGGTCTGATCAGTGAGAGTGATAAGCCTGCTCTTAGATGGTCTCTAGTTTGACTCTACTGTATGCCTTAGAAGGCTGCCCAAGGAATAATTAATGCCAGAAGGGTAAGAAGGGTAATTGTGTAGAGATTTACGAACGTTCAATGCATTCATACTGTAACTTCACTGATGCGGAGTCAGTATTAACTTGTTTAACACCACTGCTACAGTATCAACATTCTGAGTGCTCTTTTCCTTCATCTGCCATTGATTGAATTGGGGCCATGGTTCAGTTTGTGGGATGTAACATCATCACGTCCCTGTGGCCTGTTGTGATATCACCCACCTGTCAATCTATAGAAATGGGTGAGAATTACAGCTTGCACAAAGAACTGTCAAAAAATATAAACAAAGAACAAACCTTTTCTTTTATGCATCAACGTGTCAACCAATAGCTGAGGAAGTTGTATAATCCTACCATCAATACAAACAGAAATGTCCCCCATCAACCCTGCTCCTGGAGAACTAAAGAAGTAGAGGGAGGTGCCCTGGTGAAGCAACAAGGCCCTCCAAACTACTTTGGTTACACAAACTTTGTTTACAGCCTCAATACATCAGAGCCCCGAGCCCTCTCCACTCCGTCTACCATCTGCTCGTGAAGAATCTGTTTCACTCGATGAGCCAAGCCCAGCCTTTATTGGTCCTAATGGCACTATCAGCTGAGCCGCCTAACCCAATTACTGCTTAAAAAGGGAGGCCACCCCAGCTAATCATGGCCGCCTAACCTGATTTCCCTGTGATGAAGAGAGGGGATAAAGAGCAGTTAATGGAGGGAGAATGATCTCACAAATACAAAAACTCAATTCATTTCTCCAGGAGAGCAATCTGTCCGATTCAGCCATAATGGAGTGGAGTTTCATTAGACCCCAGGCCTTAGTAGTAACGCCGACGTCCCCTTATCAACCAAATGACAAAAGATTTTTGACATCAAACAAGTCCCTTTCATAAGTGCCATGTTGGAAGGATAATACAGAAAAATTTGCAAGAATCACATTCAATCCACCCCTAGATGGCCAATAAGAAACTGTTTTCAACAACTATTGATAGGCTATTCCACAGAACCTTGAAGCACTTCAGGTTTCTCATTCTTCACACAAGGAAATTATACTTTTTGATACAATTCATGCTAACAATCAGCAACAAAGGAATCATATAATCTCAAGCGATATGTCATAGTCCTATCTGCTGGCTTACCTGATGTCATATGACTTATCATTGCATCGTACTTAGAATGCGTAATCTTTTCTTTAGCTACATCCTCCCCCCAGTGTAAGATGGTGAATTATGTCACATTTGTCAAAGCACCTTACATAACGACCTGTTATCTCGTCATTTTAAGCAGAATATAGCTAATTTGTTTGCTTATACAGGATTTATAGAAGCATTACGAAGGCTTTACTCCATTCAAATTCAAAGTGATTTTATCATTCATCATTTATCAAGTATTGCAACCTTGGCATGACCAAAATGGAGTCACGGGCTGCTTTTAAATAGGCCTAACTGACATCACTGCCTTACCTGAGGGAGAATTCAAAAGTAATTGACAACATTGGCAACTCAATAGTTTTTACCACACTGTAAATTGTTCACTAGTTACTGTATGCAGGGTCAGCAGCAGGAACGTTGTCTTGGACATTCAAGGGTTACCAAGGTTACCAAGCGTTTTAGGGATATGTAAATACATCTAATTTCTTATGGACATTTTTGTTAAAGATAGAATCCTTCAAATGAAAAAAATAACAAAGCAGACACCCTGCCTCTGTTTTGGTATAAAGCTGATGGATGGGCTTGGAGAAATGTAACCACTCTCAAATTCATAGACAGAGCTATGGATGCAAGGACTGACCATCCATAACATCAAAATGATAATTTTAACCATGGTTTGAGGCTACATGTACACAGTTTTTGTTTAAATGTACTACCAACATTGCAGCAAAGCAAGCTTAAATGTCGGGTTCTTATGGGATACGACAGCTGAACTAAGCTCATAAGAAATTTTGTTAAGTTACATTCTTCAAGAAGCAATGGGTATATATCATTATTTGATATGTCCAAAAATTGATGGAGCAACTAAGGATTCCAGCTTTAAATGATGGTGACTCTTTTATTCTGAATGCAATTCTGCAACTTGTGTTGGACTAATTGCACTTGGACGATGAAACGGCACTTACCCTGTCTATTTTCTTGTAAATATCCTTTCCTATTTATTTGTAATTTTTATATGTGATATGTTTTATGACTGCTACAAGATGAATATGCCTCTCTGAGCACACAATATGCCTCTCTGAGCACGCACACACACACACACACACACACACGCACGCACCCACGCACGCACCCACCCACCCACCCACCCATGCACACACACACACACACACACACACACACACACACACACACACACACACACACACACACACACACACACACACACACACACACACACACACACACACGCACACACACACACAGATATGATCCAGAGGGCACTGGTTGGCTAGGGCAGAGGGCCACAACCAGGGTCTGCAGACGGACATTAGGCCAAGCCCGAGTTAAAATCCTATTAGTTTGAGTTGGGAATCGGATTATCGTCGTCGAGAATCACTCGTCTGGCAACTAGGGTCTAATTTACGCCAATCAACGGCAATTATTGAGGGGAAGGGAGCTCCTATTAGAGAGCATCATCCACTTAGTCTAATGAATGGGATAGATTCAATCTCTGCTGTGGAGACGGAGCATTGGGGAGCTGCAGCTGGGGGCGATTGCTCCAGGCTGGAGAGCCAGTGCTGTTATTTATCAATGAGGGGGTGCTGTCAGGGCAAACATGAGCTAGGGAGAGGGCCTTCTAGAGTAGGGGGCATTGCAGAGGCTAATAGCATATTTTTGTATTTCTCTGTTAGAAATGTTTTACTCCTAGTCTATGTGGTGATGCATCAAGGCAAAATGAAGATGAATTTGCAAAAACAATTCACAACCATAATAGTTTTCCAACAAATCACATATGTCATGATATGACTCTAAAAGACAAAAGTCAACCAACTGCAAAATATAAGCTGTATTGAAAACAGTGGTCAAAAAGGAAGTCATTTAATATTGGTTAAGTATTGCCCTCTAGTGTCAGAGTTGCAAATAGTATGTCTTAAAAGCTCTAGAAAAACAAGAGGCCTAATATTTGAACCAGTAGTAACACAAGAAAATCAATAACTTGTCACGATGTGAAATTTTGTTAATCATGTCAATAAAATGTAATTTTCTGAAATGGCAAATTTAAAAATCATAATTAGCAGACACAATCTTGCTACGATGCCCACCCAATTAATTAATTAGCCACAGCTAGAATATATGACTAGAGATGAGCATTAGTTTTTCGTGGGTCAAAATGTTTCCATGATGCTACTATTGTTTCCCATGCTGCTGGTTTAAAGCTAGCTCAGAGATATATAAGGCCGTCTTATACCCTGAAACCAGCTGCAAACACCTTCAAATGACCCTTTCTCAAATGCCAACCCAAATAGAGGGTGTACTCTTTATACCGTGGCATTGTTGAATACTCGTTTCTGATTGTCTTGAAGGGCATTCTAGAGTATGCATGATTTCCCTTTACACCGGGTAGTTTGGATACTGGAAGCTGATTGGCTAAAACAGGATACAGCCGTGTGTAAGACGTATACAATGACTATGATGTTTTCACCTTGATAAAATGGCTACATCGACAACAGTTTGACATGCCCATGTAGAAGTCTAGATGAAATTGGGAGAAACTCAAACAAAAAGAACACAGTGAAACAAACAAAGTGGGCATGTATACCTGCTTCACTGACTGGTGTGCGGAAAAAGGGATCACAAAATCATCTCAAAAATAGAACACGTAAGAATGAACTATAGCCATTGAATTCTACCGTGCAAATATACCATACGTTATTGGGAAATAATGCGCGCTCTTAGATGCCCCTCAAGCCAATCAGAAAGAAGTATTCAACAATACCATGGTATAAAGGCCATGTACCACACCCCCACGGGCCTTATTGCTTAAATACACAAGGCATATTTGTGTAGCCTTGCTTTTGTTATGACTTTTATTTTGGTGTAATGTATTGTGGCACTGATTTTGGACCCTGGGGACTTCTATTATGAAAGCAATATTATTCCCAGGGGCACCTGCACATGTAGGGAGAGGGTGGAAAGAAACAAGAGAAGCAGAGTGAATCTGCTTGACTGCTTGGCTGCATCTCCTTGTCCAGGATACATTAATCCACAAGTAATAGTTATCATTGTAACCCGTGGTTTATTTGTTTCTGTTGAACCCACAAGTCCTCCGGTGGAGATAGTGTTAAATACCTGCAACAAGAAATAAGGGTAACAGACTGGTGACAGCAGTACTTGGCTAGGTGAAGTTAGCATAGCCTTCTCTCTAACCAAGGGCATTATCAACAGGGATTGCATAATCAGACCATCCACGTTAGCTAGTGATGAGTGGACAGTAGAAATAGATCACAAAGACTTTGTTTCAACAAAATAATTTTGTTGTCAAGTAGTGAACACATGCAGTATATTAACCATAGAGTAAGTCAACAATGACAAGCTACCAGCTAACAATGACAATCAACCACAAGGTTGGGGATGGCGAACAGCATGTGAAGGGATAATTTTTATTTTTATTGGTATACAATTGGTAGTTACAGTCTTGTCCCATTACTTCAACTCCCGTGTTGAACCCCCCCACTATACAGTTGAACCCCTCACTTCCACCAGCTATGCAGGGTGACTACATGGAGGCTGTAACTAAACTGAATTCGTTTTTTGAAAGAAAGGCCTTTTTTTGTCACTTTGCAAACATTCGTCAATGCCAGACAGCGAAAGCTCAGAGATCCCCTAGAGGTGTATGCTGCACTAATAACTAGATGTTTTAGAGGCATTCCCAGACCACGGCCAGTCAGCAAGGGAAACAGAACGGTTCATAGCAGGTCTTGACCCAGTGTTGCTATCAAAATGTTAAGAACATGGAGCTACTACCTTAGAGATGGCTTTGGCTGTGGCATGCAAGTGACTGGCTGTGGCGACCAACTTGAGTCGAGGTACAATCAAAAAATTAGATAATAATTGAAAAGGAAAATGCACGCACAGGCTACCATGTTGAGCAGCTTTGAGCGTTTTCATTTTGAATACATATTGATTACCAATGATTTGCCTCTGCCTGCAAATTGGCCTCCTAAAAGGTACTCTTATCAGTGGAGGCTCCTCAGAGGAGGAGGGGGAGGACCATCCTCAGTGAATTTCATTTAAAAACATTAAAACAAATAAAAGTGAACCTTTTTAGATAAAAATATATAAAATATAATCAAATTTTTACCAAATAATTAATGAAAACACTATTTTGCAATGGAGGTCTACAGTAGCCTCAACAGCACTCTGTAGGGTAGCGCCAATGTGTAGCCAGAGGACAGCTAGCTTTCATCCTCCTCTGTGTACATTGACTTCAATATAAAACCAAGGAGACTCATGGTTCTCACCCCTTTCCATAGACTTACGCAGTAATGATGACAACATCCAGAGGACATCCTCCAACCTATCAGAGCTCTTGCAGCATGAACTGACATGTTGTCCGCCCAATCAAAGGATCAGAGAATGAATCTAGTACTGAAAGCATAAGCTACAGCTAGCTAACACTGCAGTGCACAACATGTGGTGAGTAGTTGACTCAAGAGAGAGAAAGACAATAGTTGAACAGTTTTGAACAAATTATTTTATTCTTAAATGAAGGAGAAGCAAGAGAGAGAGAGAGAGAGATTTCATATTTCACTGTCCATATGTCATTGTCTCTCACCTCAACATTTTCTCTCGACCTGTGTGCACCTATGTTGTAAACTTTAATTCATAGGCTAGGTTGTAGCAACCTCATGGTGGGTATAGGGACAATTCGACTATCATCTAGTAGTAGCCTAAACCTATCCATGTTACATTGAACTGGGTGAATGGAATATGAATGACAGTCATCCAATATGCTGTAATAGAAATAAGGCCATGCTCATGAAAAAAAATAAATAGTCCTCCCTCATCTTAAACGGCACTGACCGCCACTGGGCGGCAGTCCTAAATGCAAAACGTGGGAAGTCTTCTTCTGACGACATTAGTTTTGGAAAAAAGTCTAGAAGAAAACAATCAAACTTTACTCGGAGTGGTGCTGGTTGGGCTGAGTGCTGAGGAAGGGCAAGATAAGTTGTGAGGGGAGCATGGAGGTGAGGAGGAGCATAAAGTGATTCTGAAGTTTAGGCAGGAAGGATGAGTCGGGGCAATGAGTCTACGTTTGACAGCTGTAACCAAAGAGTTGATTGGGGAAGTTGTTAATGCTAGATTGTTAAGAGATGGGAGCTCGTCGGTGTTCTGTAAGGACATGGCGCAGAGGGAAAAAGCTCTCAGTGAAGAAAATAGTGCACTGTAAGGTGGTGTCAAGCAGCTGAACTGATCTAGCAGTGGATTAAAGGGGTGATAACAGGAGTGCCTGTGAGTATTAGCATTAAAGACAACTTGAGAGGAGGCATTCTAGTGAATGTTCAAAAATTGCAAGCAACAGTGGATGGAGTTAGGGTAGATAGCCCATCTATTATGCTACACTTCAAGGGTAGGGTACTGCCAAATAAAGTAATCATAGGATTTATTAGTTATTATGTGAAAACTTTAAGATGTAACTGCCAGAGGTTTGAGCATGTGGCAACAGTCTGTTGAGAGAAAATGAGGTGTGCCAGGTGTGTAAGGGAGCATGAGTATGGGAATTGTGGGGATGGTGTACAACCAAAGTGCTGCAGCTGTGGGGGAGCTCATAGTGTGGCATATGGTGGATGTGAGGCAATGAAGGAAGCAGTGGAGGTGCAACAAGTGAGAGTAGAGAGAAGGGCGTCATATGCTGAGACAGAAAGGGTGGTCCAGGGAGATACAGTTTCAAGGGAGAGATGAGCAGGAGCATCTAGACCGGGGATTACAGGTCAAGTGGGCGCCAATATGGTATACATTTATGAGAGAAAGGTGGTGACGTTCATAGTAGGAGCTATCAATAGCACGGCTAAAATAGAGAGGATTCAGCTAATAGTGAAAGTGGCTGGTAGACATGCGAGTATGACAGGGTTGACATGGGAAGAGGTTCGAGATTACCTCAATCAGCCATGTGGAGTCATGTATTACTGGATCTTAGTTATGGTGGTAAAACTACAATGAAATGCTCAAAGCCTGTTGGCTAATGGGCAGGAGTTCAAGCAGTTCATTGTGGATATGCCAGCTAAGCCTGATGTGATTTGTGTGCAAGAAACATGACTCAAACCGGCTTTGGAGTTTATCATACAGGGTTTTAAAGGGGTTCGTGGGGACAGATGAAGGGGAAAGGGTGAGATGTGCCACCTTCAAGAAGCAAGGACTTCCTTACAGGATGCTAGGCAAAGGTATTGAACAGGAATATGTGGTGGAGGAGGTGTGGCTTAGAGGAGGGTGCTACTGGTAGTGAACTACTATAATCCTTGTCAGATATTGGACCTGGTAGTGCTGGAGAGGCTAGAGGGCCAGGATAGAATTAAGGTAATGGCGTTGGGATTTTAATGATTGTCCAAGTGCATAGCTCATCAAATTTGTCAGAGGAGGGGCAGAGGGGAAGCGAGAGAACGAGAGAGGAGCACCCTGGAGTGCTGGATAGAAGGGAGGAAGAAAATGATGTGTTGAATGCACCATTTACCATGGCAGAGATGAAAAGGGCAATAGACAAGACTTGGTTAACTTCACTTGGGAAAGATGAGGTGTGCCATGTTATGTTGGCCCATCTTAGTGATGAGGCACTGGATAAGGTATTGGTGTTGTACAACAGAGTGTGGGAGGATGGGAAACTACCAGGCAGCTGGAAGGAGGCAATAGTTGCACCAATCTGGAAGTCAGAAAAGGACCCAACAAGGCCACAAGCTATCGGCTAAAAGCTTTTTACATCACATGTACGGCTGAAGTTGGAAGTTTACATACACCTTAGCCAAATACATTTAAACTCTGTTTTCACAATTCCTGACATTTAATCCAAGTAAACATTCCCTGTCTTAGGTCAGTTTGTCACGCCCTGACCTTAGATAGCTTTTTTATTTCTCTACTTGGTTAGGTCAGGGTGTGATTAGGGGGGGGCGTTCTATGTTTTCTATTTCTTTGTTTTTGGTCGAGTGTGGTTCCCAATCAGAGGCAGCTGTCTATCGTTGTCTCTGATTGGGAATCATACTTAGGTAGCCTTTTTCCCACCTGTGTTTTGTGGGTAGTTATTTTCTGTTTAGTATCTGTTACCTGACAGAACTGTTCGCTTTCGTTTTGTTACTTTGTTCGAGTGTTTCTTTGATAAATAAAATCATGAACACTTTCCACGCTGCGCTTTTGTCCACTCATTCTGACGAGAGCCGTAACAGAACTACCCACCACCAAAGGACCAAGCAGCGTGGTCAGGAGGAATGGACCTGGGAGGAGATCCTAGATGGGAAAGGACCCTGGGGGCAGGCCGTCTGAAGGAGGAGATAGAAGCAGCGAGAGCAGAATGGCGACGTTACGAGGCGTTAAACCATCGAGGCAAGCACGAGAGGCAGCCCCCAAAAAATGTTTTTTGGGGGGGCACACAGGGAGATTGGCAGAGTCAGGGTTCAGACCTGAGCCAACTCATTGTACTTACCGTCCGGTCAAGCACCGGGTTTTCCGGTTCTGCGCACGATGCCTTCAGTGCGCATCCACAGCCCGGTGCGCTCTGTGCAAGCTCCCCGCAGTTGCCGTGCTAGAGCAGGCATTCAGCCAGAAGGGATTGCGCCGGCTCAGCGTTCCTGGCCTCCGGTGTGTCTCTTCGGCCCAGGTTATCCTGCGCCAGCTCTACGCATGGTATCCCCAGTTCACCAGCACAACCCAGTGCGGCCTGTTCCAGCTCCCTGCACTTGCCGGGCTACGGAGGTGCTCTAGACCTCCGGTGCGCCTCCACGGTGCAGTGTGTCCTGCGCTGGCTCTACGCACTACGCCTCAAGTGCGCCGTCATAGCCCAGTGCGTCCTGTGTCAGCTCTCCACACCCACCGAGCTAGAGTGGGTATCCAGCCAGGACGTGTTGTGGCAGCTCCACTCACTAGGCTGCCAGTACGTCTCCTCAGTCCTGTGAGACCTGTTCCGGTTCCACGTACGAAGCCTCCAGTGATGATCCATGGCCCGAAGCCTCCAGTGATGATCCATGGCACGAAGCCTCCAGTGATGATCCATGGCACGGAGCCTCCAGTGATGATCCATGGCACGGAGCCTCCAGTGACGGGACCGTTCGCTTTCCAGTTCGGAGCCTCCAGTGTTGCTCCGCGGTCCAGAGCCTCCAGCGACGGTCCTCCAGCGACGGTCCCCAGCCCGGAGCCTCCAGCGACAGTTCCCAGTCCGGGGCCTCAGGCGATGATCGGTGGTCTGGTTCCTCCGGCGATGATCTGCGGCCCGGTTCCTCCAGTGAAGTGTGCCAGGCCCTCCTGCAGCAAAGCACCCCCACAACATGATGCTGCTACCCCCATGCTTCATGGTTGGGATGGTGTTCTTTGGCTTGCAAGCCTTCCCCTTTTTCCTACAAACATAACAATGGTCATTATGGCCAAACAGTTCTATTTTTCAGACCAGAGGACATTTCTTCAAAAAGTACAATCTTTGTGGTCCTTTTTTATGTGGAGAAGGCGTATAATATGATGCGGAAGAAGGGGTAGTTAATCAAGCTTGATATTATGGGGGTATGAGGAAGAACGTACAACTGGATAATGGATTTCCTGTTTGGAAGGTCTATCCAGGTGAGGATGGGGAAGTCTCTATCAGGCTGGTGGCTAACGGTACACCGCTGAGGAGTGTGATTAGTCCTCTGTTGTTCTCAATCATGGTCATTGATGTTTACTCTCATGTACGGACGGATATTGGGAGGTTGTTATTTGCAGATGTTGGGGTCTCATGGAACAGGGAAGAAATGTACCATACTCAGTCAGGAAGGTACCGAAAGCAATTTATGAGGTAGAGCCGTGGGCATTAATGTGGGGATTCAGGTTCTCTGTAGAGAACTCAGACTGTTCTTTACTAGGAGGAAGGTGGGAGATGAGGTGTGCTTGAGGTTATTTGGGAGAAACTTGTAGAGGGTGGGGGCCTTCAGGTTCCTTGGGTTATACTTTGACACTAGGCTGAGAGAGAGAGTGATGGGAAATTGTAAGAAGGTGCTAAATGTGATGCGCTGTCTGATGGGGAAGGAGTGGGGGGCTGGGCAGTCCTCATTGATGACTATGTATGTTGCATTGATCTGTAATAGACTATGGCAGTATAGCATATGGTTCGGCAGCACGGACCTCATTGGAAAGGCTTGATGTCATACAGGGGCAAGGACATTTCAGACCTCCCCAGTGTCTTCACTACAGGTGGAGGTGGGTGATATGCCATTGCAGATTAGGAGACAGCAGCTGGCAATTAATTATTGCTTCAACCTACAGAAACATGGGGTGTCTCATCCTGCAAAAGGAGGTTTACAGGCATGATGGGAACATGAGCGAGAGAAGAAGTACAGTAGACGGCATGTGTCCGAAAGTGATTTATTACCTATTTTATGTGTCAGGTGGTTATTCCCACTTATGTACATCCTGTCCCGATGTTCTCACGCTATCGAGTGAGTGTTTATGTAACCTGATAGTGCAGTTGTTTTGGGCAAAGCATGTGTTTGCAATAAAGCTGTCCTTATGATTGATGTGTGGTGACCTTGTTGAACTGTGGAATGTGCTTGAACATTTGAAAGAGTTGGGAAATGTGTAGGGAACTTATGGATCTGCTGTTTGGGGAGCATGTATATGAAACACTCATTTCCGGGGTAGGTATGGCGTAGTATAAGTAAGAGCTGTGAACGCTACGAGCGACAAGAAATCTCAAGAGAGATAAACCACCGAAGACTCTAAAGAAGAAATAAATAAAACATGGCTCCTAGACCAATTCTCTGGGTATTGTGTCCTTCGTGTCATGAACACAATGACAAAACCATCGAAGCCATTCTTTGTGATGCTCCTGATTGTTTTAATGGTGTGATGGATAGGAGTGACGGACATATGGGGTACATTTTTCAACCGGATGATTCAGCGGTGAAGACTTTCACAAACGGCTGACTCAACACCCCTTTTCAAACAAAAACAGGAAGTTTTATGAAAAGACGTGCTCTATGTCAGATCAAACAGGTCCCGAGTGGAACATCCCGGCCCGGGGTACGCATTGGAAGAGGAAGTCTGTGGGCGAGATGATTTGAACGCCATAAGAATCTCTTCAGTGGCATATAGTCCAGACTCCAAAGTGACAATTTTAGGTTGTGCCGAATTCAATAGTTAAACTGGAACCAAATAAGTTATTTCATATGTATTTTCAAAAGCATGCACGGAAGTCAACTATTTTGGGCCTGTCTTTAGCTTTAGGGGGGAGATTATTTTATTTATTTTGATACAACAAGGCATTGCACCCCATGTAAAAGCCCAAGGTAGTAAACTCCTGTGTTTTCTAGACCCTGCCTTCAACCTGAGATATTGACAGTTTAAGTTTCTTACCCATGAGATTGACTCAAATGTCAGAGGCCTTGGGTTATGAAAACTCGGTGAAAGGTTGGTTTCCTCATTTCTTCACATCTGAGGAGAATCTACATTATATTGAATCTGATCAAAGTACTGAAATGTACGGGTGTGATCAAATGTCTCCCAAAGAACGAGAGAGATTCATGACTTGGTATGAGACAGTACGTCAAAATACCTTTGATTTCCATAAAGAAATGGAATTATACTGTGACAATGGTGTAGTTATCCTGTGTGAAGGATGCCTCAGATTCAGAGAGGAGGTAATTAAAGATGCCGGTATTGACCCCTTGTAAAGACATTCTTCGTCCTCCTCTGACGAGGAGTATGAAATGTCAAACCAATGCGCAGCGTGGTATGTGTTCATGATGTGTTCACTGGGCTGTGCTGGTGAACCGGGGACACCGTGCGTAGTGTTGGTGCCATATACTCCGGGCCGAGGAGACGCACTGGAGACCAGATGCACTGAGCCGGCTTCATAGCACCTGGCTTGATGCCAACTCTAGCCCGGCCGATACGAGGTGCTGCGATGTAGCGCACCGGGTTATGCCTGTGCACTGGGGACACTGTGCACCTCACGGCATAACACGGTGCCTGCCCGGTCCACCTCTCTCCACAGTAAGCACGGGGAGTTGGCTCAGGTCTCCTACCTGACTTAGCCACACTCCCCGTGTGCCCCCTCCCAATACATTTTTGGGGCTGCCTCTCGTCCCTGTTGCGCTGCCGGGCCAACTCCTCAAAATGCCGCCGCTCTGCTTTGGCTGCCTCCAGCTCTTCCCTGGGGCAGCGATATTCCCCAGCCTGTGCCCAGGGTCCCTCTCCGTCCAAAATCTCCTCCCATGTCCAGGAGTCCAGAACTCGCTGCTGCCCGATAATACCATGCTGCTTGGTCCTTGGTTGGTGGGTGATTCTGTAACGATATTCTTCATCCTCCTCTGACGAGGAGTTTGAAATGTCGGACCAATGAGCAGCGTGGTATGTGTTCATGATGTTTATTAAACTGAAACCTGAAAATACAAAATAACAACGTGAAATCAACTAAAACCGAAACAGTCCTGAAAGGTGCAGAAAACACTAAACAGAAAATAATCACCCACAAAACACAGGTGGGATTCTCAATCAGAGACAACGAAGACACCTGCTTCTGAGAACCATACCAGGCCAAACACAAAACCACAACATAAAAAAAGGAACATAGACTACCCACCCCAACTCACGCCCTGACCAAACTAAAACAAAGACATAACAAAGGAACTATAAGGTCAGAACGTGACACCCCTTGAGTTGTAAACTATTGCATCGGCATGCATGAAAACCTATCGTACACACTTCTTACTTCCAGCATCTATTGCTATTCCATCGCCTGACATCTACCGCCGACGATTCAAGTCATACTCTAGCGGCTCCATTCAATGGTTGGAGTACTTGTCCCAGGCTGAAAACTATTTATTCATCATGCTTTGAATAAAGGGGGAAAAGATTGGACCCTAACTTGTAGACGGTTACACACATCTTGACGGTGATGAGACAGTGTATGAGTACAACCGTTGTTTCTTCCACGGTTGTAAATCTTGCTTTTTGCCCCGGGCCATGTGTGTCTTAACCCAAAATACTTTTGGGGATATGTACCAGGAGTTCCAAGACAAATTGGAATCTTTACAGGCTGCTTATGGGGTGAAAGTTACGGTGATGTGGGAGCACGAGTGGACAGAACTCAAAAAGTCTGATCCTCATGTGCAAGCTTTCCTTTCCACCTTTGACAAACCCGAACCCTGCCAGGACTTGTTTGGGGGTCGTACCAATGCTTAGACATTACCGTATATAGCACAACCTGATGAAAAAATTGGATATGTAGATTTTACTTCCCTTTATTCTCATGTAATGAGTTCCTCTTGTTATCCTATGGGGCATCCTGACATTATTCACTGGGACTTTGACTTACCGCAAAACTATTTTGATCATTCAGATCAAGAAAGAGCCTTGATTGACCGGTGTATGGGTCACCGTTAAATTTTCTAAGGCTATAGAGAAGGGGTATTGTGTGGCCAAAATCTTTGAAGTGTGGAACTTTCCCAGGAAATCAGACACTCTTTTTAAAGAGTACATCAATACCTTCTTGAGATGCAAGCAAATGGCTTCAGGGTATCCTGCATCAGTCACAGATCAAGAGAGCAAAGAGAGATACATTCATGAAAAATAAGGCACATGTCTTGACCCTGACAGAATATAGTTCAACAGAACCAAAATAAATGTATCAAAATTATTTCTGAATTCCCTTTGGGGCAAAATGGGCAAGAGAAGCAATATGTTAACAACATCGATCATTAAAGACCCGAAGAATTTATGAAATGTGTTTTTTCAGACCAATATAAAATTTCACATTTTTCGTTCTTGAGTCAAGTCATAGCACTGGTGGAATGGAGACATAACAAGAAGTGGGTTCTACCCCCTGGTAATGTCAAAGTATTTCTTACAGCATTTCCCACGGCCTATAGGCGACTTGAACTATACACCCTCATGGAGCAGCTGCAGAGGTGTGTTCTTTACCATGACACAGACTCTGTGGCCTATGTAAGCAAACCTGATGATTGGAACCCCCCTCTTAGCAACTATCTGGGTGGTTTAACGAGTGAACTCGGAGATGGTGACCACATCATAGAGTGGTCATCCTGTGGCCCCAACAGCTATGCTTTTATGACTAAAAACAATCACGTGGTGTTGAAAGCCAAAGGCGTTACACAAAACTATGAAAATGCCTCACGTGTAAACTTGGAATCAATCACACGCTTAGTCGAGGGGTTCATAAACGACCGGAATAGTGTATTAGAAATGTTGAACTCCTACAAAAAGATTGTTAGGGATAAAAAGGGGTTACATCTATGTAATGCCCCACTTACTAAATTATTCTGGGTAGTCTATGACAAGAGATTGCTTTTACCTGATGGGACCGCCTTGCCCTTTGGTTACTGACTTTATGTTACAACCCCTGTGTGTCTTATCCCTTAAGATATAATGGCTGCTGTTGAAGGTTTTGATCCCAGGTTGCAACTACCATTTTCGGCCTTAATCGCAGACCCATCCAATAGCGGTAAACTTATTTTGTAAAAAGTATTTTTGAGAATTCTGAACATGTATTATCTCAGAAACCTGACAATATTGTGTGGTGTTAGTCATGTTATCAACCTTTGTATGAAGAGTTGTTGAAGAAAATAAAAATAAAGTTTGTTGAAAGGAATACCCACATCCCTGTCTGATGATGAACTCTTAATAAAAACAATCTGCTGGTTTTGGATGATATGCTTTTTGCAGGAGGTGAACATCCTAAAATAGCGCAAGCTTTTACTCAATATAGTCATCATCGAAACCTGTCAGTGCTTTACTTGGTACAGAATGTGTTTCACCAAGGTAAAAATAGCAGTACCATTAGTTTGAACGCCAATTTCTTGGTTTTGTTCAAAAACCCTAGAGACAAACTACAAATAAACATTATAGCTCAGCAGATGTACCTTGGAAGGAAATCCTACTTTATAGAAAGCTATGAGGACACTACCAAAGCACCATTTTCTTATTTAATCATGGATTTATAATCAAATACTCCAGAACACCAGATGCTCCAAGCAGGATTGTTTCAATGGGCGTGGCCGATAGTTTTATATTCCAAAAAAGAAAAAATGTCTCTGTGTAACCGATGTGAAATGGCTAGCTAGTATTCGGGGTGCGCGCTGATAGAGTTTCAGTCGGTGACGTCACTCGCTCTGAGACCTTGAAGTAGTTGTTCCCCTGTGGCTTTTGTGGAGCGATGGGTAACGATGCTTCGTGGGAGGCAGTTGTTGATGTGTGCAGAGGGTCCCTGGTTCTAGCCCAGGTAGGGGTGAGGAGAGGGACAGGAGCTATACTGTTACATCTGTGTTTAAAAAAACTACCACTCTTGAGATCCCTAGTTGGGGCTACACATAAAGAACATAAGGCCATCTTGGGTCATTGTTCTTCAGATCTTATATTATTACTATGTGAGATTGCTTTGAATCTTTTCAAAGGACGCATTCCACTCACCCTGACCCAGGGTAAAACAAGGCAAGAGAGAGACCAACCATTTATCGCTTTCCCTACCGGAACCCTAAAAGGATGAAGAGCATAGAGAGAGCCATACCCCTGTAATACCTGGATCGGAGATCTTACAGGTTGAAAATCAAATGCATGTTGAAGATAATGTTATGCATGACATGTTGACTCATGTTCCAGCACGTAACAGGAAAAATGTTAGATACATTATGAACAAAATAAAAGACTCAATGGGGGCCGCTACTTGGAATGACAAAGGAGAGTTTATCTTTCAGGGGGATCTTGTCAGGGGTTCTCATATGATGGACTTGCTTAAAGGTACCACTGCATCCCACAAGATTGCTGATGATAGAAGACCTCCTGGGTGGTGTCAGTTTCTTAAAGCGCTGGCAGTTCTCAACTCAACTTCCACTCTCGGGTGTACCAAACTATAAGCTTTGCCAAGAAATTCAAATTTTAAAACAAACCTTTCAAAGAGCTACAGCACTCCTAAAGATGTTCTTGTAACCCCTTCCCCATTTGAAATGGTTAATAATAACTCATTTATGAAGTGAAAATGAGCCCTGAACGCCTCCGGACCTTTTCCTAATCCTGATCTCTCGGGGTGGTTAGACTTTTGAATGACTGATGAATGATGTTTTAAATAATACAATTTAACATTTGTGACATTCTTTAAACATTTGATATGAGCATACACATTGATTATAGGGTCTTAAAAATTCTTAAGGCTAGGGGTTCTGCTAGCGGAACCCCCTTAACTTTCATACATTCGCTTAACTTTCATACATTCACAAGTGCAATACACCAAATTAAAGCTTAACTTCTTGTTAATCTAGCCATTGTGTCCAATTTCAAAAAGGCTTTACAGCGCAAGCACACCATACAATTATGTTAGGTCAGCGCCTAGTCACAGAAAAACATACAGTCATTTTCCAGCCAAAGAGAGGAGTCAAAAAGCAGAAATAGAGATGAAATTAATCACTAACCTTTGATGATCTTCATCAGATGGCACTCATATGGTTTCATGTTACACAATACATGTATGTTTTGTTTGATAAAGTTCATATTTATATCCAAAAATCTCAGTTTACATTGGCGCGTTATGTTCAGTAATGTTGTGCCTCGAAAACATCCGGCAAATTTGCAGAGAGCCACATCAATTTACAGAAATACTCATCATAAACTTTGATAAAAGATACATGTGTTATGCATAGAATTAAAGATATACTTCTCCTTAACCTGTTGCGACGAGCAATCCCGTATCCGGGAGCGTAATTATAGCCTCAAGCTCATTAGCATAACGCAACGTTAACTATTCATGAAAATCGCAAATGAAATGAAATAAATATATTGGCTCACAAGCTTAGCCTTTTGTTAACAACACTGTCATCTCAGATTTTCAAAAAATGCTTTTCAACCATAGCTACACAAGCATTTGTGTAAGAGTATTGATAGCTAGCATAGCATTAAGCCTAGCATTCAGCAGGCAACATTTTCACAAAAACAAGAAAAGCATTCAAATAAAATCATTTACCTTTGAAGAACTTCGGATGTTTTCAATGAGGAGACTCTCAGATAGATAGCAAATGTACAGTTTTTCAAAAAAATATTATTTGTGTAGGAGAAATCGCTCCGTTTTGTTCATCACATTTGGCTAAGAAAAAAACCTGAAAATGCAGTCATTACAACGGCAAACTTTTTTCCAAATTAACTCCATAATACAGTGCCTTGCGAAAGTATTCGGCCCCCTTGAACTTTGCGACCTTTTGCCACATTTCAGGCTTCAAACATAAAGATATAAAACTGTATTTTTTTGTGAAGAATCAACAACAAGTGGGACACAATCATGAAGTGGAACGACATTTATTGGATATTTCAAACTTTTTTAACAAATCAAAAACTGAAAAATTGGGTGTGCAAAATTGTTCAGCCCCTTTACTTTCAGTGCAGCAAACTCTCTCCAGAAGTTCAGTGAGGATCTCTGAATGATCCAATGTTGACCTAAATTACTAATGATGATAAATAAAATCCACCTGTGTGTAATCAAGTCTCCGTATAAATGCACCTGCACTGTGATAGTCTCAGAGGTCCGTTAAAAGCGCAGAGAGCATCATGAAGAACAAGGAACACACCAGGCAGGTCCGAGATACTGTTGTGAAGAAGTTTAAAGCCGGATTTGGATACAAAAAGATTTCCCAAGCTTTAAACATCCCAAGGAGCACTGTGCAAGCGATAATATTGAAATGGAAGGAGTATCAGACCACTGCAAATCTACCAAGACCTGGCCGTCCCTCTAAACTTTCAGCTCATACAAGGAGAAGACTGATCAGTTTGCCACAAGCCACCTGGGAGACACACCAAACATGTGGAAGAAGGTGCTCTGGTCAGATGAAACCAAAATTGAACTTTTTGGCAACAATGCAAAACGTTATGTTTGGCGTAAAAGCAACACAGCTGAACACACCATCCCCACTGTCAAACATGGTGGTGGCAGCATCATGGTTTGGGCCTGCTTTTCTTCAGCAGGGACAGGGAAGATGGTTAAAATTGATGGGAAGATGGATGGAGCCAAATACAGGACCATTCTGGAAGAAAACCTGATGGAGTCTGCAAAAGACCTGAGACTGGGACGGAGATTTGTCTTCCAACAAGACAATGATCCAAAACATAAAGCAAAATCTACAATGGAATGGTTAAAAAATAAACATATCCAGGTGTTAGAATGGCCAAGTCAAAGTCCAGACCTGAATCCAATCGAGAATCTGTGGAAAGAACTGAAAACTGCTGTTCACAAATGCTCTCCATCCAACCTCACTGAGCTCGAGCTGTTTTGCAAGGAGGAATGGGAAAAAATATCAGTCTCTCGATGTGCAAAACTGATAGAGACATACCCCAAGCGACTTACAGCTGTAATCGCAGCAAAAGGTGGCGCTACAAAGTATTAACTTAAGGGGGCTGAATAATTTTGCACGCCCAATTTATCAGTTTTTGATTTGTTAAAAAAGTTTGAAATATCCAATAAATGTCGTTCCACTTCATGATTGTGTCCCACTTGTTGTTGATTCTTCACAAAAAAATACAGTTTTATATCTTTATGTTTGAAGCCTGAAATGTGGCAAAAGGTCGCAAAGTTCAAGGGGGCCGAATACTTTCGCAAGGCACTGTATCGACAGAAACATGGCAAACGTTGTTTAGAATCAATCCTCAAGGTGTTTTTCACACATCTATTCGATGATAAATCACTCGTGGCAGTTTGGTTTCTCCTCTGAACAAAATGGAAAAATGCACGCACCTGGAGATTACGCAATAGTTTCGACGGAGGACACCGAGCGGACACCTGGTAAATGTGGTCTCTTATGGTCAATTTTCCAATGATATGCCTACAAATACGTCACAATGCTGCAAACACCTTAGGGAATAAGACAGTATCTTTGCAGTTTTGGAAACGTCAGAGTGTTTTCTTTCCAAAGCTGTCAATTATATGCATAGTCGAGCATCTTTTAGTGACAAAATATCTTGTTTAAAACGGGAACGTTTTTCATCCAAAAATGAAATACTGCCCCCAGAGGTTCAAGAGGTTAATGCAACCAATGTGTCAGATTTCAAAAAAGCTTTACGGAAAAAGCAGACCATGCAATAATCTGAGTACAGCGCTAAGCCACAAAAACAAGCCATACAGATACCCGCCATGTTGTGGAGTCAGTAAAAGTCAGAAATAGCGTTATAAATATTCACTTACCTTTGATGACTTTCATCAGAATGCACTCCCAGGAATCTCTGTTCCACAATAAATGTTTGTTTTGTTCGATAAAGTTCATCTTTATGTCCAAATATCTCCTTTTTGTTAGCGCGTTTAGTTCACCAATCGAAATTCAAAAGGTGCGGGCAAGTCCAGACGAAACTCCAAACGAAAAGTCAAAAAAGTTATATTACAGTTTGTAGAAACATGTCAAACGATGTATAGACTCAATCTTTAGGATGTTTTTATCATAAATCTTCAATAATGTTTCAACCGGACAATTCCTTTGTCTTTAGAAATGAAAAGGAACACAGCTCGCTCTCACGGCCGCACACAGCTCAAGGCGTTCTGCCAGACCCCTTAGTCAAACAGCTCTTATTCGCTCCCCCTTCATAGTAGAAGCCTGAAACAAGGTTCTAAAGACTGGTGACATCTAGTGGAAGCATTAGGAAGTTCACTATGACCCCATTTACACTGTATATTTGAAATGCAATGAAAAACTACAAACCTCAGATTTCCCACTTCCTGGTTGGATTTTTCTCAGGTTCTCGCCTGCCATATGAGTTCTGTTATACTCACAGACATCATTCAAACAGTTTTAGAAACGTCAGAGCGTTTTCTATCCACATCTACTAATAATATGCATATATTAGATTCTGGGCCTGAGTAGCAGGTAGTTTACTCTGGGCACGCTTTTCATTCGAACATGAAAATGCTGCCCCCTATCCCAAACAAAGGACACATACTTAAACACTTTTGATATTTTCTAACAAAACAATCTACGGTGCTATCATGACTTCTTAAATCATCATTAAAAAGAAACATAACATCTTCAAAAGAAACTCCATGGCCTCTTTGGCATAGGTAGAATTCACAGTGTTGACCACATGTATAGTATTTTTAAAATAAAAATCACGGTCCTTATCCTTGATATTATACCAATTATGTGGGTATGTAATCTCACTGAGACCTACTTCCCAGGTCTCTGATAACTCTATAGGCTTTGGGAAATTGGTTGTATAATTCAGACTTTTGTTATTCCTGTATACATCTGCAGACGCATTACTGGGGAGAGTCAGGTAAAATCCACTGTGCTCCATGATGCACTCCAGTGTACACTCGAATGGAGGTGTTTTTATCATGCATGAAGGCTCAAGTTCACCCCCACTTATTCCACCACCTCTTCCTTTAATACCCAACTGTTGAACTTTTGTCGCCAGTTTATCCAACGGACCAATGCTCATTTTTTTTACCCTCTTTTGATCCAGAATCTCCTCCACCTGAAAGACTTTGTCTTTACCCATCTCTACCTTCTGGAGTTCCTTCTCATAAAATGAACCCTCTATAAGCTCCCCATCATAATATTTTAACTTGTAGACAGAAGGTCTACGTGGTAGACATTCAGTAACTGTGAACAGCTCATCGCTGTAACCTTGCTCATATGTGTTGTAAAAAAAAAACTCAACTTTGATATACGTACCAAGTCACCCACTATGAATTTAAAATATTTTTTTTTCTTACGGTTAATGGAGAACAAGCCATACAGATTTTTAAAGACTTGAAAAGAGATTTCAGAAGAGACCTCGGAGGGTTTCACACGTATACTCTTATGGTAGCTGTAGTTATAACCAAGTCGGAAGTTTACATACACTTTAGTTGGAGTCATTAAAATTCGTTGTTCAACCTCTCCACAAATTTCTTGTTAACAAACTATAGTTTTGGCAAGTCGGTTAGGACATCTACTTTGTTCATGACACAAGTCATTTTTCCAACAATTGTTTACACACTTATAATTCACTGTATCACAATTCCAGTGGTTCAGAAGATTACATACACTAAGTTGAGTGTGCCTTTAAACAGCTTGGACAATTCCAGAAAATGATGTCATGGCTTTAGAAGCTTCTGATAGGCTAATTTACATAATTTTAGTGAATTGGAGGTGTACCTGTGGATGTATTTCAAGGCCTACCTTCAAACTCAGTGCCTCTTTGCTTGACATCATGGGAAAGTCAAACGAAATCAACCAATTGTCACGTTCTGACCATCGTTCGTGTGTGTTTTCCTTGTTTTAGTGTTGGTCAGGACGTGAACTGGGTGGGCATTCTATGTTGGATGTCTTGTTTGTCTATTTCTATGTCTGGCCTGATATGGTTCTCAATCAGAGGCAGGTGTTAGTCATTGTCTCTGATTGGGAACCATATTTAGGTAGCCTGGGTTTCACTGTGTGTTTGTGGGTGATTGTCCTTAGTGTTAGTTTGCACCAGTTTAGGCTGTTTCGGTTTTCATTACGTTTATTATTTTGCACTGTTTGTATTTAGATTCGTGTTGCTATAGTCACAATAAACATGGATCGTAATCTACACGCCGCATTTTGGTCCGACTCTCCTTCTCATACGGGAAAACCGATACAGAATCACCCACCACAAAAGGACCAAGCAGCGTGTCAACAGGCAGGAGCAGCGCGAGGAGACGCGCAATAAGGATTTCTGGACATGGGAGGAAATCCTCGACGGGAGAGGACCCTGGGCTAAACCAGGGGAGTGTAGCCGCCCAAAGGTGCAGCAGGAGAAGAGGCAACAGGAACAGCCCAAAGTGGAGTACAGTATGGACTATACTTCTTGGGAGGAGATAGACAGGTGGGCGGTCGACCCAGGGAGAGTGCCGGAGCCCGCCTGGGATTCGATGGAGCAGTGCGCGGAAGGATATAGGAGAATGGAGTTTGCGAAGCAAGCAAGGCGCCGCGGACGGAGGCCCCAGAGTCAGCCCCAAAAATTTCTTGGGGGGGGGCTCAGGGAGAGTGTGGCAGAGTCAGGAGTCAGACCTGAGCCAACTCTCCCTGTTTATCGTGAGGAGCCAAGGAGGAGACCAGAACCAGAGCCGGTGTTGGAGGTGAGCGAAACAGAGACTGTGAAGGAGTTAATGGGGAAATTGGAGGAGAGAGAAATGAGGGAGTTGCTGTGTTGGTGCTTTTTGCATGGAATTCACCCGACGGAACGTGTCGGGGATTTGATGGCACCTGGGTTAGCGCTCCATACTCGTCCTGAGGTGCGTGTTAGTCGGCTGGTGAAGTCGGTGGCAGCCTCACGCACCAGGCCTCCTGTGCACATCCCTAGCCTTGCACGTTCTGTGCCAACACTGCTCTCAAGATCTCCAGTACGCCTTCACGGTCTAGCCCATCCTGTGCCACCTCCACACCCCAGCCCTCCGGTAGCAGCTCCCCGCACCAGGCTTCCTGTGCGTGTCCTCGGCCCAGTACCACCAGTGCCAGCACCACGCATCAGGCCTACAGTGCGCCTCGCCTGTCCAGCGCTGCCAGAGCCTTCCTCCTCTCCAGCGCTGTCGGAGTCTCCCGCCTGTTTAGCGCTGTTAGAGCCTTCCTTCTCTACAGCGCTGCCGGAGTCTCCCGCCTGTTCAGAACTGCCAGTCTGCAAGGAGCTGCCAGTCTGCAAGGAGCTGCCAGTCTGCAAGGAGCTGCCAGTCTGCAAGGAGCTGCCAGTCTGCAAGGAGCTGCCAGTCTGCAAGGAGCTGCCAGTCTGCAAGGAGCTGCCAGTCTGCAAGGAGCCGCCAGAGCTGCCTTTCTGCAGGATGCCGCCAAAGCTGCCAGTCTGCAAGGAGCCGCCAGAGCTGCCAGTCTGCAAGGAGCCGCCAGAGCTGCCAGTCTGCAAGGAGCAGCCAGAGCTGCCAGTCTGCAAGGAGCAGCCGGAGCTGCCAGTCTGCAAGGAGCAGCCAGGGCCGCCAGTCTGCAAGGAGCAGCCAGGGCCGCCAGTCTGCAAGGAGCAGCCAGGGCCGCCAGTCAGCATGGAACAGCCAGGGCCGCCAGTCAGCATGGAGCAGCCAGGGCCGCCAGTCAGCATGGAGCAGCCAGAGCTGCCAGTCAGCATGGAGCAGCCAGTCAGCATGGAGCAGCCAGAGCTGCCAGTCATCATGGAGCAGCCAGTCAGCATGGAGCAGCCAGAGCAGCCAGTCGACCAGACTCTTCCAGATCTGCCAGTCGACCAGACTCTTCCAGATCTGCCAGTCGACCAGACTCTTCCAGATCTGCCAGTCGACCAGACTCTTCCAGATCTGCCAGTCGACCAGACTCTTCCAGATCTGCCAGTCGACCAGACTCTTCCAGATCTGCCAGTCGACCAGACTCTTCCAGATCTGCCAGTCGACCAGACTCTTCCAGATCCGCCAGTCGACCAGACTCTTCCAGATCCGCCAGTCGACCAGACTCTTCCAGATCCGCCAGTCGACCAGACTCTTCCAGATCCGCCAGTCGACCAGACTCTTCCAGATCCGCCAGTCGACCAGACTCTTCCAGATCCGCCAGTCGACCAGACTCTTCCAGATCCGCCAGTCGACCAGACTCTTCCAGATCCGCCAGTCGACCAGACTCTTCCAGATCCGCCAGTCGACCAGACTCTTCCAGATCCGCCAGTCGACCAGACTCTTCCAGATCCGCCAGTCGACCAGACTCTTCCAGATCCGCCAGTCGACCAGGATCTTCCAGAACCGCCAGCCGACCAGGATCTTCCAGAACCGCCAGCCAGCCAGGATCTGCCGGATCCAACCACCTGCCTGAGCTTCCTCTCAGTGCTGAGCTACCCATCAGTCCCGAGCTACCTCTGTCCCGAGCTGCCCCTCTGTCCCGAGCGGTCTTTAAGGAGGGTAACCTATCTAGGGACGCTAAGGAGGTGGACTAAAACTGTTATGGAGTGGGGTCCACGTCCAGCGCCAGAGCCGCCACCGCGGACAGATGCCCACCCACACCCTCCCCCATAGGTTTAAGTTGTGCGTCCGGAGTCCGCACCTTGGAGGGGGGGTACTGTCACGTTCTGACCATCGTTCGTGTGTGTTTTCCTTGTTTTAGTGTTGGTCAGGACGTGAACTGGGTGGGCATTCTATGTTGGATGTCTTGTTTGTCTATTTCTATGTCTGGCCTGATATGGTTCTCAATCAGAGGCAGGTGTTAGTCATTGTCTCTGATTGGGAACCATATTTAGGTAGCCTGGGTTTCACTGTGTGTTTGTGGGTGATTGTCCTTAGTGTTAGTTTGCACCAGTTTAGGCTGTTTCGGTTTTCATTACGTTTATTATTTTGCACTGTTTGTATTTAGATTCGTGTTGCTATAGTCACAATAAACATGGATCGTAATCTACACGCCGCATTTTGGTCCGACTCTCCTTCTCATACGGAAAACCGATACACCAATACTGCAGAAAGAAAATGGTCAATTTCCAAATGCCTGAGGTACTACGTTCATCGGTACAAACAATAGTACGCAAGTATAAACACCATGGGACAACGCATCCGTCATACTGCTCAGGAAGGAAATGCATTTTGTCTCCTAAAGATGAACATACTTTGGTGCGAAAAGTGCAAATCAATCGCAGAACAACAGTAAAGGACCTTGTGAAGATGCTGGAGGAAAGAGCCACAAAAGTATCTATGTCCACAGTAAAACGAGTCCTACATCGACATAACCTGAAAGGCCGCTCAGCAAGGAAGAAGCCACTGCTCCAAAACCGCCATAAAAAAAGCCAGACTACCGCTTGCAACTGCACATGGGGACAAAGATCGTACTTTTTGGAGAAATGTCCGAAATGGGTGTTGTGAGCCATAAAGTATTTCCACATCCTCTCTTTCAAAGTCCTGTTAAAGCGTTCAACAACTGAAGCTTTCAGATCTTAACCTGTAGCAAAATGTATGATATTGTGCTTCTTCATGAGTTTCTGAAAATTATTCTTAAAAAAGTATTTATCGCCGTCAGTCTGCACTTTCTTGGGTGCTCCTCCATCCTCCAAGATAGAGTCAAAGGCCCGGGTCACCTCTGCCCCACTCTTAATTTTTAAGATCCTTACAAATGCTATTTTAGAGAAAAACCGTTAGCATGTGTCAATTTCCATCATTTTTATCAGCAAGTGCCTGCGTGTCACATACTAAGTATCTAAACAAAACATATGATACATGTTGCAATTAAATGATGGTTCATACAAATGAACTAAAATCTTAGACAAGGATGTTTCTAGTTCTTCAGAATCATCCACAAGACGTGATACCTGTTGTGACCAGTGTAGAGTCTCCCCCATATGTCTTACATGACTCAAGATGTGTTCCATTTTTAACACACGCTCTGCATTAACCCCTGTCTTGTTGGATGTGTAGAGCGATACACTGTCCACTTTATTTTCAATAATTTGTTGAATAAGAGTTCAAAATTCTCTCAAAAGAAAAAATGTATTTATTCTCTCTAACATAGCATGCACATAGTTACCCATTGCTTAAAACGTCTTTGGGATAGGGGGCTGTATTTTGGCGTCCGAATGAAAACCGTGCCCAAAGTAAACTGCCTGCAACTCAGGCCCAGAAGCTAGGATATGCATATAATTGGTAGATTTGGATAAACACTCTAAAGTTTCTAAAACTGTTAAAATAATGTCTGTGAGTATAACATAACTTATTTGGCAGGCAAAACTCCAAGGACAAACCATCCAGGAAAGTTTTTTTTTGAGTTCACTGTTTTTTCAATTGGTTTTCTATGGGAATCTATTTCTGAGGCATCTGGTTGCAGTTCCTATGGCTTCCACTAGATGTCAACAGGCTTTAGAAATTGGTTGATGTTTTTCTTTTGAGAAATGAAGAAGTAGCCCTTTCCTTTCTGAGTATCGAGCCAAGTGGACTGTTTTGTTTGAGGCGCATGACCTGGAGCTCGCTCCACTTTCATTTTATCCGCTATTGAACACAGTATATTCCGTCTTAAATTTGATCGATAATTTACATTTCAAAATACCTAAAGTTGGATTAGGAAAGTTGTTTGAAATGTTTGGACCAAGTTTACAGGTAACTTATTAGATCATTTGTAGTCATGTTGGGCGAGTTGGAACCAGTGTTTTTCTGAATCAAACGCGCCAAATAAATGGACATTTTGGGGATATAATGACAAAATTTATCGAACAAAAGGACCATTTGTGATGTTTATGGGACATTTTGGAGTGCCATCAGAAGAAGATCTTCAAAGGTAAGGCATGAATTATCTCGTTATTTCTGAGTTTTGTGTTGCGCCTGGCGGGTTGAAATATGATTGTCATGTGTTTGTATGATGGGGTGCTGTCCTCAGATAATCGCATGGTTTGCTTTCGTCGTAAAGCCTTTTTGAAATCTGACACAGTGGCTGGATTAACAGGAAGTTAAGCTTTATTTTTGTGTATTGCCCTTGTGATTTTATGAAAGTTAAATATTTCTAATGATTTAATTTGAATTTGGCGCTCTGCCATTTCACCGGATGTTGTAAAATCGATCCCGCTAACAGGATTTGATCCCTAAGAAGTTTTAAAATCTAACTTAAAAATAAATAATGTTACTTGTTTTCTTGGGGTTTATTAAGCCAGAAAGTCAGCACATCAGCCACCAAAGCTTCCTTGTATTTGTTGGCGTCCACCATACTTGCCTGATTCCTTTGAGTTTTTCATGGATGAAGATCACCTCCTTCAGTTCATGTAGGAAAGCCTCTGTTACACCATAAACCCTAGGAATAGATGGCACAAGACCCATAGATTCCAGGGCTCTGACCATCGATGTTATAAAACGGTCGGACCACAGTTTTTTCACCAGTTCTTCAAAGTGGTTGAAGAAGAAGTACTTTGGTGGGTCATTTAAACAAGGATGTCGTCGCTGGCTGGGGTGATTGATCTCACAACCGGGGCATTTTCCTCTTATATACTCTCCAATCACCACATCTAAAAGTGAGGCTACAGAGGCCTTGATGGTATCTACAAAAATAGTACTGACCACCCCATCAAACGCATCCTCATGCTGTGTACATGTAGGGGGTGTCGGGATGCATGCCTGTGGGGAGTAGAAAGGAGAGCTGTGAGGCATAGAGTCCTTAGGGTCTGGTACCCACAACGTATTGGAGTCCTCATATGGTATATGAAAAATCCATGGTATAGGCTGAAATGAAGAATCATAAGAGTTATGGTCACCCCTTTTATTGTTGAAACATTCCTTGGGGATTGGGACGTGGTTAACGTAATACCCACATACTTCGTTTTTTTCAGGGGATGATCCTTCTGGGGGTTCCTTTGAATCAACATCCTTAGGATTCATACGTATAATGCACTTCCTTAGTTTAACAATTCTTTGCCGCCGTTGGCTCTGTACAAAGAGAACATCCACCAACTCAAACATGTTCCATTATATCCCAACCTTTAAAAGGAATAAGCATAGGCAACCTATAATCCTCGGTCAGTCCACCATCAAGGATGTTACCATTGTGATAAAGAACTCCACGCGTATACAACTACATGGGGTGGCAGGTAGCCTAGTGGTTAGAGCTTTGTACTAGAAACTGAAAGGTTGCAAGATCGAATCCCTGAGCTGACAAGGTTAAAATCTGTCATTCTACCCCTGAACAAGGGAGTTAACCCACTGTTCCTAGGCTGTCATTGAAAATAACATTTATTGTTAACTGCCTGTTAAAATAAAAAATCCACAAGGAAGTCCGATCTTTCTTTGTATTTTCACCCTATGAAATATTCTTCCCGAGGAGTCAGGGGCACCTTCCCAACGGACCTTGTAGCCTGTGAACAAGCTAGCTTGAGCTAACTCTTATTTCAGGACACACCCCCTTGCGAAACCCATGCCAGTCTTCAATCCTGTAGTCCACTCTTAAGGTCTGGTCTTTATATTCTTCTCCTTCGGCTATGGTATAGAGTTTCACTCTACGGGCAGGGTAATCAAACATATACCCCCATAGTTGTCCATTAGACATTAACACTTGATCTTTCAGCACAATTACGGGATATACAAATGTATAAAACTCTTTTTTGGTGCTTCGTATATTGCTGATTTATACTTATCTCTTTCTCTATGTTTTAACTGTGGTCCTGCTTCCGTTGTTAAGGTCATCACGGGCGTGTCAGTACTTAACCAATCCATGTTTTATTTCTTACTTCTTTAGAGTCTTCTGTGGTTTATCTCTCTTGAGATTTCTTGTCGCTCGTAGTGTTCACACCTCTTACTTATACTACGCCATACCTACCCCGGAAATGACTGTTTCATACTCAAGATCACTAATCAGCAGAGACATAAGTTCACTACAACATTTCCCAACTCATTCAAATGTTCAAACACATTCCACAGTTCAACAAGGTCACCACACACCAATCACCAGGATAGCTTTATTGCAAACACATGCTTTACCCAAAACAGCTGCACTATCAGGTTACATAAGCACTGACTCGGTAGCGTGTAAACATCCGGGCAGGATGTATATAAATGGGCATAACCCCCATGACACATAAAATAGGTCATCAATCACTTTTGGACATATGCCGTCTACTGTATTTCTTCTAGCGAGGAGTGAACACAAACTTTGGGTGGGTGGGTAATACCCAGGCAAGGGAGATGGAATTGTATATGGAAGGGAGTTTAGTCCAACGGTAGCTATTCCTATAAACCCACCATGGCTAATCCCACCTCCAGTAGTTGACCTAGAAGTGTTGGAGAGACTACAGAAAGACAGGGTGTTGATCCATCTGGTTTGTTTAATAGACGTCTGGATACTGTGTATCAGGATTTTGTGGCCATTTACATTGATGGTTCAAAATATTAAAGGACAGGATGTACTAAGGTCGTTGCATTTGTTGTGTAGGAATGTGGGGTGTCAGTCAGGAAACATATTACAGATCATCTGGCTGTATATACGGCAGGGCTGACGGCCGTACTGTTGACCTTGCAGTGGGTGGAGGAAGTCAAGCCAGACAGAGTAGTTATTTGTTCTGATTCATGAGTCTGCCGTCCTTTAGCTTACGTAGCAAACAAGACCTGCTTTATGATGTACTATAAACCCATGGCAGGATTAGTCAGATGGGTATACCGATAAGATTTACTTGGGTCCCAGCCCACGTGGGGGTGAAGGGGTACGAGGCAGTTGATGTACTGGCTAAACAAGGACTTAGTAGTGGGTATGTTGATGTTGTAGTTTCAATAAGCAAGGCAGAGGCAAAAAGCCTGATCAATCAATCAATCAATCAAATGTATTTATAAAGCTCTTTTTACATCAGCCAATGTCATAAAGTGCTGTACAGAAACCCAGCCTAAAACCCCAAACAGCAAGCAATGCAGATGTAGAAGCACGGTGGCTAGGAAAAACTCAATAGAAAGGCCAGAACCTAGAAAGAAACCTAGAGAGGAACCAGGCTCTGAGGGGTGGCCATTCCTCTTCTGGCTGTGCCGGGTGGAGATTATAACAGAACATGGCCAAGATGTTCAAATGTTCATAGATGACCAGCAGGGTCAGATAATAATAATCACAGTGGTTGTAGAGGGTGCAACAGGTCAGCACCTCAGGAGTAAATGTCAGTTGGCTTTTCATAGTCGATCATTCTGAGTTAGAGACAGCAGGTGTGGTAGAGAGAGAGTCCAAAACAGCAGGTCCGGGACAAGGTAGCACGTCTGGTGAACAGGTCAGGGTTCCATAGCCACAGGCAGAACAGTTGTAACTGGAGCAGCAGCATGACCAGGTGGACTGGGAACAGCAAGGAGTCATCAGGCCAGGTAGTACTGAGGCATGGTCCTAGGGCTCCGAAAATAAGAGAGAAAGAAAGAGAGAAAGAGAAAGAGAGACTGAGAAAGAGAGAAAAAGTGAGAGAGAGAATTAGAGGGAGTATACTTAAATTCACACAGGACACCGGATGAGACAGGAGAAATACTCCAGAAATAACAGACTGACCCTAGCCCCCAGACACAAACTATTGCAGCATAAATACTGGAGGCTGAGACAGGAGGGTTTGGGAGACACTGTGGCCCTGTCTGACGATACCCCCGGACAAGGCCAGCCAGGCAGGATATATGGACAGTGATGGTGCAGAGATGGCAGGAGCAGTGGAATAGAGATACTAAGGACAGGCATTTATTTCAAGTACAGAGGAAAGTTGGGGAGGCGAGGAGAGCAGTAAGGGACAGAAGAGAGGAGGCTATTGTTACAAGATTAAGGGTGGGAGACAGACGCTTGAATAAGACTTTAAATGTGATAGGAAAGCATGCAACAGGAAATTATTGCCAGGATTATTGCCAGGATACGTCATATGTGTACTGTATATCCATCTGTCTAATCCTGCCAAAGCGGGACAAGAAAACAAGAAAGAGAGCATGACCGTATGTGTTGCTATGGTGATTTCAGTAAACAATCAGTGTAAATCAACATCCGGTAGAAAACAACGCTATGTCAAAAGTTTCAATATTTGAACTTTGACGGCAAGTCCATCTACCGTGACGGCTTTCACCGCCAGCCTCAACGAACGGCATTTACCGTCTTGCTCTCATTTAAAACAACGAGGCAGAGAGCTTCTGTAAAGGAGCAGATGAATACACAGGAGGAAAATATGGTGGAAGCGGACGTTGATGTGTATCTTGAACTAATGGCAGTGGAATCCAGGAGAATTAGACTGTTGTCCAAAATAATGGAGAACGGAGCAAAGTAGCGTACGGTGCTGAGAATGTCCCTCATCTCGTCGGTGTAAGGTTTATTTATGAGGAGCAGTTGACCAATCTCGAAGAATCCATTTGAGATATCAAAACTGGTGGAGAGAGCGCTGGGTAAAGTGAAGGCTGTGAGGATCGTGAGAGGCAGCCGTGTTTCGATTTTTTTGTTCATTAGACGTTACACGATTTGAGAAGTTTGACGTGTTGCGTTTGTCTCTTCGGAAACAGGGCACTCCTCAAGGGGGTCAAATCTGGCGTCTCAATAAAAGTCGATGTTACAGAGATGAAAACTTTTCCTGGAGTGATGGATGCACGTTGGATGAATCGTGTGGTGAATGGAGAAAAAGTGAAGAGCATCTGTTCTTTTTTAAAAATGTTATATGGAGTCTCTCCCTACTCAAGTGCAGTTGGGGTATATAAATGTTTACAGAGGGGAGAAGCTGAGATGTCCAAGTTGTGGAAAAGATCATATCATGTGTTTAAAAGTGATGAAAATGTGACATGTTGCAATTGTGGTGGGAACCATGAAGCTACTTCTTTGGAATCCTGACAAGGGTAAAAGAGAATGTGACATGTTGGCTAAAGTGGCTAAAGTCAGGGCTGTCCAGAGCATATCATATGCAGTGGGTGTTAAAAGGGCTGAGGGTTCGAATGGTATTCCTGAGCAGTCCATGGTGGTGGATAGGCCTTCACTGCAGGCTGCAGTTAACTTGCCTTTCACTAACAGGACCCAGATATTTTAAAAGTTAAGAATCGACTTAGTGACCTTTTTTTTTTATAGCTATAGTGATTAATGGCACTGCCAAGGTGGAGAGGAAGTCCAGGAAAATAGATATTACTATGGATGTGGCGGAGCGGTTCCTCGGACTGAAAGACTTCTCAGCGGAGGAGTTGCATGGAGTATTGTCACAAGCCGTACCACCCTCTCAGTCCCTAGAGCCTGAGAAGGGAAATACGTTGATTTGAAGGAAGGAATAAGTGTGAGTTTTGTTTTTGTCAACGTACTATTTTTATTTGGTTGCATTAAGTTAGTTTTCCCTATCAAATGGATTTTCTTTTTACCTTGTTTTTTCAACCCCGTCCAGTTGGCAATACACCTTTTGGGGTTGTAGTCTGCCATGAAACCTACAGAAGAAGAAGAAAACAATGACATCAGGTTTGCCGTCTTCCTCGTACCATGTAAATGCTGCATAACGTTACTTGCATAGTGCTGGCTCAATTTACAACGTTTGTCGTTAGCTAGCTAGCTACCGTATCTCTGCGGTTAGCATGATTTCAATCTACTTTTACTTGGTGATACTTTCTCCTCGATTTGGACGGCTCCAATGTCAAATAGTCCTTTAACTAGTTCCCAGTGGAACTTCGATAAGCAAACTATTTCTAATATTTTTAAATCCAAGTTTTGTGGGATGAAGTAATCCATATGTGGCCATCTATCTCGAAACGACACAACACTCACGTGTCTTGACAGGAAAGAAGATAAATCGTAGTAACAGTTTTGTATCTAGTAACACTTGAAAAAAAAAACATTTTGGGGAAATAAGATATGGCTGCAATCTTAACTATCAATAATAGAATATTAGTCTTTATCTACAGTTTCCAAGATGGCTTGGACGTTTCGTTTCGTGGTTCCAGGGGGGCCAGATTTGCCCAAATCCTCAATAAAATGATTTGTGCCCCACCTGACGGTGGCATACATTTCTCTGGCTGTCTCAGAAGCTAACAACAACCTCCTTGACCCAGCATGTAACACACCCAATGGTAAGCCTAAGTATTCTTGTGAAAGAGATTGTGTTGGTTTCTGTGAGCACAGTTTGTGAGGGCCTGAGCATGGTCACCCATCCCACTTCGACACTAGCACCAGAAGCTGATGTTTGGTTGTGTTGTTGTTCTACCACAGGTGGTGGCATCAGACCGAAAAGCATTCCCCAAGAGTTAATTGACTGGTACAAGCGAGGTGAGACCCACGCGGTGTCAGCTCTGTACCTACTTTCTCAGGTTCTACAGTTTCAGGTTGAGTTAAAGGAAACGGTAACCACAGGTAAGTTCTCATTTTACAGGCTTAGAGATCAGTTTACAGGCTTAAAGATCAGTTTACAGGCTTAGAGATCCATTCTGGAAGAGACATTTATGGCAAGACATTTGAATTATTTGGTTATTTGATTTCTATGTTTCGTAGTTGTTGGAAAGCACGTTGTTTGTCATAGTTGCTTACAGCTATTTGATTTTGATCGCAAACAATTACATTTTAAGGGTTGTTTCTGAACATTAAGCAGTGATGGTATTGCTTCCCCCTTTTACTATACAGCAGGGCGTAAGAACCCCATCAACCAACATGTTCCCCAGGCAGTGAGAGAGTTGCTGAGTAAGATGATTGACAGCTACCCCGAGTTATCTGTCTTGTATGCAAGGAGGCACAGTCTTCTACTATGAGAATTCCAAGAGTGCGCAAAGCTGTCATCAATGCAAAGGGAGGCTACTTTGAAGAATCTAAAATGTAAAATATATTTCAAATTTGGTTACTACATGATTCCATATGTGTTATTTCATAGTTTTGATGTCTTCACTATAATTCTACAATGTAGAAAATAGTAAAAATAAGGAAAAACCCTTGAATGAGTAGGTGTGTCCAAACTGGTACTGGTACTGTATATTGGCTACATTTTCATATTTGAGATACTATTAGTTACATTTTATATTCATTTTATTGGTTATGTTTTAAGTAGCTATTATGAACATTGCTGGTGAATGTGTTCTGTGTGTGGCCTATGATCTTCCATCCAGCCATGTGAATCCCCGTGGCCATTGGAACACCAAGGAGAGCGCTACACCAAATGGACGGGTTCTTTACGACTCCCATGTAGTGGTAACAGCAAGGAGTTCACTGATGCGTTACTTTTATCTCAATTGGTTTATTCATGATTTTAAACAATTAACAAACAACCCTTCAAAACACCTTGAATACTCATTAATATAACAAAGCTTGTTATATTTTACACGACCTCTCTCCCTACACTGTCCCGTGGATATGACTTTTTCATTCATTAAATGAATTAAAATCTTCATACAATGTTCCCATACATTCACCTACACTTTCAAATTACTTTCAGGTGTGGCTGTCTACTCCTATGGGGTTTTGTTTGCAGTTATCTGTACAGGCACTTGTTGCTGTTCTTCAGTAAGGATCGCAGGACGAGAACACCAAGTTGCTCAGTCTGAAAAGCAACATCCCGCTCCACCTGTACATGAACCAGGTGCCCAAATGAGCGGCTCAGATCCCTTCCAATCTGTTAGACTGGCACCTCTAAAAGTCCGTATGCACCACCAGTACTCAGCTAAATCAAAAAGGCTTACCTCATCAGGAGATATGTGAAAAATAATGGGTTGACATGATGCCCTTAAACTGCAAGTTATTTTTGCACAGCCTGCAAGGTTGTGTATTTTAAAAACAAAATGGTTCAATAGGTCCCCAGAAGAGGAATGAGGTTTTATTTTGTTTTGTCACAATTTTGGGAAGGCAAAAAAATGTGTTTTGCAGAAATATATTTTGCTGATTTGCAATTTAGTTCTGTTTGCAGATACGGAATTGAATTGAAAGAAGAAAAATGTTTTATATCGAAGAAAAATATGTATTTATTTGACAGTGTGCTTTATGACAAAGAACAAAGTTGAAGATAAGACTTTTTCTTCTGTAATATAGCCAAGATATTCTATGAAAAAGTCCAGTCAACTCTTGATGAATAAATAAACTGGAGTATGCATGCATCCAAAACAATTACAAATAATATTCATGAATTTAGACTAAGGATATGCAATGCAACATTAAAGAATTCGATGTGCTCTTATCAGAAGTAGTCAGCATGCACCTTGACATTGCAATTGAGAATGAAAGCAAATTGCATATCGAAGTATTATCAGCTTGTATGAAGCCATGTTATGCGTGTTCTTAGAGGTCCTTACATTATCTCACCTTGTTTGTACCGTCAGTGGCTTTCACAAGTTGGTCCCACCATCTAAGAACTAACACAGTGTCTTTTACTATAGACAGCCGCACACAAACAGGAAATGCTATGGTTTCCTGTGCAGGCAATGCAGCCTATATTGCTCATTCTTTTAACGTTTACACAGCCTTGTTGATGTATTAACCTGGCTTCTTTTTACTTCCTTGTACACAGGAAGAGTCTCCCGGGCATTAAGGGACCCGATGCGCCAGGATCAAACGCCTGAATAGTATGTATGAACCACTCTAGATTTGATGTTTGTGCCATGCATGTATGGGTTATCACAGAAAGCCTTTGATGTAATGCAAATATGCTGCAAGGCTGGATGCAACATTGTACATGGTGAAAGTGTCAACATGATGACAGGAATGATGTTTTAAACATGAATTGACTAGTGATTATTGTCAAGGCTTTGTTTGGATGCATGGAATTGCATAGTGCATGATGATAGTATATAGAAGATACTGTGGTGTTTGATGCATTTGGTTATTGACATGTTCAAGTCAAGATGGTTGTACACCAGGGGATGTCCCAAGACTCTGCTTGTACACACAGGGTTGGCCAGAGTGACCCTTTCTCTGATTTCATTATTCACAATCTGATTCTGAAATCACCAACTTCCAAACAACTGATCCAGATCTTTGTTATCAGGTGTGTAAATCATAGAATTAGAATACTGGAATGGACATTAACCTTATGGTGGGATAAAGCTCAGCCATTTTGGTGAGGGAGTTGGTAAACCATTGTTTGCCAGTGCTGTGATAAGATATTATGTAAAATAATTCATTTTGAGGCCTCCCGAGTGGCGCAGTGGTCTACGGCACTGCATCGCAGTTGCTAGCTGTGCCACTAGAGATTCTGGTTTGAGTCCAGGCTCTGTCGCAGCCAGCCGCGACCGGGTGGCGCGCAATTGGCCCAGCGTCATCCAGGTTAGGAGAGGGTTTGGCCAGCAGGTGTACGGTGTTTCCTCTGACACATTGGTGTGGCTGGCTTCTGGGTTAAGCGGGCATTGTGTCAAGAAGCAGTGAGGCTTTGTCGTGTTTCAGAGGACACATGGCTCTCGACCTTCACCTCTCCCGAGTCCGTTGTATAAAAGTGATAATGCCCTGAAGCCGGTGTTTTGTTTTGGGCCTAACAACACCCGTGCTAATACATCCTTCAAACACCGCCTTCTCGGGCATCATCAATTAAGTATTGACTGCATGGTTTGAATGGAATGTTGGCATATTGACAGTTAATTTGAAAAAATGTATGGAATCGTTGCTCTAAAACTGGCTGGCTACGGGTTCCCAACATATTCAAATAATGACTGACATATTTTCATAAAAAAACATTATTTTGATTAATTTATTCCTGACACAAATCTAGGGTTGTTACCCAAGCCAGCTGGTCGTTCGTTCTATCGGTTTGGTTTCCAGAGATACGACTCAGTCGTTCAGTCTTTTTGTTCTGTATCTAAAGAGGCGACCCAGTCGTTTGTTCTAAATGTTCCATTGCCATACTGGCTGACAACGTTCTTATCCCTAGTTTCTAGCTAGCCAACTAATGCTAACTTACAGTCACGTCAAGTGCAGATAGAATAACAGCAAAGTATTTGCATTTGTTTAAGCTGTTTTCTGTGACATTTATTTGGACAAATCCATAACATGAGGCGCGATTTCGCCTGGCATAGAAAATGTGCTCAGCCGTCAGGTCTCTGTTGTTCAGGGGAGCTAGCCAACAACACAGCTAACACAATCACTTCAAACTGAAGCTGGAAAGACTGCAAACTTTTTTTTAAATTACAAAATGGCCTTAATGAAGATCTCAGTAAATTTCAACACGGCACCATCATAGGATGCCACCTTTCCAACAAGTCAGTTCATCAAATTTCTGCCCTGCTAGAGCTGCCCCGGTCAATTGTAAGTGCTGTTATTGTGAAGTGAAAACGTCTAGGAGCAACAACGGCTCAGCCACGAAGTGGTAGGCCTCACAAGCTCACAGAACTGGACCGCCGAGTGCTGAAGCGCGTAGCATTAAAAATTGTCTGTCCTCGGTTACAACACTCACTACCACTAATACTCCAAACTGCCTCTGTAAGCAACGTCAGCACAATAACTGTTCATCGGGAGCTTCATGAAATGGGTTTCCATGGCCGAGCAGCCGCACACAAGCCTAAGATCACCATGCACAATGCCAAGTGTTGGCTGGAGGGGTGTAAAGCTTGCCGCCAATGGACTCTGGAACATTGGAAACGTGCTGTCTGGAGTGATGAATCCTGCTTCACAATCTGGCAGTCCGACCGACTAATCTGGGTTTGGCAGATGACAGGAGAAAGCTACCTGCCCGACTGCATAGTGTCAACTGTAAAGTTTGGTGGAGGAGGAACAATGGTCTGGGGCTGTTTTTCATGGTTTGTGCTAGGCCCCTTAGTTCCAGTGAAGGGAAATCTTAAAGCTACAGCATACAATGACATTCTAGACGATTCTGTGCTTACAACTTTGTGGCAACAATTTGGGGAAGGCCCTTGAAAATACACCTGTGCACAATGTGAAGTCCATACAGAAATGGTTTGTCAAGATCGGTGTGGAAGAACTTGGAAGAACCCCATTGAACACCTTTGGGATGAATTGGAATGCCGACTGCGAGCCAGGCCTAATCCCCCAACATCAGTCATGTAGTGTACTTGTCACATCAGCTCTGTCGTAATAGATGGAGATGAACAGGATTCACATCTCTTGATGTGGTTCCACACCGCTTTTTAGATCTGCCTCTCACTTGAGTGGCTAGATTTAAGTCATACAGCCCATATCAAAAATAGTACTGTACATTTCATACACTCATGTTTGAGGTGTGTTACGTTCCCCCGATAAGAAACCCAAAATGACAATGGCAATGAGTTTTCTTTTAGGCCAGTTGCAGAAGTCCAGTCCATCTTAAAGATGAGTCAGTTGCCTGTAACACTATTTTGTATGAGGTAATTTTCCATCCATGTACTTTATTGGTTTATTGCCCTATAACTGACAGAGAATTTCCCCCTCCTACATGTCACATATAGGAACCCTCCTCTCATCATTGAGACGTTGGCCTGCCATTCACTCTCAATTTAGTATAGACATGCAAAAACTTAGTATGACACAGTACAACTACCCAATATTTTCATATTAAATTTAAACATACAGTACATACACATACAGTACATAAACATACAGTACATACAGTACATAAACATACAGTAAGAGAGGGGAGGATGCTCAGTAGTGGTTCATTTAGATGCAATTGAGTTGGGCTGAGAGCCCCAGATCCTGACACCTCAGAATTTTTACCACGTGCCAATAAGCAATTTATGCTGGTACAATTAGGTGGTCCCACGAGCCTCATAAGCAGGAACCCACCTATGTCTTGGCGATAAGGATTCCAGATTCGGTTGAAAGGGCATCCGACTCGTGGTCACACTGTTCCGGACTCTAATTCACATAAGCAACGGTAAAAGAAATACACAGAACAAAAATATAAAACGCAACATGCAACAATGTCTACGATATGACTGAGTTACAGTTCATATGAGGATATCAGTCAATTGAAATAAATAAATTAGGCCCTAATCTATGGATTTCACACGACTGGGAATACAGATGTCTATTTTTTGGTTACAGATTCCTTTACAAATGGGCCTCAGGATCTTGTCACGGTATTTTTGTGCACTCAAATTGTCATAGATAAAATGCAATTGTATTCGTTGTCCGTAGCTTATGCCTGCCCATACCTTAACCCCACCGCCACCATGGGGCACTCTGTTCACAACGTGGACATCAGCAAAGCGCTTGCCCACATGACGCCATACACATGGTCTGCAGTTGTGAGGCCAGTTAGATGTACTGCCAAATTCTCTAAAATGTTGTTGGAGGTGGCTTATGTAGAGAAATTAACATTCAATTCTCTGGCAACAGCTCTGGGGGACATTCCTTCAGTCAGCATGCCAATTGCACACTCCCTCAAAAATTTTGACAACTGTGGCATTGTGGCATTGTATGACAAAACTGCACATTTTAGAGTGGCCTTGTATTGTCCCCAACACAAGGTGCACCTGTGCGATGATCATGCTGTTTAATCAGCTTCTTGATATACCACACCTATCAGGTGGATTAATTATCTTGGCAAAGAAGAAATGCTCACTAACAGGGATGTAAACAAATGTGTGGACAACATTTGAGATAAATCAGCTTTTTGTGCATATGGAACATTTCTGGGATCTTTAATTTCAGCTTGTGAAACCAACACTTTACATGTTGCGTTCATATTTTTGTTTAGTGTATAAATGTACCTAGTTTACTACATTAGTGCTAGCAATGTTGAACACCTAAAAAAACAGCAGGCCTATTAATTTTAAATACTTTTAAATGCAACTTTATTATCACGGTTTCGGAACAGTCCATGTGCAGAAATGAAAATATAATAAATACGTAATAAATACATAAATAAATAACTTAATTAGAGCTTTTTAGGGGCTTATTTCAAATGCATTCTAATTGAAACAGACATTGAGAACTCTGAAACACTGGCATTCGGGCACAGTATATGGAATCACATAATGAAACAAAACATAATTAATAACATCCCTAGCACCTTCCTTCATTATGGAGGGCTTGCTATCTCCGGTTAAGGACATCCAGTGAGACATACATGACCAATGAAATTAACTGGTTTTCACACCAAAAAATGGGCCTCTAATTGTTAGAGATGATAGATTATACACATTAGAGTATCAGTGCAATGACAAACTTCCTGTACAACCCCCCCATTTTCCCCCGTATAACTGTTCAGCAAGTGGAAGCTACTAGAGCTTCTTTATCACTGGAACAGATAGACATGGTACTACTGTACATGTTGGTATGGCATGTATTTTGTCCCAATTACGTAATGTTCCATATATTACAACAGTCACTCTATTGCCAGCATTTATGGACTTAGACGCTTTGCAGCATGAGCTTGAGTTAAATGTCTTATGTTCTGAATGAAGTCCTTGAAAGACTTTTCCAACCGCTTGTCTTCACAGATGCATTCTGAAGTGTCCGTTGTGCTCTGAGGAGGTAATGTGGGATTGAGTGTGATGGCATGTGAAGTGGTAAACAACACTATATGAGCTGTATATGTTTAGTAACAACTAGGCTATTTTGTTATTTTAACTGGAAAGATGCTTGGAATAAGTAACAATGCTTACGTTCTCCTGATCAATCGTCTTTTGTAGGTCCGTGGCAGTCATGCTGATGTGGTGTTGCATACTTTCCGGATGGACCGCGTTATCGAGGCATTCTACTTTCACAGTGTCCAGTTCCTTAATGGAACAGGCCAATGCTGCAACGATGCAACTATCCTGCAACCGAGAGAGAGAGAACTGTTTCTCCTGGGGCTCTTTTGATTTTGTGACACAGAAAGCGAGGCTGTGGTTTAATTGTAGTGAATTGCATTGCCAAGAGAGGAGTGGGTTTTAGTTGTTCAAAGTGCTGTGTGAAGTGAGAGTTGAAACACTTTGAAGCAGCCTTCCTGTGTTTCCTGTACTAGTGGTCTTCTATGTGAACTGTTGAAGCGGAAATAATGCCTTAGCAACTCAGAAAAACAGCACTAGGGCAATAGGCTATATGTGAGTGGAAAATGTAAAGGGCTACTGTGTTGTCCATATGCAGATAACTGTTGCCAAACATATTTAGTGAGCCTTACCTCTACATCAGTTGGTGTATAGAAGACTGAATCTGGCTGCAATAGGGAGAAAGATACATGTTAGTTGATCACGAAAATACAGAAAATAAATGAAAGAAGTTTGAACACCACTTAGCCATGAAGTGACTTACACATGTAATATTTTCTTCTAGATAGTCGATTCCAGCTAGGGGGCTGGGAATTGGGTTTCCTTGTAGACAACCGCCGAGAAAAAGCGTCAAAAAGGAAATCCTGTAACGACGGTCCATGATAATCTGAAGGGTTTGTAGATAGTGTCCTGTAAGGTGTACACAAGGGGAGATCTGTAAATGTTTGTCATCTCGGATTGTTAGCGGTGTTTTATATACCCTGCTGTGTGGAAAATCAAAGGGTGGGCTGAATTAGTCTAGATATTACCAAATGCAAACAGCTGTATTTTTCCTCTTGATGACTGTTGGGATTTTTCTTGCTACAAGATGGTAAAATCCCTTTGGTGACCTATAGTGGCAAAGCATTAGACTGTACACAGTATTTACAGTGGTTTCAACATGTGGTGGATGAGGGCTGTTTGTTGAGCTGGTTGTGGCTTTACTAAGGGGTCGTATGGAGTTTGGTAATTGGTCAGTTCTAAGCAACACCTGCAGAAGTTACGATTTTAACTTCGAGGAGGCGGAGAGACCCTCAAACTATCAAATGTTGCTTTGCCAATAGCTCCTTTGAAGAAAAAAAAATCTCTGGTTAAGTGAAGATGTGCCATTTGAAAAGGCGTTACAACAAAGAAACTACAACACAATGGTGCATACAGATAGCAAAATGTTTCTGCAAAAGTTGCCACAGGATCAGCCGCTATTATTTTCTGCTATTATAATATGATCAGTACATTTTTATTGCTGTCAATATGTTTTTAAAGGGGCAACCTGCATATATTTTTAGACTTGCAAATGAATGATATGTACCCATTTGATTCTTGAGAATATCCCTCGTGTGCTTAGTTCAACTGTCTTGACCCATCAGAACCCAAAAAAACACTCCCCGCCATATGTATTTGGAAAGTGAAGTTAACACTTTCAATGTAGCTTTACACTTCCGCATTTTGGATTTGAGATCAACTGTTTCATTAGAGGCGACAGTACAGAATGTAATATTTTATTTGAGGATATTTTCATATCTGTTTTACTGTTTGAAAAATGTAAGCACTTTTAGGCCTCCCCATGTGAGGAAGTATGCCCATGCCCCCATGCCATAAGTATGCCCATCCTCCCCATGCCATAAGTATTTGGACAAATTCACTTAAGTAATGTATGCAGCATTTAATCAGATCACAGCCATTACTATTAACATATACACTATTAACATTATCCATTTTACATGTTTGAAGAATATTGCAATTGTCATCTTCAGAATTCAGCGATTCAGACAACTTTTTGTGCACATTCTTACCACTATTCTGTGAATAATGTAACATATTTATATCTGCCACACTTGGCTCATGTGGTTATGTATTCTACATCACTATAAACATTTTAATATTTTTGGTGGGCATACTACAATTGTATTTCATGTACAGTGCATTCGGAAAGTATTCAGACCCCTTCATTTTTCCACATTGTTACATTACAGCATTATTCTAAAATTGATTGTTCTTTTTTTTATCATCAATATACACACTATACCCCATAAAGACAAAATGAAAACAGGTTTTTAGAAATGTTAACAAATTTATAACATTTTTAAAACAGAAATACCTTATTTGCATAAGTGTTCAGACCCTTTGATATGAGACTCGAAATTGACTCAGGTGCATTCTGTTTTCATTGATCATCCTTGAAATGATTCTACAACTTGAATGGAGTCCACCTGTGGTAAATTGAATTGATTGGACATGATTTGGAAAGGTACACACCTGTCTCTATAATATTTCAGAGTTGACAGGTCATGTCAGAGCAAAAACCAAGCCTTGAGGAATAAGGAATTGTCCGTAGAGCTCCGAGACAGGATTGTGTCGAGGCACAGATCTGGGGAAGGGTACCAAAAAGTTTCTACACATTGGCCTCCATCATTCTTAAATGGAAAAGTTTCGAGCCACCTAGACTCTTCCTAGAGCTGGCTGCCCGACCAAACTGAGCAATCAGGGGAGAAGGGCCTTGGTCAGGGAGGTGACCAAGAACCCGATGGTCACTCTGATAGAGCTCCAGAGTTCCTCTGTGGAGATTGGTTGACGGTTGTCCTTCTGGAAGGTTCTCCAATCAGGCCTTTATGGTGAAGTGGCCAGACGGAAGCCACTCCTCAGTAAAAGGCACATGACAACCCACTTGGAGTTTACCAAAAGGCACCTAAAGGACTCTCAGACCATGAGAAATGAGTTCCATCTGATGAAACCAAGATGTAACTCTTTGGCCTGAATGCCAAGCGTCACGTCTGGAGGAAACCAGGTACCGCTCATCACCTGGAAAATACCATCCCTACGGTGAAGCATGGTGGTGGCAGCATCATGCTGTGGGGATGTTTTTCAGCGGCAGGGACTGGGAGACTAGTCAGGATCGAGGGAAAGATGAATGGAGGAAAGTACAGTGAGATCCTTGATGAAATCTTGCTCCAGAGAGCTCAGGACCTCAGACTGGGGCAAAGGATTATAGCTTCCAACAGGACAACGACCCTAAGCACACAGCCAAGACAAAGCAGGAGTGGCTTTGGGACAAGTCTCTGAATGTCCTTAAATGGCCCAGCCAGAGCCTGGACTTGAACCCGATCGAACATCTCTGGTGAGACCTGAAAATAGCTGTTCAGCGATGCTTCCCATCCAACCTGACAGAACTTGAGAGGATCTGCAAAGAAGAATGGGAGAAACTCCCCAAATACAGGTGTAGCGTCATTCCCAAGAAGACTCTAGGCTGTAATCGCTGCCAAATGTGCTTCAACAAAGTAAAGGGTCTGAATACTTATGTAAATGTGATTTCCTTTTTTATTTTTTTACATTTGCAAATATTTCTAAAAACCTGTTTTTGCTTCGTCATTATGGGGTACTGTGTGTAGATTGATGAGGAAATTAAACAATTTAATTGATTTAATAATAAGGCTGTAATGTAACATTTTGAAAAAGTGAAGGGGCCTGAATACTTTCCGTATGCACTGTAGGTATGGTCATCTGAAATTGTCCAATAAGACCCCATTGAGCTGTTTGGCAGCCATATTGGAAAATGGCTTCTGTGAGGTTAATGCATGATTTCTTAAAAACAATCACTATGAGACATCGTCGGCCCAAGTAAGCCCAACCGTGTGTGGTGGTGACAAAGTGTATAGTAATGGGCCTCAACATCAAGTTCTGACAGGACAACACTATGGGAGATCTTAGTGAATCAGCATAAGTTACTAGCGGGTGAGGTCATATCCAGCCAACCGCTCAGACGAGCTTCAGCTGGCCGTTTTTTACAGTTGTAGCTGGTGCTTTCAAAGTTGGTTACATTATATATCATATGAAAGGTAATTTCATTACCTTCCAGAACCACTTGTCAAACAAAGTTTAAAATGTATCAGGGTTTTCTTTTTGAAGCCATTTATATAGGTAATTCTGAGATGTACCCTAGAGGTCAAAGGACAAAGTTCTGTTGACCTGAACATTCTTAAAGTGTATTTGAATTGTAGCTATGAATCTAATCTTTCCAGTGATGTATGATTTTAAGGGTATAAGTGAGCAATAACTTCTTGTATACTGACGATGTTTGTCATAAGGGGAAATTAATGAAAGAAAGTGATAACACAGAAAGCTACCATTGCTGCACTGTTTTATACATTTTCCAACTCTAGGGACATAGACCTTAAAAACAATCACTATGAGACATCGTCGGCCCAAGTGAGCCTGACCGTAAGTACACATTTACCTACTTAGTTCTATTATAGGCTACTGAAGGTGAGGACGCATCAATTCAGTCACAAAAGAATATAGCTATTTTCGGAGTGGGGAATTAAAATTATAATGAGTAAAAACTGTTAGTGAACTGTCGGTTCGTAACGTGTGAAACAATTTTCTTACCGATTTCATGCACATTTGGATCGGTTTGGCCTCCCGCGGACCGATGTACTCTTATCTAAACATTTGAACCGGATACAGTTCAGCATCAGTGAATCATTACATCCCTGGCAATGTGCATTATGAGACAGGAAACTTCTAACTTCTAAACAAAAATAGTTTTTAGGTTGACATTTGATTTTATAAATTATATGTATGCCCCCCCCCCCCCCCCCCCTACTGGGTGAGAGATTTCAAGGCTCGGCAGTTTATTCACTCACCATGTGTTTCTATTGGCTAGTGCATTATTGGTGATCGGAACCCAGCACTTGTCACACTGCATGAGCCCTGTCCCAAAAATTCTGTCGTGCCAGACTTTACATTGAGGCGTCTTGGTGTTGTCTGGAGAACCGTAAGGGCATTTAATTGAATGGCGCTGCTCCCGTCGCACAACATCCCATTACTTGTCCCCGACCTCGAGATTTTGGCACTATCCTGAAAAATGATCTGGGAAGAGAAAAACTTAGCAAAATCGTTATATCGTGCTTCAGTGTATTCCCAAATCCTGAAAATGAAATCTTCCCTCTGATATTAATAAAGTACCTATCATCATCATCATCATCAACAAATGTCCTGGTCTTGGACAATTCGATATTCTTTGTATGTGGTCAAGATATGGATTAATATTGTTTCACTCTACATTTTAGAGTATTTAGATGACTTTTGAATCTGTGGTAGCCTTTGGCACAGTAGTCTTATAGGGGAGAAATTGAACGGAAGACGTATAGCATAACTCATGATTTCTGAAGGGAATGAATGAAGTGCAGCATCTTCACACCTACAATAAACTTTGTGGAAAATGGGTTTCCCCTATCAAACCTTGTCAGTCGGGAAACCCATTTACAGATTCAGCGGTGACCTTTTCCTATTCATACCTGCCACTTATTGGTCAGTGTCATTATAGAATAGTCCCTGTGCATGTCCTTATTCCAACAGGTCACATGATGGCTAACCGGTTACATTTGATTGTTGATATTAAGGCACTTGGTATCAGGAAGGAAGAAGGTGGGGGAATTTTCTATCCATTATCATGAATGCATCACATCCTGAGGTTTTGTACCTGTTTCCATGAGAGCATGCATACTCCCCTGTAAAAACACTTACATTTTAGTTAGGTATTTATATTTTGATTGCCAAATTCCAGATTTATTTGGACTTGTGGTTACCATGTTCAGAATCACACTAATGCAGAATATGTCACTCCACAACTGTCCACTTTATGCAGCCACTTTAATCAAATAGAGAAGGAAAAAGTGTTCTGGTCAAAGATTCAGTTTTTATCCCTCCCTACGAGCGTCTTTCGATTGGGTGCAGGAAAAACTACCCTCAACACAGCCTTTGTTCAGATATGTATGATTTAAATATATTTTTTGAAGAAATATCTCTCTGGTCAGATTAAGTGGTATTTCAAAACTTAAGGAGCTTCTACTCTCATGGTGGAACCTGATCCCTGTGTCTTTGCACTGAGTCATATTTGCCACACACCCACCACAATAAGCAAAACGTGTCGCCTGTCCACCCTCTGGAACTTCCTTGAATTATGTTTTCCATTCTCGACCTGACTGGAAACCTCGAAGCCCCTCTAGTCCCTAACCGATGATACATTTTTTTGTTTTAATAGATTGTCTGAAATTGTCATCTACGGCAACTGAGTGATTTGCTTGCGCTATTTTTTATTTCTTTACAGCCACAGTGGTTGAGTAGTGGTTGCAGACTGGCAGTATCTAATATGTCTTTGCACATATGAGTAGCCACACTTATCAATCCATGAAAAACACAGTGGAATTGTCACTCACTTTCAAAGCATGCACAATACTCTTCAACGCTACATGATAGTGTCTTGAAAGTTGTTTTTCCTAAGGCTTGCAATGTTTCCAATAGCGGCATTTTCTAAGATGGCAAAACACTTTTACCCTTGGCCTCCTGCTGGAGTCTACTACTATTACTGCTGGTCTTTGAATGTCTTGTTTCCACATTTATTAGATTCTAAAAGTGGATCGCAAATTGACAGTTGATTCAGTCATTAATTGAAATCCACAGGCCATTATTATGAGTCAATTGTGAATTATATTTGCTTTGATACTGAGCTGAAAGGCAATTTTGAACGTATGTCCAATATCTTATACACAGAGGCAGGCAAAAACAAATTGTTAGTATCACAGGGGAATAATTCCACCAGTGAAAAGAACAATAAAGCCTACTGACTGTTTTTTGGAAAAGTGGAAAATGTAACGTTGTGAAGATTAAAGGTAATTTTCAGAGAAATGCCCATGCAGTGTTTGAGTGGGAGGTAAAGTATCATCGAGATGTGGTTTCATTCAGCATAAGTAGAAATGCATTTCAGACTTTCCATGGATTTGCCTTTAATTGGACCAGGGGTTCTCAAACCTTTTGGGGCTGGGAACTCCTTTTGTGATAGCACATTCACTCTAATAATCAGAACACAACTTGAGTCAGATAAAAAAAAATGGAGTACAAGGAGTCAATGTTTCCTCTGGAAACAATTGTAGCAGTGGGGAGAACTGAACATGTATTTAGAAGGACTGATTTACTGCTCCAAATTGAATGAAAAAACTATTTCCACTTCCAGAAATGAGCCCAATAACGTATTGTTAAATCATTTTAACATGTTGCACCATGCATGGTCCATATTATCAGGTATGCTATTAGCAATAAGCCTTTATCACCTGTAGCCCAACTGATGCAGCATTGAGGCAATAAATAAATAGGCAACCCATGCTTCATCTGCATTTAACCTATTGGGCTAATCATTAGCCAGATCCCAAATGTGATATTTTAACTATTTAGCATCCTATTGATTAATTTTGTCCCCCCCAAAAACGTGCATAAACACAGTGAATATAATGTAGGCCTACCTGTTGGGGTAACTTGGGGTAAACCACCACCTGGGATCACACGCCCCCTGCCAGTACTTTTTAGTAATTTAGCAGGTGCTTTTATCCCGAGCAACTTACAGTAAGTGCGTTCATCTTAAGATAGCAAGGTGGGACAACCACCTATCACAGTCATAGTAACTACATTTTTCCTCAATGTAGCTATCAGAAAAGTCTGAACTAGTAAAGGGGGCGAGGGGGGTAGTCATGTGCGAGTGTTAGTTAATGAAAGGCATCATTTTGTGGGGTGGTGTGTGTATTGTGGGATTATTTAAGATAAACTTTGAAGAGGTAGGGTTTCAGATGTTTTCAGAAGATGGGCAGGGACTCCTAGCTTCAGGGGGAATCTGGTTCCACCATTGGGTTGCCAGGACGGAGAAGAGCTTGGACTGTGTTGAGCGGGAGTTGCCCTCCCATAAGGGTGGGAGGGCCAATAGTGGGAGGGCCAATAGTGCAGAGGTGGCAGAACGGAGTACTCTGGTTGGGGTGTAGGGTTTGTGCATAGTCTGAAGGTAGTGAAGGGCAGTTCCTCTAGCTGCTCCGTAGGTAAGTACCATGGTCTTGTAATGGAAGCGCTTCATGTCACCCCAGTGTATCTACACTGAACAAAAATGTTCATGAGCTGAAATAGAAAATCCCTGAAATGTTCCATATACACAAAAAGTGTATTTATCTCAAATTTTGTGCACACCTACTCATGGATGTAAACAAATATAAACAAAGGTAAACAAATACAGGAATGTAAACAAATACAGTACTCGTCAAAAGTTCATTTTACTATTTTCTACATTGTAGAATAATAGCGTAGACATGAAAACTATGAAATAACACATATGGAATCATGTTGTAACCAAAAAAATTGTTGAACAAATCTAAATATATTTAACATTTGAGATTCTTCTGAGTAGATTCTTGATGACAGCTTTGTACACTCTTGGCATTCCTTCAACCAGCTTCACGAGGTAGTCACCTTTTACTTAACAGGTATGCCTTGTTAAAAGTTAAGACTTGCTTGGGCGAAGAAACACGAGCAATGGACGTTAGACCAGTGGAAATCTGACCATTGGTCTGATGAGTCCAAATTTGATATTTTTGGTTCCAACCGCCATGTCTTTGTGAGACGCAGAGAAGGTGAACAGATGATCTCTGCTTGTGTGGTTCCCACCGTGAAGCATTGAGGAGGAGGTGTGATGGTTTGGGGCTGCTTAGCTCGCGACACTGTCTGATATATTTAGAATTCAAGGCACACTTAGCCTTACTGGTTATCACAGAATTCTGCAGCGATATGCTATCCCATCTGGTTTGCGCGTAGTGGGACTATAATTTGTTTTTCAACAGGACAATGACCCAACACACCTCCAGGCTGTGTAAGGGTTATTTTACCAAGAAGGAGAGTGATGGAGTGCTGCATCAGATGACCTGGCCTCCACAATCACCCAACCTCAACCCAATGAAGATGGTTTGGAATGAGTTGGACCGCAGAGTGAAGGAAAAGCAGCCAACAAGTGCTCAGCATATGTGGGAACTCCTTCAAGATGGTTGGAAACGCATTCCAGGTGAAGCTGGTAGAGATAATGCCAAGAGTGTGCAAAGCTGTCATCAAGGCAAGCTGTTATGTCATAGTTTTGATGTCTTTGCTATTATTCTACAATGTAGAAAATAGTCTAAATAAATGTCTGACTTGAACTGTATTTGTATACAACCCTGTTAGTCATCCAGACTGAAGTCATTGATGAAGGATTGAAATAATATTTTTGTTGAGTAACCAATAGTATCTGGTTCAGAGAAGGACATTCTGTGTATGTGAGCATAACTTCTGTCACTAACATGGCTTTTCAGGAGAATGAGATCTGCTGATAATTTAATTGGAATTCCAACTCTTGACCTAGATCTCACCTAGATTTTTTGAAGAAATCTTCCCCTATTTCTGCCTTTAATGTCCCTGGATATTCCATGTTCAGGAGGGACAGAGGAGAGGGCAGAGGGTGTGGATTGCTTATGTACATGAAAGATAACTTTAAATGCAATCGTATCATATGGAAACATGCCAATGACATTGAATGTATGGGGCTGACTGTCCTCCTATCCCCTCATATGTCTCGCACTATTATTGGATTATATCGACCACCAACATCTGATATCTCGTTTTATGACCATCTAAATGACATGCTTAAAGAATATGATCATAAGAAGGAGATCCATCTTCATGGGCGATTTCAATATAAACTGGGAAAACAAAACTTGCAGGAAAAAAACTCAGAGATGACAAATTATTTCAACCTGACTCAAATAATACAAGGTCCAACCAGAGTAACACAGTCATCCCAGACTTCAATTGATCTGCTGTTTACTAACAGACCTGATCGAATAATTAGGTCCAGTAACTTACTAACTGGCATATCTGACCACAATGTTACATTGGTGGTTAGAAAGCCCACTAAAAAGAGATTTAAGAACCATATTAATGTGCAGCAGTACGATATAAAAACAGAAAAGTGAGCAGAGTATCTACGATGCAGCTATGAGTCAAATTGACTGGTCTGATCAATTTAAGCAATGAATGCCCAGAGTCTGGATACAGAACATTTCTGTCAGCTATTGACAAAGTGGATACCTCTTTTACTAGGAAATTTCAAAGTAAGCCAAGACGGAAAACCTCTCTACCATGGCTCAATGAGGACCTCTGAAGGCTGATGAGAGAATGGGATTTTTCCTTGAAAAAAAGCACTGAAGTCTGATAAAAAATGATCACTGAGAAATAAGGTGGTTAGGAATATAAAGCTAGCAAAAGCAGAGTTATTTCTTAGAGTGATCAATGAAGAAAAAGGTAATGGCAAAGTGATTTGGGAAAATCTCAACAAGCTAACAGGGAGAGGAGGTGAAAAGTCCAAAAAATATATTGAATTAAAGGTTAAATTGGATTCTAATTCAAGACTCCAATTCAATTTTTTTGTTGACTCTGTCAGGGAACTGGCTCAAAGATTTTCAACCAAGACCACAGTTCTCACTCCCATAGATAATAATAAACCAATATTCAGAATTCCTGAAATATCAGAGTCAGAAGTGGACAGTATTATTAGCTTCTTCAGGAGCTTTAGAACAAAATCTGCATTTGGATTCCTGAAGAGACTCAAATATTCTCAGATTGTGTTATGCACGTGAGTGAGGACCCAAAAGCGGTTTAACAAAAACAGAGTTCTTTAATGTCGAAACACAGGTAAGACATAGATCCTCTTCAAATGTATATGATGGCAAAATAAACAACCCGCAGAGAGGGCGACAAATGAAACATAAAGTCCTTCTGAATATCACAGAAGAGTTCCCCTTCTAGCAGCAGAGGAGAATAGCTGGGTTAGAGTCCCCTTCTAGCAGCAGAGGGGATTAGCTGGGTTGTAGAGGACAGAGGTACCTGATCACACGTAGCCTCAGATGAACAGGCAGATTCCGACAGGACAGGACAAGGTTGAAGCAAACGAGACGATAGTTTGGTTCTGGCATGAGAAACTCAAACGAGAATCTGACAAAGACAGAAGCAGGAACAGAGAGAGAAATAGAGACCTAATCAGAGGGAAAAAAGGGAACAGGTGGGAAAAGGGTGAACGAGGTAGTTAGAGAAGATAAGGAACAGCTGGGGGAAGGAGGGGAAGAGAAGGTAACCTAAATACGACCAGCAGAGGGAGACAGGGTGAAGAGAAAGAACAGGAACAAGACATAATATGACAATACATGACAGTACCCCCCCACTCACCGAGCGCCTCCTGGCGCACTCGAGGAGGAAACCTGGCGGCTACGGAGGAAATCATCGATCAGCGAACGGTCCAGCACGTCCCGAGAGGGAACCCAACTCCTTTCCTCAGGACCGTACCCCTCCCAATCCACTAGGTACTGATGACCACGGCCCCGAGGACGCATGTCCAAAATCTTACGAACCCTGTAGATAGGTGCGCCCTCGACAAGGATGGGGGGGGGGGGGGGGGGGGGAGACGAGCGGGGGCGCGAAGAACGGGCTTAACACAGGAGACATGGAAGACCGGGTGGACGCGACGAAGATATCGCGGAAGAAGAAGTCGCACTGCGACAGGATTAATGATCTGAGAAATACGGAACGGACCAATGAACCGCGGGGTCAACTTGCGAGAAGCTGTCTTAAGGGGAAGGTTCTGAGTGGAGAGCCAAACTCGCTGACCGCGACAATATCTAGGACTCTTAGTTCTACGCTTATTAGCGGCTCTCACAGTCTGCGCCCTATAACGGCAAAGTGCAGACCTGACCCTCTTCCAGGTGCGCTCGCAACGTTGGACAAAAGCCTGAGCGGAGGGGACGCTGGACTCGGCGAACTGAGACGAGAACAGCGGAGGCTGGTACCCGAGGCTACTCTGAAAAGGAGATAGCCCGGTCGCAGACGAAGGAAGCGAGTTGTGGGCGTATTCTGCCCAGGGGAGCTGTTCTGACCAAGACGCAGGGTTACGAAAAGAAAGACTGCGTAAGATGCGACCAATAGTCTGATTGGCCCGTTCTGCTTGACCGTTAGACTGGGGGTGAAAGCCGGAAGAGAGACTGACGGAAGCCCCAATCAAACGGCAAAACTCCCTCCAAAATTGAGACGTGAATTGCGGACCCCTGTCCGAAACGACGTCTGACGGAAGGCCATGAATTCTGAAAACATTCTCGATGATGATTTGTGCCGTTTCTTTAGCAGAAGGGAGCTTAGCAAGGGGAATAAAATGAGCCGCCTTAGAGAACCTATCGACAACCGTAAGAATAACAGTCTTCCCCGCTGACGAAGGCAGTCCGGTGATAAAATCTAAGGCGATGTGAGACCACGGTCGAGAGGGAATGGGAAGCGGCCTGAGACGGCCGGCAGGAGGGGAGTTACCGGACTTAGTCTGCGCGCAGACCGAACAAGCAGCCACGAAACGACGCGTGTCATGCTCCAGGGTGGGCCACCAAAAACGCTGGCGAATAGAAGCAAGCGTACCCCGAACGCCAGGGTGGCCGGCTAACTTGGCAGAGTGAGCCCACTGAAGAACGGCCAGACGAGTAGGAACGGGAACGAAAAGAAGGTTCCTAGGACAAGCGCGCGGCGACGGAGTGTGAGTGAGTGCTTGCTTTACCTGCCTCTCAATTCCCCAGACAGTCAACCCGACAACACGCCCCTCAGGGAGAATCCCCTCGGGGTCAGTGGAGGCTGCTGAAGAACTGAAGAGACGAGATAAAGCATCAGGCTTGGTGTTCTTAGAGCCCGGACGATAAGAAATCACGAACTCGAAACGAGCGAAAAACAGCGCCCAACGAGCCTGACGCGCATTAAGTCGTTTGGCAGAACGGATGTACTCAAGGTTCCTATGGTCAGTCCAAACGACAAAAGGAACGGTCGCCCCCTCCAACCACTGTCGCCATTCGCCTAGGGCTAAGCGGATGGCGAGCAGTTCGCGGTTTCCCACATCATAGTTACGTTCCGACGGCGACAGGCGATGAGAAAAATACGCGCAAGGGTGGACCTTGTCGTCAGAGAGGGAGCGCTGAGAAAGAATGGCTCCCACGCCCACCTCTGACGCGTCAACCTCGACAACGAACTGTCTAGAGACGTCAGGTGTAACAAGGATAGGTGCGGATGTAAAACGATTCTTGAGGAGATCAAAAGCTCCCTGGGCGGAAACGGACCACTTAAAGCACGTCTTGACAGGAGTAAGGGCTGTGAGAGGAGCTGCCACCTGACCGAAATTACGGATGAAACGACGATAGAAGTTCGCGAAGCCGAGAAAGCGCTGCAGCTCGACGCGTGACTTAGGGACGGGCCAATCAATGACAGCTTGGACCTTAGCGGGATCCATCTTAATGCCTTCAGCGGAAATAACAGAACCGAGAAATGTGACGGAGGAGGCATGAAAAGTGCACTTCTCAGCCTTCACAAAAAGACAATTCTCTAAAAGGCGCTGGAGGACACGTCGAACGTGCTGAACATGAATCTGGAGTGACGGTGAAAAAAATCAGGATATCGTCAAGGTAAACGAAAACAAAGATGTTCAGCATGTCTCTCAGGACGTCATTGACTAATGCCTGAAAGACAGCTGGAGCGTTAGCGAGGCCGAAAGGAAGAACCCGGTATTCAAAGTGCCCTAACGGAGTGTTAAACGCCGTCTTCCACTCGTCCCCCTCCCTGATGCGCACGAGATGGTAAGCGTTACGAAGGTCCAACTTAGTGAAAAACCTGGCTCCCTGCAGGATCTCGAAGGCTGAAGACATAAGAGGAAGTGGATAACGATTCTTCACTGTTATGTCATTCAGCCCTCGATAATCTATGCAGGGGCGCAGAGACCCGTCCTTCTTCTTGACAAAAAAAACCCCCGCTCCGGCGGGAGAGGAGGAGGGGACTATGGTACCGGCGTCAAGAGCTACAGACAAATAATCTTCGAGAGCCTTACGTTCGGGAGCCGACAGAGAGTATAGTCTACCCCGGGGGGAGTGGTTCCCGGAAGGAGATCAATACTACAATCATACGACCGGTGTGGAGGAAGAGAGGTGGCCCTGGACCGACTGAACACCGTGCGCAGATCGTGATATTCCTCCGGCACCCCTGTCAAATCACCAGGCTCCTCCTGTGAAGAAGAGACAGAGGAAACAGGAGGGATAGCAGACATTAAACATTTCACATGACAAGAGACGTTCCAGGAGAGGATAGAATTACTAGACCAATTAATAGAAGGATTATGACAAACTAGCCAGGGATGGCCCAAAACAACAGGTGTAAAAGGTGAACGAAAAATTAAAAAAGAAAGGGTTTCGCTATGATTACCAGAGACAGTGAGGGTTAAAGGTAGCGTCTCACGCTGAATCCTGGGGAGAGGACTACCATCCAAAGCGAACAAGGCCGTGGGCTCCCTTAACTGTCTGAGAGGAATGTCATGTTCCCGAGCCCAGGTCTCATCCATAAAACAGCCCTCCGCCCCAGAGTCTATCAAGGCACTGCAGGAAGCTGACGAACCGGTCCAGCGTAGATGGACCGACAAGGTAGTGCAGGATCTTGAAGGAGAGACAGGAGTAGTAGCGCTCACCAGTAGCCCTCCGCTTACTGATGAGCTCTGGCTTTTACTGGACATGAAGTGACAAAATGACCAGCGGAACCGCAATAGAGACAGAGGCGGTTGGTGATTCTCCGTTCCCTCTCCTTAGTCGAGATGCGGATACCTCCCAGCTGCATAGGCTCAGCACCCGAGCCGGCAGAGGAAGATGGTAGTGATGCGGAGAGGGGGGCAACGGAGAACGCGAGCTCCTTTCCACGAGCTCGGTGACGAAGATCAACCCGTCGCTCTATGCGAATAGCGAGTTCAATCAAGGAATCCACGCTGGAAGGAACCTCCCGGGAGAGAATCTCATCCTTTACCTCCGCGCGGAGACCCTCCAGAAAACGAGTGAGCAAAGCCGGCTCGTTCCAGTCACTGGAGGCAGCAAGAGTGCGAAACTCAATAGAGTAGTCTGTTATGGATCGATTACCTTGACATAGGGAAGACAGGACCCTGGAAGCTTCCTCCCCAAAAACAGAACGATCAAAAACCCGTATCATCTCCTTCTTAAAGTCCTGATACTGGTTAGTACACTCAGCCCTTGCCTCCCAGATTGCCGTGCCCCACTCACGAGCCCGTCCAGTAAGGAGAGAGATGACGTAGGCGATACGAGCTGTGCTCCTGGAGTAAGTGTTGGGCTGGAGAGAAAACACAATATCACACTGGGTGAGGAACGAGCGGCATTCAGTGGGCTCCCCAGAGTAACACGGCGGGTTATTGATTCTGGGCTCCGGAGATTCGAAAGCCCTGGAAGTGGCCGGTGGATCGAGGCAGAGATGGTGAATCTGTTCTGTGAGGTTGGAGACTTGGGCGTCCAGGGTCTCAACGGCATGTCGAGCAGCAGACAATTCCTGCTCGTGTCTGCCTAGCATCGCTCCCTGGATCTCGACGGCTGAGTGGAGAGGATCCGAAGTCTCTGGGTCCATTCTTGGTCAGATTCTTCTGTTATGCACGTGAGTGAGGACCCAAAAGCGGTTTAACAAAAACAGAGTTCTTTAATGTCGAAACACAGGTAAGACATAGATCCTCTTCAAATGTATATGATGGCAAAATAAACAACCCGCAGAGAGGGCGACAAATGAAACATAAAGTCCTTCTGAATATCACAGAAGAGTTCCCCTTCTAGCAGCAGAGGAGAATAGCTGGGTTAGAGTCCCCTTTTAGCAGCAGAGGGGATTAGCTGGGTTGTAGAGGACAGAGGTACCTGATCACACGTAGCCTCAGATGAACAGGCAGATTCCGACAGGACAGGACAAGGTTGAAGCAAACGAGACGATAGTTTGGTTCTGGCATGAGAAACTCAAACGAGAATCTGACAAAGACAGAAGCAGGAACAGAGAGAGAAATAGAGACCTAATCAGAGGGAAAAAAGGGAACAGGTGGGAAAAGGGTGAACGAGGTAGTTAGAGAAGATAAGGAACAGCTGGGGGAAGGAGGGGAAGAGAAGGTAACCTAATACGACCAGCAGAGGGAGACAGGGTGAAGAGAAAGAACAGGAACAAGACATAATATGATAATACATGACAGATTGCCCCTATTGTATATCTAGTTAATGTGTCCATCAAATATGTGTTCTTACCCAATGCTTGGAAGTCTGCTGCAATGATACCTGTTTTAAAATCTGTTTTAAAGTCAGGTGACCCAACACTGGTGGAAATTTGCTGACCTATAAGCAGTCTTCCAGTGCAATCAAAAGTATCTGAAAGATGGGTGACTGATCACCTCATTCAGGGCAACTCCATTCATCAAATGGAATTTGGATTCAGAACTAACCATTCTACCGAAACAGCCAATTGCTATTTTCTGGAGTGCATTAAATCTAAACTGGACATAGGTGGTGAAGTTGGCGCAGACTTTTTGGATCTTAAAAATGTCTTTGATACTGTGAATCATGAGGTTCTCCTATCCAAACTATCCTCCCTTAATTTGTCCACTGAAGACATTATTTGGATGTATTCCTATCTGACAAACAGAAGTCAAAGGGTTTGTTCGCGGGACACTCAGTCAGACTCTCTTTACTATAACATTGGGGTCCCACAAGGGTCAATATTAGGCCCGCTTCTGTTTACCATCTACAGTTTAAGTCTGAAGTTTACATACACTTTGGTTGGAGTCATTAAAACTCACCCAACATAATTCTTGTTAACAAACTATAGTTTTGGCAAGTCAGTTAGGACATCTACTTTTTGTATGACAAGTCATTTTTCCAACAATTTTTTACAGACATATTATTTCACTTGTAATTCACTGTATCACAATTCCAGTGGGGCAGATATTTACATACATTAAGTTGACTGTGCCTTTTAACAGCTTGGAAAATTCCAGAAAATGATGTCATGGCTTTAGAAGCGTCTGATAGGCTAATTTACATAATTTGAGTCAATTGGAGGTGTACCTGTGGATGTATTTCAAGGCCTACCTTCAAACTCAGTGCATCTTTGCTTGCCATCATGGGAAAATCAATAGAAATCAGCCAAGACCTCAGAAAAAATATTGTAGACCTCCACAAGTCCGGTTCATCCTTGGGAGCAATTTCCAAACAGGTGAAGGTACCACAAACAATAGTACGCAAGTATGAACACCATGGGGCCACGCAGCCGTCATACTGCTCAGGAAGGAGACTTGTTCTGTCTCCTAAAGATGAACGTGCTTTGGTGCGAAAAGAGCAAATCAATCCCAGAACAACAGCAAAGGACCTTGACCTCAACATAACCTGAAAGGCTGCTCAGCAAGGAAGAAGCCACTGCTCCAAAACCGCCATAAAATAAGCCAGACTACGGTTTGCAACTGCACATGGGAACAAAGATTGTACTTTTTGGAGAAATGTCCTCTGGTCTGATGAAACAATAAATAGGACTGTTTGGCCATAATGACCATCGTTATGTTTGGAGGAAAAAGGGGGAGGCTTGCAAACCAAAGAACACCATCCCAACCATTAAGCACGGGGTGGCAGCATCATGTTGTGGGGGTGCTTTGGTGCAGGAGGGACTGGTGCACTTCACAAAATAGATGGCAACATGAGGAAGGAACATTGTGTGGATATATTAAAGCAACATCTCAAGACATCAGTCAGGAAGTTAAAGCTTGGTTGCAAATGGGTCTTCCAAATGGACAATGACCCCAAGCATACTTCCAGAGTTGTGGCAAAATGGCTCAAGGACAACAAAGTCAAGGTATTGGAGTGGCCATCACAAAGCTCTGACCTCAATCCTATCGAAAATGTCTGGTCAGAACTGAAATAACATGTGTGAGCAAGGAAGCTTACAAACCTGACTCAGTTACACCAGCTCTGTCAGGAAGAATGGGACAAAATTCACCCAACTTATTGTGGGAAGCTTGTGGAAGGCTACCTGAAACGTTTGACACAAGTTAAACAATTTAAAGGCAATGCTACCAAATACTAATTGAGTGTATGTAAACTTTTGAACCACTGTGAATGTGATGAAAGAAATAAAAGCTTAAATAAATAATTGTCTCTAGTATTATTCTGACATTTCACATTCTTAAAATAAAGTGGTGATCATAACTGACCTAAGACAGGGAATCTTTACTAGGATTAAATGTCAGTAACTGAGTTTAAATGTAGTTGGCTAAGGTGTATGTAAACTTCCAAATTCAACTGTATATAAATGATCTCCCACTTGCTTGCCCACAAGTTAACATGCAGATGTATGCAGATGATACAGTTCTGCATGTACACTCAAAAAATAGACAATTGGTTAACTGAAGCTGTGGTACATGTTCCTAAATGGATGAATAATTCTTGCCTGCATTTAAAAATCGACAAGGCTGTTTGTATGTACTTCTCTAAGAAATCCATTGATTCTTCCCAATGAGTTGTTCTTGTTAATGGGGAGAATCTGAAAGCTGTATCTTGGTTTCATTTTGGAATCCAACTTGATATTTAAGGTTCTCCCATCTCCACCGAGCAACTCTGGAGCTCTGTCAGTGACCATCGGGTTCTTGGTCACCTCTTTGACCAAGGCCATTTTCCCTCGATTGCTCAGTTTTGCCGGGCGGCCAGCTCTTAGAAGAGTCTTGGTGGTTCCAAACTTCTTTCATTTAAAAATGTTGGAGGCCACTGTGTTCTTGGGGACCTTCAATGCTGCAAAAAAAAAGATGTACCCTTCCCCAGATCTGTACCTCGACACAATCCTGTCTCAGAGCTCTACGGACAATTCCTTTGACCTCATAGCTTGGTTTGCACTGTATGTTCATTTTTGGGGAATACAAGAAGTATTGAGTATACAAATTGCTTATTGGTGGAGAACTGTGGATACCAATGACATTGTGAGCCTTCCAGGCCCATGTTTCCCAGTGTTAAAAACATACTGTAAAATTGTAGATAGTGGTGGTACTTGAATGCAAATAGCATTGCTTTTCCACATGTAGTCTTCAATGGTGGACTGTGACAGAGCAGGTAAATGTGGAAGTGGAACGCAAAAATGTGCTGAGAAGTTACTAGGCTGGGGAGATCCACTAGCCCAACATGTTTTTACTGACTATCGCGTCATACCCTGATTACAGTGTATTGTATTAGACCCTATAAACTTATTCCACGGATCACTTGGCTAAAATGTGTTTAATCTGTTATTTTGAGAGCGAAAAAAAATAATATCTGGCCTCGGACCCCACTTTAAGAACCCCCGAATTAGACAATAGGATATCACACATTGACGACTGAAGTTTAGTCAGTGCTGATCATTTAGTTCAGGGGTCAAACTCATTCCATGGATGGGTTAATTAATGTCTGTTGGTTTTTGTTTTTTTCCTTTCAATTAAGACCTAGACCACCAGGTGAGTTCCTTACTAATTTGTGACCCTAATTCATCAATCAAGTTCAAGGGAGGAGCGAAAACCCGCAGACACTTGGCCCTCCATGGAATGAGTTTGACAAGTGACTTAAGTAGTGGGGTTGTCCTGATTGATGCCTCTTCGTTGAAGCTCAATAAAATATTTAATTGAGAATGATGAGAATTAAAAGAGAAATAAAAGGTCCTTGGATAATTTTCAAAAAACATGTTAATTTCACCAGACGCCAATTCTGCAGACATTATCACTATATCAGCTAGAGTATGTTCCACAACTTACGGGACCACATTTTACATGTGCACAATATTCCAGATAGTAGCTAATATCCCGCTTAAGATCTTATTCGGGATAAGCTGTTTCAATACACCTTTTGAGATCCCGCTCATGAGTATCCCTGTATCCATGAATAAACAGAATATTCCTAATTTAAAGTGGCAATATGTAACTTTTTGGGTGACCCGGCCAAATCCACATAGAAATGTGAGTTATAGATATATCAATCTACTCGAAACCAAGTCGAAGAAGCAGTAGGTAGATCTGTTCTATGTGTACTATTACTATGCTTCCCGTTAAGTTTTGTTTTTGCGTCTTTTACTTTCAGTTTTGCACACCAACTTCAAACAGCTGATACAACAATATTTTTGGTTAAGGAAAATATGTTTCACAGCAGTTTAGATGGTACAATGATTCTCTACACAATACTAACTTATTGTACCACATAAACAGGAATTTGGCTAACTATTAGTTTTAGCAACCAGGAAATGGTGGAGCGATTTCTGAATAGTGCAACTTCAAGTTCATATCAAATCAAAGTTTATTTGTCATGTGCGCCGAATACAACAGGTGTAGGTAGACCTTACAGTGAAATGCTTACTTACAGGCTCTAACCAATAGTGCGGAGAAAAAAAAGTATGTGTGTGTGTGTGTGTGTGTGTGTGTGTGTGTGTGTGTGTGTGTGTGTGTGTGTGTGTGTGTGTAGGTAGGTAGGTAAGTAAAGAAATAAAACAACAGTAAAAATACATTTTAAAATAAGAGTAGCAATATATGTATACAGACACCGATTAGTCAGGCTTATTGAGGTAGTATGTACATGTGGGTATGGTTAAAGTGACTATGCATATATGATGAACAGAGAGTAGCAGTAGCGTAAAAAGAGGGGTTGGCGGGTGGTGGGACACAATGCAGATAGCCCAGTTAGCCAATGTGCGGGAGCACTGGTTGCTCGGGCCAATTGAGATAGTATGTACATGAATGTATAGTTAAAGTGACTATGCATATAAGATAAACAGAGAGTAGCAGCAGCATAAAATAGGGGTTGGGGGGGGCACACGATGCAAATAGTCCGGTAACCATTTGGTTACCTGTTCAGGAATCTTATGGCTTGGGGGTAAAAGTTGTTTTTGTCCTAGACTTGGCATTCCGGTGCCGCTTGCCATGCGGTAGTCGAGAGAACAGTCTATGACTGGGGTGGCTGGGGTCTTTGACAATTTTCAGGGCCTTCCTCTGACACCGCCTGGTGTAGAGGTCCATAATGGCAGGCAGATTTGCCACAGTGATGTACTGGGGCGTACGTACTACCCTCTGAAGTGCTTTGTGGTCGGAGGCTGAGCAATTGCCGTACCAGGCAGTGATGCAACCAAAGCTCTCGATGTTGCAGCTGTAGAACCTTTTGAGGATCTCATGACCCATGACCCAAGTCTTTTTAGTTTCCTGGGGGGGAATAGGCTTTGTCGTGCCCTCTTCACGACTGTCTTGGTGTGTTTGGACCATTCTAGTTTGTTGATGTGGACACCAAGGAATTTGAAGCTCTCAACCTGCAGCCCCGTCAATGAGAATGGGGACGTGCTCGGTGCTCCTTTTCCTGTAGTCCACAATCATCTCCTTAGTCTTGGTTACGTTGAGGGATAGGTTGTTATTCTGGCACCACCCGGCCAGGTCTCTGACCTCCTCCCTATAGGCTGTCTCGTCGTTGTCGGTGATCAGGCCTAACACTGTTGTGTCGTCAGCAAACTTAATGATGGTTATGCCTGGCCATGCAGTCGTGGGTGTCGTGCCTGGCCATGCAGTCGTGGGTGAACAGGTAGTACAATAGGGGACTGAGCACGCACGCCTGGGGAGCTCCAGTGTTGAGGATCAGCGTGGCAGATGTGTTGCTACCTACCCTCACCACCTGGGGGCGGCCCGTCAGGAAGTCCAGGATCCAGTTGCAGAGGGAGGTCTTTAGTCCCAGGTTCCTTAGCTTAGTGATGAGCTTTGAGGGTACTATGGTGTTGAACGCTGAGCTGTAGTCAATGAATAGCATTCTCACATAGGTGTTCCTTTTGTCCAGGTGGGAAAGTGCAGTGTGGAGTGCAATAGAGATGGCATCATCATCTGTGGATCTGTTTGGGTGGTATTCAAATCAAATCAAATTTTATTTGTCACATACACATGGTTAGCAGATGTTAATGCGAGTAATCTAACCTAACAATTCCACAACTACTACCTTATACACACAAGTGTAAAGGGATAAAGAATATGTACATAAAGATATATGAATGAGTGATGGTACAGAACGGCATAGGCAAGATGCAGTAGATGGTATCGAGTACAATATATACATATGAGATGAGTAATGTAGGGAATGTAAACAAAGTGGCATAGTTTAAAGTGGCTAGTGATACATGTATTACATAAAGATGCAGTAGATGATATAGAGTACAGTATATACATATGCATATGAGATGAGTAATGTAGGGTATGTAAACATTATATTAAGTGGCATTGTTAAAAGTGGCTAGTGATACATTTTTAACATCAATTGGAGTGAGTCTAGGGTTTCTGAGATAATGGTGTTGATGTGAGCCATTACCAGCCTTTCAAAGGACTTCATGGCTACGGACGTGAGTGCCACGGGTCTGTAGTCATTTAGGTAGGTTGCCTTTGTGTTCTTGGGCACAGGGACTATGGTGGTCTGCTTGAAGCATGTTGGTATTACAGACTCAATCAGGGACATGTTGAAAATGTCAGCGAAGACACCTGCCAGTTGTTCAGCACATGCCCGGAGCACACGTCCTGGTAATCCATCTGGCCCCGCAGCCTTGTAAATGTTGACCTGTTTAAAGGTCTTACTCACGTCGGCTATGGAGAGCGTGATCACACAGTCGTCTGGAACAGCTGATGCTCTCATGCATGCCTCAGTGTTGCTTGCCTCGAAGGGAGGATAGAAGTGATTTAGCTCGTCTGGTAGGCTCGTGTCACTGGGCAGCTCGCGGCTGTGCTTCCCTTTGTAGTCCTGCCACATCCGACGAGCGTCACAGCCGGTGTAGTATGATTCAATCTTAGCATTTATTAGGCATTTCTTGCAGTGAAATTATACAACAAATGTTAATTTTGACTTGGGAACAGCAGTGGAAAAATATGATTTCTTTCAGGATCTCTTGAGAAAATGAGACTGCACATGTAATGTGTTATCCTTCAAACTGCAAGCAGACAGTATTTCAACCACATAAAATATGCACCCATTATATGCACCCATGCATCCATTCATCTGACAGGTGTGGCATATCAATAAACTGATTAAACAGCATGATCATTACAAAAATAAACCTTGTGCTGGGACCAAAACAATACCACTCTAAAATGTGCAGTTTTGTCACAAAACACAATGCCACAGAGTGTGAAATTGGCATGCTGACTGCAGGAATGTCCACCAGAGCTGTTGCCAGAGATTTGAATGTTAATTTCTCTAGCATAAGCTGCCTCCAACATTGTTTTAGAGAATTTGTCAGGACAGCCTCACAACCGCAGACCACATGTAACCATGCCAGGCCAGGACCTCCACATCTGGCTTCTTCACCTGCGGGATCATCTGAGACCAGCCACCCAGTCAGCTGATGAAACTGTGGTTTGCACAACCAAATAATTTCTGCACAAACTGTCAGAAACCGTCTCAGGAAAGCTCATCTGAGTGCTCGCTGTCCTCAACAGGGTCTTGACCTTACTGCAGTTTGGCGTTGTAACCGACTTCAATGGACAAATGCTCACCTTCGATGGCCACTGGCACGCTAGAGAAGTGTGCTCTTCACAGGATTAATCCTAGTTTCAACTGTACCGGGCAGATGGCAGACAGCATGTATGATGTCATGTGGGGGAGCGGTTTGCTGATGTCAACGATGTGAACAGAGTGCCCCATGGTGGTGGTGGGGTTATGTTATGGGCTACGGTATAAGCTACGGACAATGAACACAATTTCATTTTGTCAATGGTAATTTGAAAACACAGAGATACCATGACGAGATCCTGAGGCCCATTGTCATACCATTCATTCACCGCCATCACCTCATGTTTCAGCATGATACTGCACAAACTTCCTGGAAGCTGAAAATGTCCCAGTTCTTCAATGGCCTGCATACTCAGCAGACATGTTACCCATTGAGCATGGTTGGGTTGCTCTGAATCAAATCAAATTGTATTTGTCACATGCGCCGAATACAACGGATGTAGACATTACAGTGAAATGCTTACAAGCCCTAACCAAAAATGCAGTTAAAAAATTAAAAGAATAATACATAAAAAATATATATAAGAATATGAAATTAAAGTAACAAATAATTAAAGAGCCTGCAGTAAAATAACAATAGCGAGGCTATATTCAGGGGGTACTGGTACAGAGTCAATCTGCGGGGGCACCGGTTAGTTGAGGTAATTGAGGTAATACTACGTACAGTTGAAGTCGGAAGTTTACATACACTTAGGTTGGAGTCATTAAAACTCATTTTTCAACCACTCCACAAATTTCTTGTTAAAAAACTATAGTTTTGGCAAGTTGGTTAGGACATCTACTTTGTGCATGACACGTCATTTTTTCCTACAATTGTTTACAGTCATTTCCAAATGCCTGAAGGTACCACGTTCATCTGCACAAACAATAGTACACAAGTATAAACACCATGGGACCAGGCAGCCGTCATACCGCTCAGGAAAGAGACGCGTTCTGTCTCCTAGAGATGAACGTACTTTGGTGCGAAAAGTGCTTTGTGATGCCCAATCCAATACCTTGACTTTGTTGTCCTAAAGCAAATTTGCCACAACTTTGGAAGTATGCTTGGGGCATTGTCCATTTGGAAAACCCATTTGCAACCAAGCTTTAACTTCCTGACTGATGTCTTGAGATGTTGCTTCAATATATCCACATAATGTTCCTTCCTCATGATGGCATCCATTTTGTGACGTACACCAGTCCCTCCTGCAGCAAAGCACCCCCGCAACATGATGCTGCCACCCCCGTACTTCATGGTTGGGATGGTGTTCTTCGCCTTGCAAGCGTTCCCCTTTTTCCTCCAAACATAACGATGGTCATTATGACCAAACAGTTCTATTTTTGTTTCATCAGACCAGAGGACATTTCTCCAAAAAGTACGATCTTTGTCCCCATGTGCAGTTGCAAACCGTAGTCTGGCTTTTTTATGGCGGTTTTGGAGCAGTGGCTTCTTCCTTGCTGACCGGCCTTTCAGGTTATGTCGATATAGGACTCGTTTTACTGTGGATATATATACTTTTGTACCCGATTCCTCCAGCATCTTCACAAGGTCCTTTGCTGTTGTTCTGGGATTGATTTGCACTTTTCGCACCAAAGTATGTTCATCTCCAGGAGACAGATCGCGTCCCATGGTGTTCATACTTGAGTACTATTGTTTGTACAGATGAACGTGGTACCTTATTTTTTTTCTGAGGTCTTGGCTGATTTCTTTTGATTTTCCCATGATGTCAAGCAAAGATGCACTGAGTTTGAAGGTAGGCCTTGAAATACATCCACAGGTACACCTCCAATTGACTCAAATGATGTCAATTAGCCTGTCAGAAGCTTCTAAAGCCATGACATCATTTTCTGGAATTTTCTAAGCTGTTTAAAGGCACAGTCAATTTAGTGTATTTAAACTTCTGACCACTGGAATTGTGATGCAGTGAGTTGTAAGTGAAATAATCTGTCTCTAAACAATTGTTGGAAAAATTACTTGAAGCAGCAAACTTTGTGGAAATTAATATTTGTGTCATTCTCAAAACTTTTGGCCACGACTGTAGATAATAACAGACAGTTACAGCAGTGTAAAAGAGGGGAGGGGGGGCAATGTAAATAGTCTGGGACACCAATTGATCAGAGGTTCAGGAGGCTTATGGCTTGTGGGTAGAAGCCTCTTGGACCTAGATTTGGCGCTCCGGTACCGCTTTCCATGCGGTAGCAGAGAGAACAGTCTATGACTAGGGTGGCTGGAGTCTTTGACAATTTTTAGGACCTTCCTCTGACACAGCCTGGTATGGTGGACTTGAATGGCAGGAAGCTTTGCCCCAGTGATGTACCTGATCAGGTTAGTTTGTTGGTTATGTGGAACTTGTAGCTCTCAACCTTCCCCATCAATGAGAATGAGGGCTTGCTCGGTCCTCCTTTTCCTGTAGTCCACAATCATCTCCTTTGTCTTGATCATGTTGAGGGAGAAGTTGTTGTCCTGGTACCACACTGCCAGGTATCTGACCTCCTCCCTATAGGCTGTCTCGTCGTTGTCGGGTGATCAGGCCTACCCCTGTTGTGTCATCGGCAAACTTAATGATGGGGTTGGAGTCATGCATGGCCGTGCAGTCATGAGTGAACAGGGAGTACAGGAGGGGACTGAGCACTGTCACGAAGCGGCTCAAAGCCCGCAACAAAAGGGAGACAACGTGGAGATAAGGAGTAACAAAGCATATATTTATTAAATAAGTAACTAAGTACAATGTACAATGGTGTGTGTAATCAGTAATCAGTAGTGTAAGTGAGTGTTTTGAATGCATGAATGTGATAATGCAGGGTGTTGAAAGATGCCAAAGCAAACAATCAAAAAACCACCAAGAAACACAACAACATCTAGAAAGGTGTCTGCATGGAGAGAGTCTCTTCCATGAATGGGGAAGTGGTGTATTTATCCTGGGACACACCGGGCCCAGGTGTTTCCCATGTAGCTGACGACCCTCCCAACTCCGCCCACCGGCATCCTAATAAGGAAACAAGAACAAAGAGAATACGGCAGACAGAGTGGGAGGGTCGTCACAGCACGCACCCCTGAGGGGCCCCCGTGTTGAGGATCAGCGTGGCAGATGTGTTGTTACCTACCTTTACCACCTGGGGGGCGGCAACAGGATCCAGTTGCAGAGTGAGGTGTTTAGTCCCAGGGTCCTTAGCTTAAGTCATGAGCTTTGAGGGCACTATGGCATAGCAGGATTTCTTATAATCTTCCGTGTTAGAGTCCCGCTCCTTGAAAGCGGCATCGCTACCCATTAGTTCAGTCCGAATGTTGCCTGTAATCCATGGCTTCTGGTTGGGGTATGTACGTACAGTCACTGTGGGGACGACGTCATCTATGCACTTATTGATGAAGCCAGTGACTGATGTGGTGTACTCCACAATACCATCGGAAGAATCTCGGAACATATTCTAGTCTGTGCTAGCAAAACAGTCCTTTAGCTTAGCATCTACTTCAGCTGACCACTTTTTTATTGATCAACGTTTATGACAGCGTGCTCCAGTTCTTGCCAATATCCAGCAACTTCGCACAGCCATTGAAGAGGAGTGGGACATCATTCCACAGGCCACAATCAACAGCCTGATCTGAACTATGCGAAGGGATGTGTCGCGCAGCATGAGACAGATGGTGGTCTGTGATAAACAAAAACAGCTGATGAATGTTGCCGTGGTGGGTCTCTTACAAACTTTTTTTAGTGAATACCTTTAATTATCTGATTATTATATAATTTTTTCATTTATTTTATATCTAGTATTTTATACCCAGTTTTTATTATTTATTTTGGATCCAGCGACATGGATAGCCACAGTGCTGGGGCAGCTAGATTTATCCATGGATCATTTTAGTAGCCTTTTAGTAGCCTATTGGCTAGCAAGCAAAATGGCTGAATTGAGTAAAGGGTGTTCTCCTGCTTCTACACAAAGCAGTGAAAACTCCTTTGACTCTATCGCCGACCATAAAGTCATTAAATGTATTTTATGTGAGATGTTCAGTCATCACAGTGAAGGACTTTTCTGAAAACGTCACCTGTGTCAAATGCCACAAACTAAATGCTGCCAAGAAGAGGATCATTACTTTACTTGAGGAAATTAAACATCTGGATGAGCGTCTAATTTTGAATAAGGACGACTGTAATGGAACTTTTATGGAGCTTGAGCATTTCCCCACCTTACGGCCTTCTGAATCTAGCCAAAACTCAGATGCTTTCAGCTCTACCCCTGGCAGGGGTGAATGGGGTGGGATTGGATCCAGGAGGAGGAAGAGACGTGCATGCCAGTGTTCCGTTTTTTTTTGTTGCAATGCTGTGATATAATTACTCTCAAATCGTTTTGAGCCACTGTCCACGCTGTTTTCCTCAGGGCGTACGGACACTGGGTACGCAGATGCAGTTGCTTCTACACTGACAAGCCACTGTCCATGCTGTTTTCCTCAGGGCGTACGGACAGTGGGTACGCAGATGCTGTCAGGTGCGTGAATGAGGACCCAAAAGCGAATTAACAAAACAGAGTTTCTTTAATGACGAAACACACGTAGGCTCAGATGGACAGGCAGATTCCGACAGGACAGGACAAGGTTAGATGAACCGGCAGATTCCGACAGGACAGGACAAGGTTGCAGCAAACACGACGATAGTCTGGTTCAGGCATGAGAAACACAAACGAGAATCCGACAAAGACAGAAGCAGGAACAGAGAGAGATATAGAGACCTAATCAGAGGGAAAAAGGGAACAGGTGGGAAAAGGGGTGAACGAGGTAGTTAGAGAAGACAAGGAACAGCTGGGGGAAGGAGGGTAAGAAAAGGTAACCTAATACGACCAGCAGAGGGAGACAGGGTGAAGAGAAAGAACAGGAACAGGACACAACATGACAATACATGACAGTACCCCCCCACTCACCGAGCGCCTCCTGGCGCACTCGAGGAGGAAACCTGGCGGCAACGGAGGAAATCATCGATCAGTGAACGGTCCAGCACGTCCCGAGAGGGAACCCAACTCCTTTCCTCAGGACCGTACCCCTCCCAATCGACTAGGTACTGATGACCACGGCCCCGAGGACGCATGTCCAAAATCTTACGGACCCTGTAGATAGGTGCGCCCTCGACAAGGATGGGGGGGGGGGAGACGAGCGGGGGCGCGAAGAACGGGCTTAACACAGGAGACATGGAAGACCGGGTGGACGCGACGAAGATATCGCGGAAGAAGAAGTCGCACTGCGACAGGATTAATGATCTGAGAAATACGGAACGGACCAATGAACCGCGGGGTCAACTTGCGAGAAGCTGTCTTAAGGGGAAGGTTCTGAGTGGAGAGCCAAACTCTCTGACAGCGACAATATCTAGGACTCTTAGTTCTACGCTTATTAGCAGCTCTCACAGTCTGCGCCCTATAACGGCAAAGTGCAGACCTGACCCTCTTCCAGGTGCGCTCGCAACGTTGGACAAAAGCCTGAGCGGAGGGGACGCTGGACTCGGCGAACTGAGATGAGAACAGCGGAGGCTGGTACCCGAGGCTACTCTGAAAAGGAGATAGCCCGGTCGCAGACGAAGGAAGCGAGTTGTGGGCGTATTCTGCCCAGGGGAGCTGTTCTGACCAAGACGCAGGGTTACGAAAAGAAAGACTGCGTAAGATGCGACCAATAGTCTGATTGGCCCGTTCTGCTTGACCGTTAGACTGGGGGTGAAAGCCAGAAGAGAGACTGACGGAAGCCCCAATCAAACGGCAAAACTCCCTCCAAAATTGAGACGTGAATTGCGGACCCCTGTCCGAAACGACGTCTGACGGAAGGCCATGAATTCTGAAAACATTCTCGATGATGATTTGTGCCGTCTCTTTAGCAGAAGGAAGCTTAGCAAGGGGAATAAAATGAGCCGCCTTAGAGAACCTATCGACAACCGTAAGAATAACAGTCTTCCCCGCTGACGAAGGCAGTCCGGTGATAAAATCTAAGGCGATGTGAGACCACGGTCGAGAGGGAATGGGAAGCGGCCTGAGACGGCCGGCAGGAGGGGAGTTACCGGACTTAGTCTGCGCGCAGACCGAACAAGCAGCCACGAAACGACGCGTGTCATGCTCCCGGGTGGGCCACCAAAAACGCTGGCGAATGGAAGCAAGCGTACCCCGAACGCCAGGGTGGCCGGCTAACTTGGCAGAGTGAGCCCACTGAAGAACGGCCAGACGAGTAGGAACGGGAACGAAAAGAAGGTTCCTAGGACAAGCGCGCGGCGACGGAGTGTGAGTGAGTGCTTGCTTTACCTGCCTCTCAATTCCCCAGACAGTCAACCCGACAACACGCCCCTCAGGGAGAATCCCCTCGGGGTCAGTGGAGGCTACTGAAGAACTGAAGAGACGAGATAAAGCATCAGGCTTGGTGTTCTTAGAGCCCGGACGATAAGAAATCACGAACTCGAAACGAGCGAAAAACAGCGCCCAACGAGCCTGACGCGCATTAAGTCGTTTGGCAGAACGGATGTACTCAAGGTTCCTATGGTCAGTCCAAACGACAAAAGGAACGGTCGCCCCCTCCAACCACTGTCGCCATTCGCCTAGGGCTAAGCGGATGGCGAGCAGTTCGCGGTTTCCCACATCATAGTTACGTTCCGACGGCGACAGGCGATGAGAAAAATACGCGCAAGGGTGGACCTTGTCGTCAGAGAGGGAGCGCTGAGAAAGAATGGCTCCCACGCCCACCTCTGACGCGTCAACCTCGACAACGAACTGTCTAGAGACGTCAGGTGTAACAAGGATAGGTGCGGATGTAAAACGATTCTTGAGGAGATCAAAAGCTCCCTGGGCGGAAACGGACCACTTAAAGCACGTCTTGACAGAAGTAAGGGCGAGGAGAGGAGCTGCCACCTGACCGAAATTACGGATGAAACGACGATAGAAGTTCGCGAAGCCGAGAAAGCGCTGCAGCTCGACGCGTGACTTAGGGACGGGCCAATCAATGACAGCTTGGACCTTAGCGGGATCCATCTTAATGCCTTCAGCGGAAATAACAGAACCGAGAAATGTGACGGAGGAGGCATGAAAAGTGCACTTCTCAGCCTTCACAAAAAGACAATTCTCTAAAAGGCGCTGGAGGACACGTCGAACGTGCTGAACATGAATCTGGAGTGACGGTGAAAAAATCAGGATATTGTCAAGGTAAACGAAAACAAAGATGTTCAGCATGTCTCTCAGGACGTCATTGACTAACGCCTGAAAGACAGCTGGAGCGTTAGCGAGGCCGAAAGGAAGAACCCGGTATTCAAAGTGCCCTAACGGAGTGTTAAACGCCGTCTTCCACTCGTCCCCTTCCCTGATGCGCACGAGATGGTAAGCGTTACGAAGGTCCAACTTAGTGAAAAACCTGGCTCCCTGCAGGATCTCGAAGGCTGAAGACATAAGAGGAAGCGGATAACGATTCTTCACTGTTATGTCATTCAGCCCTCGATAATCTATGCAGGGGCGCAGAGACCCGTCCTTCTTTTTGACAAAAAAGAACCCCGCTCCGGCGGGAGAGGAGGAGGGGACTATGGTACCGGCGTCAAGAGCTACAGACAAATAATCTTCGAGAGCCTTACGTTCGGGAGCCGACAGAGAGTATAGTCTACCCCGGGGGGGAGTGGTTCCCGGAAGGAGATCAATACTACAATCATACGACCGGTGTGGAGGAAGAGAGGTGGCCCTGGACCGACTGAACACCGTGCGCAGATCGTGATATTCCTCCGGCACCCCTGTCAAATCACCAGGCTCCTCCTGTGAAGAAGAGACAGAGGAAACAGGAGGGATAGCAGACAAACATTTCACATGACAAGAGACGTTCCAGGAGAGGATAGAATTACTAGACCAATTAATAGAAGGATTATGACAAACTAGCCAGGGATGGCCCAAAACAACAGGTGTAAAAGGTGAACGAAAAATTAAAAAAGAAATGGTTTCGCTATGATTACCAGAGACAGTGAGGGTTAAAGGTAGCGTCTCACGCTGAATCCTGGGGAGAGGACTACCATCCAAGGCGAACAAGGCCGTGGGCTCCCTTAACTGTCTGAGAGGAATGTCATGTTCCCGAGCCCAGGTCTCGTCCATAAAACAGCCCTCCGCCCCAGAGTCTATCAAGGCACTGCAGGAAGCTGAGGAACCGGTCCAGCGTAGATGGACCGACAAGGTAGTGCAGGATCTTGAAGGAGAGACAGGAGTAGTAGCGCTCACCAGTAGCCCTCCGCTTACTGATGAGCTCTGGCTTTTACTGGACATGAAGTGACAAAATGACCAGCGGAACCGCAATAGAGACAGAGGCGGTTGGTGATTCTCCGTTCCCTCTCTTTAGTCGAGATGCGGATACCTCCCAGCTGCATAGGCTCAGCACCCGAGCCGGCAGAGGAAGATGGTAGTGATGCGGAGAGGGGGGCAACGGAGAACGCGAGCTCCTTTCCACGAGCTCGGTGACGAAGATCAACCCGTCGCTCTATGCGAATAGCGAGTTCAATCAAGGAATCCACGCTGGAAGGAACCTCCCGGGAGAGAATCTCATCCTTTACCTCCGCGCGGAGACCCTCCAGAAAACGAGCGAGCAAAGCCGGCTCGTTCCAGTCACTGGAGGCAGCAAGAGTGCGAAACTCAATAGAGTAGTCTGTTATGGATCGATTACCTTGACATAGGGAAGACAGGACCCTGGAAGCTTCCTCCCCAAAAACAGACCGATCAAAAACCCGTATCATCTCCTCCTTAAAGTCCTGATACTGGTTAGTACACTCAGCCCTTGCCTCCCAGATTGCCGTGCCCCACTCACGAGCCCGTCCAGTAAGGAGAGATATGACGTAGGCGATACGAGCAGTGCTCCTGGAGTAAGTGTTGGGCTGGAGAGAAAACACAATATCACACTGGGTGAGGAACGAGCGGCATTCAGTGGGCTCCCCAGAGTAACACGGCGGGTTATTGATTCTGGGCTCCGGAGATTCGAAAGCCCTGGAAGTGGCCGGTGGATCGAGGCGGAGATGGTGAACCTGTTCTGTGAGGTTGGAGACTTGGGCGGCCAGGGTCTCAACGGCATGTCGAGCAGCAGACAATTCCTGCTCGTGTCTGCCTAGCATCGCTCCCTGGATCTCGACGGCTGAGTGGAGAGGATCCGAAGTCGCTGGGTCCATTCTTGGTCGGATTCTTCTGTCAGGTGCGTGAATGAGGACCCAAAAGCGAATTAACAAAACAGAGTTTCTTTAATGACGAAACACACGTAGGCTCAGATGGACAGGCAGATTCCGACAGGACAGGACAAGGTTAGATGAACCGGCAGATTCCGACAGGACAGGACAAGGTTGCAGCAAACACGACGATAGTCTGGTTCAGGCATGAGAAACACAAACGAGAATCCGACAAAGACCGAAGCAGGAACAGAGAGAGATATAGAGACCTAATCAGAGGGAAAAAGGGAACAGGTGGGAAAAGGGGTGAACGAGGTAGTTAGAGAAGACAAGGAACAGCTGGGGGAAGGAGGGTAAGAAAAGGTAACCTAATACGACCAGCAGAGGGAGACAGGGTGAAGAGAAAGAGCAGGAACAGGACACAACATGACAATACATGACAGATGCAGTTGATTCTACACTGACGACCACCTACACTACGGGCTACATTATGAGCTCTCGTGTTCAGGGTGCGAGGTGGCTTGGGACTCTCCCCTGGCAATCAGGATCTACGCAGCCTTCTCCCCAGCCGATTTCTGTGGCTCTTGTCACTGATCGGAGAGATAAGGTAGCGGGGGAATCCGACCTGCGCTCATCATTGGAAGCTCAATGGTAAGGAACATCTCTTTGCCAGAGATTAGAATGCTATGCTATCCAGGTGCAAAAGTTAAGGATATCACTACGCCATATCCTGAAGCCATAAGCCAAAATCCACAGACGGCTACTGTTACAGTACATGTGGGATTTAATGACAGTAAGTTGGCCAGCTCTGAACCACTTAAACGCTACTTAATGGAACTAATTTAGAAACATTTCTATCATCTGAACTGATGGTCTTAGGGGACTTTAACCTGGACTATCTGACACATCTCGGATAACTATAATCTAACCCAGCTAATCACGAATCCCACTCTGTTAAATTAGATTTTTTTTTAGATTTAATTCTCACAAATAACCCCCATAAGTACGTCTTTGGTGTGTTTGCAAGTGACCTTCGTGATCATTGTCCTATAGCCTGTATTAGAGATACAGTACTAGACAGCATAATTATGATCCACGTATCATTAGGAAGAGAAATTTAAACTTTTCTCCCCAAGCGTTTATGCATGACTTGTACTTTTCTGAACTTTCCTCCAAGTGTATACCTGACCCCTATAAACAGATAAACATGCTTCTGTTAAACGCAATAGACAAAAAAATTATCAAATCCCTGGTTTTCTGCAGAACTTTCAGATATCTTTAGAACATCAAATCATGCCTGGGCCAAAGCTAGACTAACTGATGCTGTTGTGGACTGGGAGCTTTTCAGCTGAGAAATAAATACACATTCTTAGTTAAAAAAGCTAAATCAAGCTACTTCCTAAGTTCTATCGCTGACACTTCTGGTGATCCATCTACATTTTGGAAAATAGTTCAAGCTCTAAAGAGTGGAAATCCCTCTCCTTCCCTACCCAAGCAAGTTATACTGAACTCTGACATTTTTTTTTTATGTACATCAACATTTTATGTCCTCAGTTTTTTTTTTTTTAAGAAATTTCGGTTTAATAGATCCGGGGCCAGTCAGTAATCTGCTCATCCCTCTCCCAGCCGCTAGTCCACTTGAAAGAGGACAAGACAAACCCCCCAGTGAATCATTGTACTCTCTGGAGAAACTGTCTACTTCTGATGTATTGGAACAACTACTTATGATTGATGATAAAAAAAACTAGTGATCTAAATCATTATCGTCCCATTTCCAAACTCTCTTGCCTAGCAAAAAATCCTGGAATCATTGTTCAATACTCAGCTTAGATCCCTTTCAACCGCTACATCTTTTCTGAATGTAAAATAGTCAAGAGTTCAGACCAGGTCATAGTACCGTCTCTGCTACTTCTATGTTTTTAAAAGATGTCATAAATAGTTTGGATGTGAAGAAACACTGTGCTGTCCTATTCATTGGCCTGTCCAAGGCATTCGACTCTGTGGATCACACTTTACTTATTCAGAAACTCTCTATGATTGGCTTAGATCAGGCTGCTTGTAGCTGGGTTGTATTTATTTATTTTTTTATTAAAAAAATAAATTAAAAAAATGTAACCCCTTTTTCTCCCCAATTTCGTAGTATCCAATTGTTGTAGTAGCTACTATCTTGTCTCATCGCTACAACTCCCGTACGGGCTCGGGAGAGACGAAGGTTGAAAGTCATGCGTCCTCCGATACACAACCAACCAAGCCGCTGCTTCTTTAACACAGCGCACATCCAACCCGGAAGCCAGCCGCACCAATGCGTTGGAGGAAACACCGTGCACCTGGCCACCTTGGCTAGCGTACACTGCGCCCAGCCCGCCACAGGAGTCGCTGGTGCGCGATGAGACAAGGACACCCCTACCGACCAAGCCCTCCCTAACCCGGGCGACACTAGGCCAATTGTGCGTCGCCCCACGGACCTCCCGGTCGCGGCCGGTTACGACAGAGCCTGGGCGCAAACCCAGGACTCTGATGGTACAGCTGGCGCTGCAGTACAGCACCCTTAACCACAACCACCGGGAGGCCCTCTGGGTTGTATTTTTTAAATACAGAACATAGTGTGTACTTACTGATGCCGTTAAATCAGGATTCCTAGACATAACAAAAGGTTTCGCACATGGTTCGAATCTTGGTCCAGTTCTTTTCACTGTTCATATTAACATCATTGGTTTATTTGTACAAAACTGTAACTTTCATCTGTAGCATATGACACTGTTGTTTACGCTACTGCCCCCACAGCAGCTCAGGCTCTGTTGACCCTTCAATCTGCTTTTACTACCTTGCAGAAAGCCTTGGTTGACCTGAAGTTAGTACTAAATGCTGGTAAAACCCAAGTTCATGCTATTTTCCAAATCATGCAATAATGTAACTGATGATATGTGCATAAGTAATTTAGATGGTGCTCCCATTGATCGTGTCCGCACCTATAAATATCTAGACATCTGGATTGACAAAAAGCTCTAGAAAGCATGTTGACGAGTTAATCAAGAAATTAAGAATTATGTTGGGCTTCTTCTATAGGAATAGGGCTTGCCTTTCATTAAATAGTAGAAAACAGATCATTCAGTCTACATTTATTCCTGTTATAGATTATGGCGATTATTATATACATAAATGCAGCTACCAGTGTTTTGAAGCCCTTGGACAGAAATGTATCATAGCGCACTTCATTTTATAACATCTGATAGTTTTGACACTCACGACTGCATCCTTCAACATAAAGTTAGTTGGACCTTGCTAAACACACGTAGGTCACATCATCATTCTGTTTTTGTTTATAAAGCCTTACTCTATAAACTACCAATTTACTTAACTTCATTGTTGAAATATAGAAACTGGGATTACAACACTAGATCACAAGGTTGGTTAATGATGGAAACGTCACATGTATCCACAGAGTTCGCTAAATCTGCCTTTTCCTAACAGGTCCCTGTCATGTGGAATAGTCTCCAAGTAACTTTCATTTGGATGTGTTGTTGTCTCTGGGTCAGTTTAGGAGAAAGGCTAGGGATTTTTATATTGATAAATATATTTGAGCCAGCAGCATCCCAATGCTGGCTTGCTTCTGAAGCTAAGCAGGGTTGGTCCTGGTCAGTCCCTGGATGGGAGACCACATGCTCCTGGAAGTGGTGTTAGAGGGCCAGCAGGAGGCACTCTTTCCTCTGGTTGAAAAAATATCCCAATACCCCAGGGCAGTGATTGGGGACATTGCCCTGTGTAGGGTGCTGTCTTTCGGATGGGATGTTAAATGGGTGTCCTGACTCTCTGAGGTATTTAAAGATCCCATGGCACTTATTGTAAGAATAGGGGTGTTGACCCTGGTGTCCTGGCTAAATTCCCAAGCTGTCCTTCATACCATCATGGTCACCTAATCATCCCCAGCTTACAATTGGCTCATTCATCCCCTTCCCCTGTAACTATTCCCCAGGTTGTTGCTGTAAATGAGAATGTGTTCTCTGTCAACTTACCTGGTTCAAATACAAATAAAAAGTGTTTTATTGTGTATATAACATTTGCTATTTATTTAATTTTGTATCATTTTATTTTCTGTAATGTTCCCAGGACACATTTGCAAATGAGACCTAGGTCTCAATGTGTTTTCCCCTAGATAAATAAAGTGAATAAAACATATCTGTATTGCCAGTCATGAGAAATCCATAGATTAGCGCCTAATGAATTTATTTGACTGATTTCCTGATATGAACTGTAACTCCATACAACCTTTTAAATTGTATTGTAATATTTTTGTAGATTACCAATGCATTAATTCAATGGATAGAAGACATTCTGGTCAGGACTACTTTATTTAGTCTTCTGGGGCAACAAGTTATGACAGAAGAGAAGTTGTATGTATCAAACTGTTGTTGACAAACAAATGTCGTACCAAATGTCGGAAATTAGAATATAGCCTACCAAATGTCGGAAATTATAAGCAGAAAATGAATTACAATTTTAATAGATTAATAATAGTAGGTTAAATTATAATTAAAATTGTATGGTGGATTGAACTGCGACAATCTTTTGAAGTGATTTGTTTGCCAATCAGATGAAAACATCACACGACAATGATATAAGAAACAGCCTGCGCAGACCGCAAAACAACAGTAAACGGGATGAAATGTTTACATGCCACAGTATCCCATTTTAGAGCAGCATATCCCAGGCATCTAATATGGGTTTCTCATAACTGGGATACAAGTTTTTTTCCCGGGTTATCGTAAATGGGATATGATGTTTACATGCGTCAACTCAAAAACAGAATACTTTACTTAATAATAGAGGGATATTGGTGTGCATGTAAACATGACCAGTGATCATATATACTGACCAAAAATATAAACACAACATGCAACAATTTCAAATATTTAACTGAGTTACAGTTCATACAGTGTAAGGAAATCATTCAATTTAAATAAATGACATAGGCCCTAATTTATTGATTTCACATAACTGGGAATACAGGTAGGTATGCATCAATTGGTCACAGATAACTTTTTTTTTTAAAGTAGGGGCGTGGATCAGAAAACCAGTCAGTATCTGGTGTGACCACAATTTGTCTCATGCAGCAACACGTCTCCTTTGCATAGACTTGATCAGGCTGTTGATTGTGGCCTGTGGAATGTTTTCCCGCTCTTCGAAGGCTGTGCAAAGTTGCTGGATATTGGCGTGAACTGAATCACGCTGTTGATCCAGAGCATTCCAGACTTGTTCTCAATGGGAGACATGTCTGGTAAGTATGCAGGCCTTGGAAGAATTGGGACATTTTCAGCTTCCAGGAGTTGTGTACAGATCCTTGCGACCTGGGGCTGTGCTTTATCATGCTGAAACATGAGGTGTCGGCAGTGGATGAATAAACAAATTTGTGTGCCAAATTTCAGAGAAATCAGCTTTTTGCATGTATGGAACATTTCTGGGATCTTTATTTCAGCTTATGAAACATGGGACCAACACTTTACATATTGCATTTATATTTTTGTCAGTGTAAATCAGGGCTCTCCAACCCTGTTCCCGGAGAGCTACCATCCTGTAGGTTTTAACTCCACACCTAATCTAGCGCACCTGGTTCTAATAATTTGCTGATTGATAAACTGAATTAGGTTAGTTATAACTGGGGTTTGCACAAAAACCTACAGGAGGTTAGTTCTCCAGGAACAGGGTTGGAGAGCAGGCTGTCATTGTAAATAAGAATTAGCGCTTAACTGGCACGCCTGGATAAAAATATATATCTATAGAGTTGAATAAGCTAACATTTCTGAAAATACATGTGCTGAATTAGTCAGCTAAGTTGGCCATACATTTAATATATATGTAGTTTCCCTTCAGGCAAAGGCGAGAGTCAGGGGGGTTCAGCTTTGTCATAGTGAAAAAATCTTCCTGCATGGTTACCACAACGTTTGACCACTCATAATGGGTGGACTACTTAATTTGTGTAGGTGTTGTCATTTGGATTGAACATAAAACTGAAAGGTCAGTGTGCGGTGCCCAACCTTCAGTGGACAGTTGATGTTCAATTGAATACAATAAAAATAGATCTAATTCCAACTGTCTTTAATTTTCTGTTCTTGATAGTGAGGCTTACGAGGAAGAGTTGAGGGAAGCTTCAAACCACAGACCACTGCACAGTCACATACTCAGGTGGTGACTTTGTCGCAGCCACTATGTATGTGTCATTGAGTAACGCCACATCATTAATTAAAGTGTGGGCTGTTGGGTGGATGCTTCCCTCCACGATTCTGTTCAAGGTGCCCACACATTTGCGTCAATCAGTTGTACCTGAAACTTTGTGTAGGTCAGCTATCCTGTCCCTTTTGGGGCCTTTACTTGAAGTGTGTAAGGGTGACGTTTGTAATAATGCTACCAAATTTCACACACAGCTAGGCCAAAACCTTAGAAGTGTTTCTAGCTATAGTGTCATTTCAGATATGTTACATTCCCTTTCCAATATGGCCGCCAATTAGCTCCATTGGGCCATATTAGACACGTGTCACATGGCCATATTCCATAAATAATAGATACATACAGCCTAATGAGGGCTTAAAATGTTTGAGGGTGTCTAGAGAACATGATAAGATGGCCCAAATATGCCATTTACATATCCTTTAAAATGTTAGTAGAAGAGTGATGATAAAGTGCCCAAAATCCATACAAAAATATATATATATTCAATACAATAGTTCAATATTTTACATGTAAACACCGTGTTCCCTGAAGTCTGCTGATTACAATGATACATAATATGATCATGCATTCCTATGGGATTTCATGTAACATGTCCAGCAGGGAGAGGGGTAACCCATTTTAACCAAAGGCCTTTGACACCATTCAAACTTTACAAAAAGCGATTAAAGGTCCAAATAAAGATGTCTAGCAATAGTGCCATTGCAGATTTAACCCATTATAGTCTAAAGAACCAGTTTTCTAGAATGTCTGGATTCACATTGCCGTATCTCCATAATTCATTTTACATTCAGCCCAATGATGGGTACAAATACTGGTGTGGAAAAAATTTATTATGTCCTAAGTATGCCAGACATATGTATCCTTTAAAATATATGCACAATAGTGGTCAAAAGCCGCCATCAAATTGCTGTTTTGTCATTTTCAACTGACCGTAACTTCATCAATAAGTGGTACATTAAGTCTATCGATGGCCACACCAGTAGAAATCCACTTTTTAAAGCTCGAAGGTAGTCAGAGCTTAACCATGATGTTGCACAACAATGTAAAATAAGTTATCGTTTTAGTCAAAGTATGATATATTTCGGCTTGAAGTGCCAAACCCGAATGTGTCACTTCTGATGTTCTGACTGTGGCCGTGCCATGTTATTGGGCTACACACAATCCACATCTAGTACATTTAAAAAAAAAAAGAAGCTATGTTCTTCTGTGGATAAATTATGGGCATTTCCATGGTGTAGTAGGCTATTCTGAATTATTACATTTCTTTCTGAACAGACAGTACTTATTCTATAAATGTATTTCAATTCATCAGGGGTGCCACATCTCCTCCAGAACCCTTCGTGTGGCTATGATTCTACAAAGAAATAAATTATGAAGTGCAACGCGGGAGAGATTAGTTGCAGGCTCATGTCCATCAGAGCAGATAGAGGTAGAGAGATCATAGAAAGTGAATGTCATTCTAGTTCTGTGAGAGACAAAGGCATGCTACTCACACAGCCATGGTCACGCATTGGTCTCAAACATACAGTTGAAGTCAGAAGTTTACCTACACTTAGGTTGGAGTAATTAAAACTTGTTTTTCAACCACTCCACAAATTTCTTGTTAACAAACTATAGTTTTGACAAGTCGGTTAGGACATCTACTTTGTGCATGACACGAGTAATTTTTACAACAATTGTTTACAGGCAGATTATTTCACTTATAATTCACAATTCCAGTGGGTCAGAAGTTTACATACACTAAGTTGGCTGTGCCTTTATACAGCTTGGAAAATTCCAGAAAATTATGTCATGGCTTTAGAAGCTTCTGATAGGCTAATTGACATAATTTGAGTCAATTGGAGGTGTACTTGTGGATGTATTTCAAGGCCTACCTTCAAACGTAGTGCCTTTTTACTTGACATCATGGGAAAATCAAAAGAAATCAGCTAAGACCTCAGAAAAAAAATTGTAAACCTCCACAAGTCTGGTTCATCCTTGGGAGCAATTTCCAAACGCCTGACGGTACCAAGTTCATCTGTACAAACAATAGTATGCAAGTATAAACACCATGGAACGATGCAGCCGTCATACCGCTCAGGAAGGAGACGTGTTCTGTCTCCTAGAGATGAACATACTTTGGTGCAAAAAGTGCAAATCAATCCCAGAACAACAGCAAAGGACCTTGTGAAGATCCTGGAGAAAACAGGTACAAAAGTATCTATATCCACAGTAAAATGAGTCATATATCGACATAACCTGAAAGGCCGATCAGCAAGGAAGAGGCCACTGCTCCAAAACTGCCATAAACAAGCCAGACTACGGTTTGCAACTGCCCATGGGGAAAAAGATTGTACTTTTTGGAGAAATGTCCTCTGGTCTGATGAAACAAAAATAGAACTGTTTGGTCATAATGACCATCGTTATGTTTGGAGGAAAAAAGGGGGAGGCTTGCAAGCCGAAGAAGTGGCAGCATCATGTTCAAATCAGTTCACAGGGTTCAATTCTCGGGCCGACTCTCTCTGTATACATCGCTGCTGGTGATTCTTTGATCCACCTCTACGCACACAACATCATTCTGTATACCTCTGGCCCTTCGTTGGACACTGTGTTAACAAACATCCAGATGAGCTTCAATGCCATACAACTCTCCTTCTGTGGCCTCCAACTGCTCTTAAATGCAAGTAAAACTAAATGCATGCTCTTCAACTGATCGCTGCCCGCACCTGCCCGCCCGTCCAGCATCACTACTCTGGACGGTTCTGACTTAGAATATGTGGACAAATACCTAGGTGTCTGGTTAGACTGTAAACTCTCCTTCCAGACTCACATTAAGCATCTCCAATCCAAAATTAAATCTAGAATCAGCTTCCTATTTTGCAACAAAGCAATCTTCACACATGCGGCCAAACATACTCTCGTAAAACTGACCATCCTACCGATCCTCGACTTCGGCGATGTCATTTACAAAATAGCCTCCAACATTCTACTCAACAAATAGTATGCAGTCTATCACAGTGCCATCCATTTTGTCACCAAAGCCCCATATACTACCCACCACTGCGACCTACATGCCCTCGTTGGCTGGCCCTCGCTTCATACTCGTCGCCGGACCCACTGGCTCCAGGTCATCTACAAGTCTCTGCTAGGTAAAGCCCCGCCTTATCTCAGCTCACTGGTCACCATAGCAGCACCCACCCGTAGCACGCACTCCAGCAGGTATATCTCACTGGTCACCCCTAAAGCCAATTCTAACTTTAGCCGCCTCTCCTTCCAGTTCTCTGCTTGGTCGCAAAAAGGGTCTTCCAAATGGATAATGACCCCAAGCATACTAACAAAGTTGTAGCCCTGACCTCAATCCTATTGAAAATGTGTGAGCGGAACTGAAAAAGCGTGTGCGAGCAAAGAGGCCTACAAACCTGACTCAGTTACATCAGCTCTGTCAGGAGGAATGGGTGAAAATTCACCCAACTTATTGTAGGTAGCTTGTGGAAGGCTAGCTGAAACGTTTGACCCAAGTTAAACAATTTAAAGGCAATGGTACCAAATACTAATCAAGTGTATGTAAACTTCTGACACACTGGGAATGTGATGAAAGAAATAAAAGCTGAAATAAATCATTCTCTCTACTATTATTCTGACGTTTCACATTCTTAAAATAAAGTAGTGATCCTAACTGACCTAATACAGGGAATCTTTACTCTGATTTAATGTCAGGAATTGTAAAAACTGAGTTTAAATGTATTTGGCAAAGGTGTATGTAAACTTCCGACTTCAACTGTAGGTGACAATGTTATGCAAACCATAAGCCCGGGCTAACCCAACCCAAATCAACGGGGGGGGGGGGGGGACAATTAACAAAGAGGCATTTTTCATGCCATGAGTGGTACCGGATCCGGATAGGTTCCAGAACAAAACAGTCCAAAACAGAGAAGTGCAGGATCCTGTTCCGGCAAGATCTGGCTCAAATTAAGCACTGGGTTTATAGGGCTCGAATTTCTTGGGAACAGAAATATTTTAAGATTGGGATGCCATGAAATAAAATGTTACATATGGTATTTGTCCTCCTTTCTGTAATCTGTTACATCTAAATACATTATCATAATAATAATTTTCTTCAATGTCTTTATCCGAGACAGAACCATTTAGCCATGTTTTCAGAGAGAACCAGAATGTCTGGACACAAGTCCTATACCCAAATGTCAATTGTGTCCATTTTTTTTGTTATCATACTTGGCACATTTACATGCATTAGCCCAAGCCCCCTACAATATTTAAAGTCAGAGGGGGTATTCTGCTCATTCCCATAGGACCTAAAAGGCATACAGTACGGTCATCTGCAGCGATTTGTTGAGTGAGCTGAGACTTTGCCAAGGTCCCTGGCCAACCAGGTGAGAGCAGAGCAGACTGAGTATGACAGACCTCCCTTAAAGTCGCTGGATGCAAGGGCTGGGGCGGGAACTGGGTGAGCAATGTTGGTAGAGCTCAGTCCACCCGGGTGAAGCTCCCTCCGAAGGAGTGGAGCTCCTGCAGGGGACCGGAGTGGCAGCCAATGCTCCATTCTGGGTGTGCACAGGAGGCCTTGGTGTGGCTCCTGTTGCATGGTTGGGGCTGCCATGGGGGGCAGGAGTGTCCCAAACCTGTTCTGCAGATGGGAGTAGGGAGGGTAACAAAAACTATCCTGGGAGGGAGGTTGTGAGAGGAATTGAGGAGGGTGGTGTGGAGAGCAGTGTAGCTGCTGATTATGTGAGTGATCCATTGTGTGGACTGCATCATGTAGTGCACTACCCTCAACAGTGTTTTGGTCTGGTAGAGCTCTAATGGGCAGGGTCTGGTTGTGCTGTGCTGTGATGGTCCGGGTCTGGTAGAGCTGTGCTGTGATGTGCCGGGTCTGGTTGTGCTGTACTGCGATGGCCCGGGTCTAGTAGAGCTGTGTTATGATGTGCCGGGTCTGGTTGTGCTGTGCTGTGATGTGATGGCTCGGGTCTAGCAGAGCTATGCTGTGGTGGGCCTGGTCTTGTTGTGCTGTGCTGAGACGGGCTCGGTCTGGTAACATGGGAGGAAGGTTGTGGGAGGAATTGAAGAGGGAGTGTGGAGGTCAGTCTGGCCGGCTGTTCTCCAGTCCCTGTGAGGCACCACCACATGCAGATCTATTGGAGCATCTGATTTGTCTCAGGAAGTTGCTGGCTGGTCTGCTGATCCTGTGGGGTGAGGTGGACTGGCCACCCAGAGAAACATTCTTTAACGTCCTGGCGAAGTGTACATTATCATACAGACAGTCCAGAATAATGGTGGGCCAATTTTACATTTTGTCATTTAGCACAGTCCCAGAAGAGGCTCACATCTCTCCTCTGGAGCAGGGTGGACTTGGCCCCTGGCATCTGGGAAGGTGGTAGAGGCCCTTTCCATCACCATCCTAAGTGATGTGGCCACCTTTTCCTGTTGAGCATGCAGGTCATTGTTTCCAGCATGTAAAATAATTGGTGAGCCAAGCTGGGCCACGGTCAGAAGCTCCATGGCTCTCTCAGGGCACCACTCTATTTAACACTAGAACTGCTAAAGCAGTAATTTTGACTGCTCTGGATTTGTATTTGTTATTACCCATTTAAGTCATTTAAGTCTCCTTCTCCCAACAGTAGGGCCTGCTCTGCTCCTTCTTCAGACAGTTGAAAGTGCAGTGCCCAGCTGATAATCACCCTGACAATTGCCCCTAAATGAACCTAAACTATACCGAAACTATACTGAACAAAAATATAAACGCAACATGTAAAGTGTTGATCCCATGTTTCATGAGCTTGAGTAAGTTGTTTTATAGAATTTGACAGTACATCCAGCCGGCCTCACAACCGCAGACCATGTGTAACCACGCCAGCCCAGGACCTCCACATCCGGCATCTTCACTTGTGGGATCATCAGAAACCAGCCACCTGGACAGTTGATGAAACTGAGAAGTATTTTTGTCTGTAATAAAGCCCTTTTGTAGAGAAAAAAACGAATTCTGATTGGCTGGGCCTATGCCCTCCCAGGCCCACCCATGGCTGTGCCCCTGCTCAGTCATGCGAAATCCATAGATTAAGGCCTAATGAATGTATTTCAATTGACTGATTTCCTTACATGAACTGTAACTCAGTAAAAACTGTAACTCAGTAAAATCGTTGAAATTGTTGCACGTTGCGTTTATATTCTTGTCCAGTTCAACTTCACACAACAGATTCAATAAATTAAGTAAAGGATGATGGGGAGAATGGGGGAGTTGATGAGCAGGGGAAGTGAACGATGCATAATGTAATCACGAATTGTGAAGAAAGAACAGGCGTCTGGCTATTCTATTGTATTGATCCATTCTAATTAAAGGCCTAATCTTAAAATGGTATGTTACCTATATCAGTTCACCGAATCAAAGCACTCTTATCAGTCTACTCTGGCCTACTGGGAGTAGGCTACACAATGAGAGCGTGCGTAATTGTACATGCTGAACGGCTTTCACTATCTTCACATCACTGGCGAACAAGTTGCTTGCAAAGAAAACAAGTCTGGCCTGCACCACGAACAAAGTGAAACACCTGCACAGCCGGTGAGGAAGAATGTCAAGACAACGACCAGTGGCGATTTTAGCATGTAAATCTTGGTGGGGCAAACCCATTTTTTTTTTAATGCATGCCAGCAAAGCCACTACACAACACATTAATTGCACTATAATGGTGACAAACGGTGCCCACAAACTGTTAGGGCCTACATAAAGCTGTCCTAACAGCAGAGTCCCAACAGCAGTCCCAACACCTTACCACTGCTACACCTGGCTATCAGCGGAGCCTTATATGGCAGCTAAACAGTTAATTCAGCCTCATTTAATGCCCTTTTAAAAAACAGCTGATATAGCTGACTTGCTTAAACAAATGTGGTTTATAGTGACAATTGAGATGTACAAACTATGCAGTGGTGATTTTAGCATGTACATCTTGGTGGGGTAAAAAAATATATATATTTGGGATGCATGCCAGCAAAGCCACTACACAACACTAAATAATACATTAATTTCACTATAACGGTGACAAATGGTGCCCATAAACTGTTAGAGCCTACATAAAGCTGTCCCAACAGCAGTCCCAACACCTTACCACTGCTACACCTGGGTATCAGTGGAGCCTTGTCTGGCAGTTCATTCAGCCTCATTTACTGACTTTAAAAAAAGATAGCTGATATGGCTGACTTGCTTAAACAAATGTGGTTTCTACTGACAATTGAGATGTACAAACTATAGCATAAGGGGGTGACAAGTGGAAAAGAGGCAATCCGTCATTTTGATTGAGACATCAATGAGCAATATAGGACGGATGTAGTCAAAATAACTGTTTGTACAACACTTTTGAAATGTACAGCGACATAATTCAGAACATGGGCCATTCTTACAGTATTCTCCCTGTACACCAAGTCAGAACCGTAAGATAAATAAAGGGGCATGTTTTTATTTTACCGTTATTTAACTAGGCAAGTCAGTTAAGAACAAATTCTTATTTTCAATGACGGCCTGGGAAAAGTGGGTTAACTGCCTTGTTCAGGGGCAGAATGACAGATTTCTACCTTGTCAGCTCCGGGATTCAATCTAGCAACCTTTTGTTTACTGGTCCAACACTCTAACCACTAGGCTACCTGCAGGCACTGAAAGCTCTTACAATATTCTATGATTAAATTTCTCTAAAAAAGGTTATAGGCTACATGTGCGCCACCAAGTCAGAACAGTAAGCAAAATTAAGAGGGGAAAATAGACCAATGACCTTGAGCCTCCTTGGATGGGCACTTCTATGGCAGCACCTAAGGGGCTTGAATTTTCGAGTTTTACTCTTAGATTTGGCGGTGACGTAGTCTCCCCATGAGTGACAAATATAAAATATATTGGATTTGTTTATCACTTTTTTGGTTACTAGTTGATTCCATATGTGTTATTTCATAGTTTTGATGTCTTCACTATTATTCTACAATGTAGAAAATTTTAAAAATAAAGAAAAACCCTTGAATGAGTAAGTGTGTCCAAACTTTTGACTGGTACTGTATAATAACTGATTATAAAGTGGTGGAATTGTCCTTTAAGTATGTAGTGATATCTGACCACAGTGGGAATTCTGCACCAACCAACAAGGGAAAACCCACCATCTCCAACCACTACTGGAGAGACCGCTAGGGTTTTACCAAAACCACTTGCAACATGTTGTGGCATGTCAGGCTCAGACATACTTCTGTGGTTGAATGGATAGTGTTTTTCATTGCTGTGAACTGAAACAATTTGTTAAGTCACATGTACTGTGATGTGACAGGAAAATGAGGCCAGAGATGATGCTTGTGCAAGTTGACCTGCTTCTGCTCATCACAGGACCCTCAGTTGCCACTGCAGACCCCCTTCTATTGACCACTATAGTTTGATAGCAGTAGTATGTTTGAAAAGCCACCTTGGTCTAAGTGTTTCAAGTGTTTGAGCTAGCAGATGTGATGTGGTGCACACCTCATAGAGGTTGAAGACATTTTGGCTGTCTTGAAAACATGAAACTTGAAATCCCCTCTATGGCTGCTGGGAAGTCCACCATGATGTTGTTGTCATCATAGCTCAACAAGATGCTGCACCTGTTATGAACTTGAGAATTGACAGGGCGACCTGGGTTAACCTCATTGCATGATTTTGCAAAGAAAAGTCAAGTTCATGTTTACTCCCATGTCATGTGTAAATGCATACATTGGAAACCTTGGTAGCATGTTTAAATTAAAATGTAATTTTTAAAATGTGAATAGCCAAATAAAAAGAGATGGATTCAATCCTGTCACGTTCTGACCTTTATTTCCTTTGTTTTGTCTTTATTTAGTATGGTCAGGGCGTGAGTTGGGGTGGGCAGTCTATGTTTGTTTTTCTATGTTGGGTTTTGTGTTCAGCCTAGTATGGTTCTCAATCAGAGGCAGGTGTCGTTAGTTGTCTCTGATTGAGAATCATACTTGGGTAGCCTGGGTTTCACTGTTGGTTTGTGGGTGTTTGTTTCCGTGTGAGTGTTTGTCGCCACACGGTACTGTTTCGGTTTTCATTACATTGTTTATTGTTTTGTATTTCAGTACGTTTTTAATAAATCATCACGAACACTTACCATGCTGCATCTTGGTCCGATCCTTACTCCTCCTCAGACGAAGAGGAGATCTGCCGTTAAAAATCCAGTTAATGGATTTAAGGTACATTGGCTAAATAAGGACCAGCTACCACTCAGATGTCGCTGTTGTCAAAGATTCCAGTCGTCTTTACATTTTCTGTCAAATTTATTGACACTTTTTATTATTCTTTTTATTATTATTTTTTTATATTAACTTACAGGAGGAGCTCCTGTGGCCTCTGCTTGTTGCTCCCGATGCTGTTGGAGAGTTTAACCCTGTTCAACACCCGGACTCAGGTCTGTCTACCGTTCCTCTCAGTGCAACAGTTAGCACTTTAGTTCACTGGGTTTAGAAATGTATAGCCCCACCTAATGCTGGAAAGAGAAACAACTGTAATTTAGGCAATTCAATGCATGATTTCCATAGGCAACTTGGGCTATTTCAAAAGCACAGTTAGAGTATATACCTATTTTTACTCTAATTTAGGGCTATAGAACACAGTAGCGGTGCGTGGGTAAAAATCACCTGGGCAGCCAATCCAGAAAAATAAATATATTACAACCTATGTGTTGTGATTGCGGTGTTTGCTCTATAACCTGTTAGTTCATATGCCTTGACACCATGATATTTAGGCCTAAAGCCAAGAATATAAGAATAAATTCAACCATGTTTCATTACAAAACCAGAGAGCAACATCTGTCCGGTGAAGTCCACAAAACATATTTCATGTAACAAACTGTTACATGACCTACAGCATTGTCAAGCAAGGTCATGTTTCTGACATTTTCAGACTACTAAACAGCTATTGATTTAGAGAGTTACTGCAAGTAGCAAAGAAAACAGGAACTGCCTCCACTGTTCGTGCACAATTTCAGCTTTAACATTTCAACATCATCTAATCATCTATGCTTAGTCTAATACAGTAACTAAAAGATAACAAAACAAATTTAGTCCAATCAACGTAAGCTAAATATGTCCATGGTATGGATGTTGACTCACCCTACTTGTAAAGAAATGCCATCCTCCTTTTTCATGTTGCCTAAACGGTCTATGACTGTCATACAGTACACACTTTTTGTTTTTGTTGACCTCGGCTACCTGGCTAAAATTCTTGCTCGCTAGCCTAACTTCCTTCCATGGACAACGATACACCAGGCCAGTTAGTTAACATTAGCATACATCCTATGTTGAACCTCCATCCTCTCAGGCCATGGCACAATATATGAGTTCATGGTTAGATCAGAATCGCTGTTATAATCATTGGCCAGTATGGAGAATTAAGCAAAACCATAAGTCCAAATCCCTATCTCCAGAGGGATGATTTTTAGCTAGCTAGCTAACCACCGGAGGACAACAGCACAACGAGATGAAACAATTCAAGTATTTTCCTGTCAATTATGACATTTGGCTTATGATGTAATTGGTCAGAAGCCAAATCCAAACTGGCTTCCCTCGACACTTTTTTGTTGTTGGTGCGCCAGGACCGTTCACAGCTGAGCTCACTCAGTTTAGTTAAATACTAATTGGCTCTTATTTTTTAAATTATTATCAATGGAGGCCAAATGCTCGCTGGATACTCTTGCATTCAATGCTACGGGCGGTAACAATGTCATGCCGTCTGGTCAGAAAGAGCATCAGATACGCTACACAGACAGAGGGGCGCTGTTTCGCTCTCTCAGATGCTTTAACTGGAGAAATACATTCAGCCTCTCGCAAATTGAAGGATGTGTGAAACACAGAGATATGAAATATACATCCATTTTGTATGTTATTTTTTTTCTTGGTCAGTTTTTGGGGAAGCCTGGCTTCCATTGGCCTCCATGAATACAAGCAACTGGTAGAACGTGTTTTAACCCTTAGCTGCTGCTGGGGAATGAATGTCCTAAATCAGGGGTGTCAAACATACATATATATACAGTATATACAGTTGCAGCCAAATAAACTCTGCAAAAAAGAAACGTCCCTTTTTCAGGACCCTGTCTTTCAAAGATAATTCATAAAAATCCACAACTTCACAGATCTTCGTTGTAAAGGGTTTAAACACTGTTTCCCATGCTTGTTCAATGAACCATAAACAATTCATGAACATGCACCTGTGGAACGGTCGTTAAGACACTAACAGCTTACAGGCAGTAGGCAATAAAGGTCACAGTTATGAAAAGTTAGGACACTAAAGAGGCCTTTCAACTGACTCTGAAAACACCAAAAGAAAGATGCCCAGGATCCCTGCCCATCTGCATGAACGTGCCTTAGGCATGCTGCAAAAAGGCATAAGGACTGCAGATGTGGCCAGGGCAATACATTGCAATGTCCGTACTGTGAGACGCCTAAGACAGCGCTACAGGGAGACAGGACGGACAGCTGATTGTCCTCACAGTAGCAAACCACGTGTAACAACACCTGCACAGGATCAGTACATCCGAACATCACACCTGTGGGACAGGTACAGGATGGCAACAACAACTACCCGAGTTACACCAAGAACGCACAATTCCTCCAGTGCTCAGACTGTCCTCAATAGGCTGAGAGAGGCTCGACTGAGGCCTTGTAGGCCTGTTGTAATGCAGGTCCTCACCAGACATCACCGGCAACAATGTCGCCTATGGGCACAAACCCACCGTCACTGGACCAGACAGGACTGGCAAAAAGTGCTCTTTACTGACGAGTCGCGGTTTTGTCTCACCAGGGGTGATGGTCGGATTCGCGTTTATCTTCAAAGGAATGAGCGTCACACTGAGGCCTGTACTCTGGAGCGAGATCGATTCTGAGGTGGAGGGTCCGTCATGGTCTGGGTCGGTGTGTCACAGCATCATCGGACTGAGCTTGTTGTCAGTGCAGGCAATCTCAACACTGTGCATTACAGGCAAGACATCCTCCTCCCTCATGTGGTACCCTTCCTGCAGGCTCATCCTGACATGACCCTCCAGCATGACAGTGCCACCAGCCATACTGCTCGTTCTGTGTGTGATTTTCTGCAAGACAGGAATGTCAGTGTTCTGCCATGGCCAGTGAAGAGCCCGGATCTCAATCCCATTGTGCACGTGTGGGACCTGTTGGATCGGAGAATGAGGGCTAGGGCCATTTCCCCCAGAAATGTCCGGGAACTTGCAGGTGCCTTGGTGGAAGAGTGGGTTAACATCTCACAGCAAGAACTGGCAAATCTGGTGCAGTCCATGAGGAGGAGATGCACTGCAGTACTTATTCATGCACCTGGTGGCCACACCAGATACTGACTTCTGATTTTGAACCCCCCCCCCCCCTTTGTTCAGGGACACATGTCTGTTGAACTGGTTCAGTTTATGTCTCAGTTGTTGAATCTTGTTATGTTCATACAAATATTTACACATGTTAAGTTTGCTGAAAATATACGCAGTTGACAGTGAGAGGACATTTTAGAGAGGACGTTTTAGAGTTTATATTGTCACCCTTGCACTTTTCTTAGATAATTCCCTATAACTTGACATTGAAAACAACTTTTGGTCTCCACACCTTGTCATTAGATTTTCAACATTGCAGAACCAATTTTATATTTGTAAACTTCTGTTTAGAATTTTTATCTAGAAAATAAAGTAAAATGGCAAGGAGAAACCTATTGGCACACTGGAGCTAGTACTTGGTTGCACAGCCTTCAGCACTCTTTTGTAAATCTTGAACATTTGAGGTGTGCCCTCCACTAACTGCTGTTTTCAGATCTCGCCATAGGTTTTGGATGGAATTCAGATCTGGACTCTTTGCTGGCCATTCCAGAACAGTCCCATATTTATTCTTGAACCATTCCTGTGTGCTTTTTGACGGGTGTTTGGGGTCGTTGTCCTGCTGGAAGACCCACCACCTTCAAAGGACACAACGTTTTTGTACACTGGTATGAACTTTGAACTCCAAAACACCTGATTTCATGATGCCTTTCACACATTTAAGGTCCCCGGTACCAGGGGCAGCAAAGCAACTCCACAACATTATCAAACCTCACCCATGTTTGATTATATGATGGCGCCGGAGGAGATGGCTGCCGTTTTACAGGCTCCGAACCAATTGTGCTATTGGGGGTGTTTTTCATGTTATTTGTAACAGCTTCTGGATATCAGGACAACGATTACTCTCCTCGTACTGGACAAAGTTTTTTTTTTTTTTCTTTAACGAGTTGAACGTGAAGGATTTACTTCACCCGACAATGCTCAAATCCCTGTCATTCACATGAAGAAGAGACGGGGACGTAGGTCGGGGTGACTTGTAAGGATCCGATGGCGAGTGAGTAATCAATCCCTCTACCATCAGTCCTATTAGCCAACGTCCAATCATTGGATAATAAAATGGATGAGCGCCGATCAAGACTACCCTACCAAGGGGACATTAAAAACGGTAATATCTTATGTTTCATCAGCAAGACAGAACAGCTGCCTCCGGTAAGACAAGGGCTGGCGGTCTGGGTCTATTTGTAACTAACAGCTGGTGCACAAAATCTAATATTAAGGAAGTCTCAAGGCTTTGCTCGCCTATCTCATAATAAGCTGTAGACCACACTATTTACGAAGAGATTTTTCTTCTATATACACTGCTCAAAAAAATAAAGGGAACACTAAAATAACACATCCTATGAATGAATTAATGAAATATTATTATTAAATACTTTTTTCTTTACATAGTTGAATGTGCTGACAACAAAATCACACAAATTATCAATGGAAATCAAATTTATCAACCCATGGAGGTCTGGATTTGGAGTCACACTCAAAATTAAAGTGGAAAACCACACTACAGGCTGATCCAACTTTGATGTAATGTCCTTAAAATAAGTCAAAATGAGGCTCAGTAGTGTGTGTGTGTGTGGCCTCCGCGTGCCTGAATGACCTCCCTACAATGCCTGGGCATGCTCCTGATGAGGTGGCGGATGGTCTCCTGAGGGATCTCCTCCCAGACCCGCCAACTCCTGGACAGTCTGGTGGATGGAGCGAGACATGATGTCCCAGATGTGCTCAATTGGATTCAGGTCTGGGGAACGTACGGGCCAGTCCATAGCATCAATTCCTTCCTCTTGCAGGAACTGCTGACACACTCCAGCCACATGAGGTCTGCATTGTCTTGCATTAGGAGGATCCCAGGGCCAACCACACCAGCAAATGGTCTGACAAGGGGTCTGAGGATCTCATCTCGGTACCTAATGGCAGTCAGGCTACCTCTGGCGAGCACATGGAGGGCTGTGCGGCCCCCCAAAGAAATGCCACCCCACAACCTGCCTGACCCACCGCCAAACCAGTCATGCTGGAGGATGTTGCAGGCAACAGAATGTTCTCCACGGCGTCTCCAGACTCTGTCACGTCTGTCACGTGCTCAGTGTGAACCTGCTTTCATCTGTGAAGAGCACAGGGCGCCAGTGGCGAATTTGCCAATCTTGGTGTTCTTTGGCAAATGCCAAACGTCCTGCACGTGTAGGGCTGTAAGCACAACCCCCACCTGTGAGCATCGGGCCCTCATACCACCCTCATGGAGTCTTTTTCTGACCGTTTGAGCAGACACATGCACATTTGTGGCCTGCTGGAGGTCATTTTGCAGGGCTCTGGCAGTGCTCCTCCTTGCACAAAGGCGGAGGTAGCGGTCCTGCTGCTGGGTTGTTGCCCTCCTACGGCCTCCTCCACGTCTCCTGATGTACTGGCCTGTCTCCTGGTAGCGCCTCCATGCTCTGGACACTACGCTGACAGACACAGCAAACCTTCTTGCCACAGCTCGCATTGATGTGCCATCCTGGATGAGCTGCACTACCTGAGCCACTTATGTGGGTTGTAGACTCCGTCTCTTGCTACCACTAGAGTGAAAGCACCGCCACCATTCAAAAGTGACCAAAACATCAGCCAGGAAGCATGGGAACTGAGAAGTGGTCTGTGGTCACCACCTGCAGAACCACTCCTTTATTGGGGGTGTCTTGCTAATTGCCTATAATTTCCACCTGTTGTCTATTCCATTTGCACAACAGCATGTGAAATGTATTGTCAATCAGTGTTGCTTCCTAAGAGGACAGTTTGATTTCACAGAAGTGTGATTGACTTGGAGTTACATTGTGTTGTTTAAGTGTTCCCTTTATTTTTTTGAGCAGTGCATATTTCGTAGCTGTTTATTTACCACCATAAACCAATGCTGGCACTAAGACAGCACTCAAAGAGCTGTATAAGGCCATAAGCAAACAAGAAAATGCTAATCCGCTCCTAGTGGCTGGGGACGTTAATGCAAGGAAACTTAAATCCATTTTACCTCATTTCTACCATGTTAAATGTGCAACCAGAGGAAAAAAAACTCTAGGCCACCTTTACTCCACAGACAGAGATGTGTTCAAAGCTCTCCCTCGCCCTCCATTTGGCAAACCTTACCTTAACTCTATCCTCCTATTCCTGCTTTCAAGCGAAAATGTAAGCAGGAAGTACCAGTGACTCGCTCAATAAGGAAGTGGTCAGATGACACAGATGCTAAGCTACAGGAATGTTTTGCTACCACAGACTGGAACATGTTCTGGGGTTCTTCCGATAACATTGAGGAGTACACACCACGTCAGTCACTGGCTTCATCAATAAGTGCATCGATGACGACGTCCCCACAGTGACCATACGTACCCCAACCAGGAGCCATGGATTACAGACAACATCCGCACTGAGCTAAAGGGTAGAGCTGCCGCTTTCAAGGATTGGGACTCAAACCCGGATGCTTATAAGAAATCCCGCTATTCCCTCAGACAAACCATCAAACAGGCAAAGCGTCAATACAGGACTAAGATTGAATCGTACTACACCGGCTCCAACGCTCGTCGGAAGTGGCAAGGCTTACAAACTATTATAGACACAAGCCTACTAGATGAGCTAAATAACTTCCATGCTCGCTTCGAGGAAGGAACACGGAAGCATGCATGAGAACAGCTGCTACAAACGAATGTGTGATCACAGTAAGTAGGACCTTTAAACAGGTCAACATTCACAAATCTGCGGGCCCAGACGGATTACCAGGATGTGTACTCTGAGCATGCGCTAACCAACTGGTAAGTGTCTTCACTGACATTTTTAACCTGAGTCTGTAATACCAACATGCTTCAAGCAGACCACCATATTCCCTGTGCCCAAGAACACCAAGGTAACCTGCCTAAATGACTACCGACCCGTAGGACTCACGTCTGTAGCCATGAAGGGCTTTGAAAGGCTGGTCATGGCTCACACCAACACCATTATTTCAGAGACCATAGACCCAATTTGCATACTGCCCCAACAGATCCACAGATGATGCAATTTATATGGCACTCCACACTGCCCTTTCACACCTGGACAAAAGGAATACCTACATGAAAATGCTATTCATTGACTACAGCTCAATGTTCAACACCATAGTGCCCTCAACTCATCAATAAACTAAGGACCCTGGGACTTAAACACCTCCCTCTGGAACTGGATCCCAGACTTCCTGACAGGCTGCCCCCAGGTGGTAAGGGTAGATAACAACACATCTGCCATAATGATTCTCAACACGGGGCCCCTCAGGGGTGTGTACTCATTCCCCTCCTGTATTCCCTGTTCACCTATGACTGCATGGCCAAGCACGAATCCAACACCAACACAATAAGTTTTCCTACGACACAACAGTGGTAGGCCTGATCACTGACAACGATGAGAGGTGGGGAGGAGGTCAGAAACCTGGCAGTGTGGTGCCAGGATAACAACCCCTCTCTCAACGTGATCAAGATAAAGGAGCTGATTGTGGACTACAAGAAAAAGAGGACCGAGCACACCCGCATTCTCATCAACAGGGCTGTACTGGAGCAGGTTGAGAGCTTCCTTGGTGTCCACATCCCCAACAAACTAACATGGTCCAAGCATACCAAGACAGTCATGAAGAGGGAATGACAAAGCTTTTCCCCTCAGGAAACTGAAAAGATTTGGCATGGGTCCTCAGATCCTCAACAAGTTCTACAGCTGCGCCATCGAGAGCATCCTGACTGGTTGCATCACCGCCTGGTATGGCAACTGCTCAGCCTCCAACCGCAAGGAACTACAGAGGGTAGTGTGTACGGCCCAGTACATCACTGGGGCCAAGCTTCCTGCCATCCAGGACCTCTATACCAGGCGGCTCCTTAATTATTTGTGCAAAGCTGTCATCAAGACAAAGGGTGGCTACTTTGAAGAATCTCAAATATAAAATATATTTGTATTTGTTTTACAGTTTTTTTGGTTACTACATTATTTCATATGTTATTTCATCGTTTTGATGTCTTCACTATTATTCTACAATGTAGAAAATAGTAAAACATAAATAAAAACCCTTGAATGTATAGGTGTGTCCAGACAGCAAAAAATAAAATATATTTTGAGTGCGACACTCCAGACCTCGGTGTGGACCGAGTGTGTTTGCAGGGAAACATGTATGGACACCTCTGGCCTTAATTGTCTTTGTTATTCAAATGTACTCAAAATAATCAGTGTCAAAACACAAATACAGTATTAGTTATTTAATATGCTCACATTCAATTAAATGTTTTTGATAAAATACAAAATACAAAAAGCAACAGCAATTTCATTACCGTTTCAAGCAATTTAATCTCATTGTGAGATACTTATTTTTGATATAATAAAATGCATAGTTTGGTGTAATGGATGAGATATAGCTTTGAGAGCTAACCATTTTAAATATATATAGTATACAAACATACAAATAGGTTCAGGTGAATAAATAAAGAAATGTTAAAACATCAATGAATAACTGCATGGATGTCTTTTTTACACTAGGTGGCACCAAAGCAGCTTTCTTGTGGGAATTAAATAATTATTTAGCATGAGTAGAATAACACCATTTCATAAATAAATATTAAATAAATATTATTATTATTATTATTATTAAATATAATTAGAACTTAATCAATATGATCATTTCTCTGTTTGTTTTTCTTTTGAGTGGCAGTCCACAGGTACATGTGATATGAAATGATATATGATTTGATATTGTACCTGTAACCCCCCCCCCCCCCAACAAAATAATGACAAAACAAATATAATCTTGGCCACAAAAATCAAATAACAAAATGCATAGAATAGTAGGATGGCCGGAATGGCCATAGCCATGTCTCTGATGTGTTCACAGAGTAGTGTCTTCTACACATTCCTGTCTTTTCCCACACTTTGTTCCAGTCATATCCTCACACCAGTCTATTCATAGCCTGAAAATCATATTTTTTTGTAGTTAGCACACTGCACACACTACCACCATTTTCTCTCATTGAAGTGTAGATGTTGTTGTTAAAAGTCTGACTTATTCATAATAACCGGGTTACCTTTTGAAGAAGAGATTCCAACTGTTTTACAAATTCCCTGCTGTCCTTCATTGGATAGGAATCACATCCTTGGCAGACTTTGTTCTGATGGAATAAAGGAACACGGAAAATGTTAACTTAGTTGGCCCACACAATTTAACTTTTTAAAAGTTCAAATACAAATTTGAAGTTACTCTTAGATTTGGACTGAAAATAGGCCTAGTAAAGTAACTACTACCCCTAACTTACTTTCCACATTCTTTACATAATTCTGATGTGATTATGTTTAATAATGATAACGCTATTAATGTCATTTGGAAAATAATGGCAAGGCTCACCTCTCTCTCTTCCCGACTGCAGGAGTCCACACCTCTAAACTAAAAACAGAACAAAGCAACATGTTCATACTTTGCCACAATCTTGCCATGTACATTTCTAAATATTAAGAACACCGGCTCTTTCCATGACACAGGCTGATCAGGTGAATCGAGATGAACACTATGATCCCTTATTGATGTAACAAGTTAAAGAAGGATTTTTAAGCCCCGATAACATTTTGACATGGACTGTGCATGTGTGCCATTCAGAGGGTGAATGGACAAGACTTAAGTGTCTTTGAACAGGGTATGGTAGTCGGTGCCAGGCGCACCGGTTTGTGTCAAGAACTGCAACGCTGCTGGGTTTTTCACGCTCAACAGTTTCCCGTGTGTATCAAGAAAAAAAGGGGGGGGGGTGCGCAACTCAATATTAGGAAGGTGTTGTTAATGTTGTGTTCAACTCAGTGTACATTATTCACATGTTTTCTGAAGTGACTCACAGTCAGTGGGCTGAGGTTTTTGATAACTTTGCGCTGCAATTTCTTTTGTTTGGCATTGAGACTAGGTACCATCTTCCGGAAGCACTCCAAGGCAGATAGGAAACAGCATTCCTGTAAAAAAGCAAAATGACACACTAAATGATGGATGTTGGATAAAAACAAGACTGCTTATTTTCCACTAATGAAACAAGTTGAGTGTCTTTTTGATACCTTTTCACACTCACATGAAAACATTGTAATGTGGAATGAGAACCACTGGAGAGAGCTTTTGAGCATATTTGAGCATATTTCATTAACCTGAACCTCAACCAGAATTCATACAATATTTCCAGTTCATAACAGCTAAATGTATTCTATTGAGCCACACACAACACCTGATTGACATATAACAACATGACCCACTCTCAAGTATGATACTCCACAGAGACCTAGTTAAGTCGTAATAACTTTTCTTACAATTTATATCACTTTTAAAAATTATTTATTAATTTAGCAGACTCTCTTATCCAGAGTGACTTGCAGGAGCAATAAGGATTAAGTGCCTTTGCGCAAGGGTACATGGACAGATTTTTCACCTAGTTAACTCTGGGATTCGAACAGGCGACTATTTGGTTACCGGCCCAACGTACCTAACCGCTAGGCTACCCTCCACCCTATATGAATGGTCTTATCATTTCCTACAAAACTGTGACTCACAAGTCATATTCTGTTTATCAGAGTAAGACTTTCTCATTCTACTCACTAGCAGGTCCAAACCCAGAACAAAGCCAAAGTGATCAAGAAACAATGTTTCCACCAACGTATCTAATACAGAAAAATGTCTTTCCCCGCTTCACTGAGATTAGGTAGATGTTTTCACTGTTTTCACTTGCTGCCTGTTTCCAGTTTCCCCACTTTGACTGGGCGTTTCACAGAACAGATAGAAAATTACCTCTCTCTTTGACGTGACAACACATTTTCCAGGTTGAGGCTTTCGTTTGCCTCTACCATTAGGCAATGATATTTTCCCCATGCTGTGGGCCTCAAACTCTTGAGTTCTCAAACAATAACTGACCAACGTTAGTTAGACGGCTAGGGTACAAACGAGAGCATGGCAACCTTTGATCAAGCGTTCACCCCGGGGAATATTGGTAACAGACTGGTTCCATGGTATACTCGTGAATTATTTGGTCCAGTTTAGGACAACCATGTTCAACTAACTTCAAGATATAGTCAAACATTTTCTGAAGCAGTAGCACAGTTTGTCTCTCGGGTAAAAGCCACAGAGACGTGAGTGCGATTACTCATCACATTTCTCCTAAATGTGCACAAGTAACTCCAAGAGACATGGAGATCACTTTCACGTTGACTCATTCATGCACAGAACTCTGACAAAAACACATGCCAAACTTGATTGACTGTTAGTGCAAACTGATAAATAGCTGAAAGAAATACTGCTCTTTTATCAAGTGGATGTTTTCTTAAGTTACATCTATAATGGGGTTTTTTTGTTGATGAAAGAGTGATTCTGACGAGTGTGTGGCCCGCTACTCGCTACAATCATCTCATGTTAACACTGTAAATGTACTCCACCTACTAAGATAAAAAAAAAAAAAATTAATTAGGTAGACTGTTAGATTAATTAGGTAGACTGTTAATTAGGTAGACTAGATTAGGTAGTCCATTAAAGTAATTGTCCAGTGTTTCCAGATTTCTATGAAACATTACCTATAATTAATTACAATGAGTGAAATAGTGTCCTTCCCCCTTTTAAAAAAAATAAAGTATACTAAAAGCAGTTTTTCTGTGTTGGAATGGTGGTGAGTGTATACATGTCATTACAAATATTTGTGAGTAGATCGCTGGTTGGCCAGATAACAACATGATTTGGGTATGAGTTAGTATGATATGAACTTTTTAAAAGTGACATTTTCACCAGACGGTTACTTTAATGCCGTCAGTGAGTTTATTTGGTTTAGTTTCAAGTAATTCACATATTGTCAAATCTATTGGCCCTACCCATGCTAGTAATTTAGCTGAAAACTATTTGTAGTTCCACAACTTAATTTTGCGTAAAAAATAAGTAATAAGGTGCACTTTTCCTTTCTTTAATGACAAAAGGATTACTGAACATATTCATACAAATGAGACTATATTAAACTATTAAAGTATTAAAGTATTTACTCATTATTGGTGATATAAACAATTAACTATACACATAATTTATGCAACTCTATTACAAATGTAATTGCTTTATACTATTGATGATTATATATATATTTTTAAGATCATTATTTCTTGACCTCACAAGACCCCATTCGCCGGCTATGGTACTAGCGTGCTACATTATGCGATATACAGTACAGTAGGTGTGAGAGCAAGACTAATAGCAACCACCACAACAGAGGTCATTCCTTGTCTGTGAGTTTTCTGACAATGATTCTTTTGCTTGTAGAGTAAATAAGGTATAGTAGAATTTCTTTCGAAAAATCGCTTACCTCTATATCCAGGGTAGGAGTATTCAACATCATGCCGTTGTGCTGCAAGAACAAAATAAAAACAGAGGTGTTGGTACTGAGGTTGCATCTCATATCAACCCCCCCCCCAAAAAAATAGAGGGGTGAGAAATTGTGGTAATACTTTCTATGAACCATTTACAGCCTTCATAAATGTAAAAAGACGCATTGCATCACAAAGTTAGTATAATGCATAATAAAACATGCTATGATCATTAGTAAAAGCTCATGGTTTCTTGCAAGAACCCATCAAATACATAAGCGCTGACAACGCATAAGCTTTGGAAAAGGTGTCCAATAAATTGCAGATTGACCTACCGCCACACTTTTGTTTAGTTGTCTTAACTCCTTTAGTACTTCAGTCAGCTTCATTGTTCTCTCGACCTTGTCGACATTCGCCAAAACACAACAGGTGATGGCTAGGAGACAACAAACAAGCAGCTTCATCTTTTCTTAACCTGCTTTAACGATTGCACAAATTACCCAAAGGATGCTGTTCAAAACGTTGACTGGTAATGTGGACAGGTGTTTTAACTTACCTATATATTTGTCCGTCAGGACACAGGAAAACCACGTTTGAGAGATTGGAAAACTGCTGAAAGTATGAATGAATGAGTAATGACTTTTTCTTTTCCACTGGCCACTACGTGAGCTCAGAGTTGTGCCTGCGTGGGGCGTAGGGATGCAAGTGCGTGAACGAAAACATACTTTCTGCACACAAGGCAGGAAACTACAGAGCACCACTAGTTCCCATTTTCACTTTGAATCAGAGGACCTATAGCTGGCTATACATTATGTGCCATTGGTGACAACCTGAACGTACAAAACATTATGAACACCTGCACTTTCCTTGACTAACCAGATGAATCCAGGTGAAAGCTATGAAACCTTATTGATGTCACTTTTTAAATCCACTTCAAGCAGTGTAGATGAAGGGGAAGAGACAGGTTAAAGAAGGATTTTCAAGCCTAGAGACAATTGAGACATGGATTGTGTATGTGTGCCATAGTGAAAGGGCGAGACAAAAGATTGAAGTGCCTTTGAAGGGAGTATGGTAGTAGGTGCCAGGCGCACCGGTTTATGTGAAGAACTGCAAAGCTGCTGGATTTTTTTTATGCTCAGGTTTTTGGTGTTTATTAAGAATGGTCCACCACCCAAAGGACATCCAGCCAACTCCGACACAATTGTGGGAAGCATTGGAGTCAACAAGGGCCAGCATCCCTGCGGAACGCTTTAGACGCCTTGTAGAGATGCCCTGACAGATTGAGGCTGTTCTGAGGGGAAACGGAGGGGTAGGGGGATGCAACTCAATATTAGGAAGGTGTCCTTAATGTTTTGTGCCCTCAGTGTATCTACAGACACACCAAAGAGATATTTGTGTGTGTGTGTGGTTGGCTTCCTACACGAACATAACCTGTAAGAACAACAGGAAATTCTTTGAAGGACTACAGCAATGACAGTACAAAGGCCAAGGGCCCTTCGCAATATTTCCCTCTTCTGGGAGGATATCCTTTTGCACCAAAACAGAAAGGAACCCTTGAAACCAAATTCCGGTGACTCCCACCTGAAACCTATCCCGAGACTGAGACCGGCTGTTAATTACTCCTGAAACCTAATTAAAATTAAACTTATATGAATTCAGTTTCTGCCCTTATAGTATTGCTCATTTTGGGAATTGTACAATATTTGTAAATTGTGGGGAAATTCTGCATCAGTCTCAAACTAACAACGGAATAGGTACCAGTCAAAACTGGAGACGGAGCTTTGCAGGAGACCGTTGATTTCAATTAAAGACAGTGGGTGTTGGTGATGGGTGTGGGTGATGTTACCAGTGTGTGTAGGTCCCTAGCTAAAGTTCAGCAGCAACAGTATTTTTTACTATGTATTGTTATCTGTAATGATTGCATCTTTAGGTTGGTGTTGTGGTTCGCTGAATCATAGACTCACTAGTCAATGAAGATGAATAGCAAGTAATGAAAGTAGTCTTAAAACATCTGCGGTGGCTGAGTGTATGTCAAAACTATAATTATAATCTATCTAGGGCACTTAATTCATACATTTGAAATGGAACAAATACACAGACTATACAAAACATTACGAACACCTGCTCTTTCCATGACATAGACTGACTAGGTGTAATCCAGGGGAAAGCTATGATCCGTTATTGATGTCACTTGTTAAATCCACTTCCATCAGTGTAGATGAAGGAGAGGAGACAGGTGAAAGAAGGATTTATAAGCCTAGAGACAATTGAGACATGGACTGTGTATGTGTGCCATTCAGAGGTAGAATGTGCGAGACAAAATATTTGAGTGCCTTTGAACAGGTTATGGTAGTGGGTGCCAGGCGCACCAGTTTGAGTGTGTCAAGAACTGCAAAGCTGCTGGGGTTCCCCCACTCAACAGTTTCCCGTGTGTATCAAGAATGGTCCACCACTCAAAGGACATCCAGCCAACTTGACACAAGTGTGAAAAGCATTGGAGTCAACATACAGTAGGCCAGCATCCCGGTGGAACGCTTTTGACACCTTGCAGAGTCCATGCCACGACGAATTGAGGATGTTCTGAGGGCTTAAAGGGGTGCAACTTGTCTGGTCACAAATCATACCTTTTCATTTTATAATCAAAAAGGGGGAAAAGTCATTTTAATGAACACTGTTTTCCATTATCTTAGCGCTACTTTTAACACTTCACGTGTTCTTTTTAACCTCTGTGTCATCTTATTTAATTATTTTATTCCAAACAGTGTCATAATAATTCCCTTTTGGGGGGGGGGAAATCCTCCCCATGATTTCATTTGATATAACCTCTCGTGTTAGTCAGACAGGAAGCAGTGTAGTGTCCAAGTGTACTTAACCCGGTTTCTGCAGCGTCAGCATTCTTAGTTTACCTAAGGAGTTCCATCCTGTCACGGAGCGGAAGCTATACTACTGGCTTCTATCTTGAGAGGAGGAAGTGAGCTTGTGACAGATTAGAGATAACTCCTCCTTCTCTCTCTCCCTGGTCATTGTTTCAGCATAGAGGAAATAGTGGGTGGGGACTGTGCCTACGAGCTGTGAAGCAGCGAACACTAGTACTACACACAGTGTCACCGTATAGGGGAAAGGCCCTCACGAGCCTCCCTTATCATCCTGCGGTAAGGTGTATCTCTGTGGAACTGGCTATTCCATTACTAAAGGAGTCTGAGAGTTGGTTATGACACATGGAAGGGATTTGTGTCCTCAGGTAGATGTGAGACGAATCAGAACTTTCCTTGTCCAGTCATATACCAATACGACCTGGTGTGATAGTGTGGGATATGCCTGTGCGAGCCATTTGGCATTGAGGAAAGGTTGGTGTCGGGGAGAACTCTGTCACTGTGAAATCAGAAAGGGAGAGTTGTTTGCTGTGGTGTTAAACACAGTGGAAGACATGTGGCTAAATTACAGCTGCACAGATATGGTTCCTTAACTGTGATAATAAACTAAATAATGATCTACTTTAGTTTTGTAATATTTTATTTTCTGATAGTTCACGTTCAATAAACAATCAAAATTTGGGGTTAGTATACAGTGCATTCAGAAAGTATTGCGACCCCTTCACTTTTTCCACATTTTGTTACGTTACAGCCTTATTCTAAAATTGATTTTTTAAAATCCTTATCAATCTACATACAATAACCCATAATGGCAAAGCAAAAACTGTTTATTTTAATTTTTCTGTAGATGTATAAAACAGAAATAGCTTATTTACATAACTATTCAGACCCTTTGCTATGAGACCCGAATTTGAGTTCAGGTGCATCCTGTTTCCATTGATCATCCTTGAGATGTTTCTACTGAATTTCAATTGATTGGACATGATTTGGAAAGGCACACACCTGTCTTCAGTATATAAGGTCCCACAGTTGACAGGTCATGTCAGAGCAAAAACCAAGCCACGAGGTGGAAGGAAGTGTCATAGAGTCCGAGACAGGAAGCCGGAAGCCACTCCTCAGTAAAATGCACAACAGCCCGCTTGGAGTTTGCCAAAAGGCACCTAAAGACTCTCAGACCATGAGAAACAAAATTCTCTGGTCTGATGAAACCAAGATTGAAATCTTTGGCCTGAATGCCAAGCGTCACGTCTGGAGGAAACCTGGCACCATCCCTACTACGGTGAAGCTTGGTGGTGGCAGCATCATTCTGTGGGGATGTTTTTCAGTGGCAGGGACTTTGAGACGAGAGCAAAATACAGAGAAAGATCCTTGATGAAAACCTGCTCCAGAGTGCTCAGGACTTCAGACTGGGGCGAAGGTTCACCTCCCAACAGGACAATGACCCTAAGCACACAGCCAAAACAACGCAGGAGTGACTTCGGGACAAGTGTCTGAATGTCATTGTGGCCCAACCAAAGCCTGGATTTGAACATCTCTGGAGAGACCTGAAAATAGCTGTGCAGTGATGCTCCCCATCCAACCTGACAGAGCTTGAGAGGATCTGCAGAGAAGAATGGGCACCCCAAATACAGGTGTGCTAGGCTTGTAGCGTCCTACCCAGGAAGACTCGAGGCTGTAATCGCTGCCAAAGATGCTTTAACAAAGTACAGGGTCTGAATACTTATGTAAATTTGATATTTTTTATATATTTGATATTTTTTTTAAACTGTTTTTGCTTTGTCATTATGGGGTATTATGTATAGATTGATGAGGAAAAACATATATTTAATCAATTTTATAATAAAGATGTAACGCATCAATGTGGGGAAAGTCAAGGGGTCTGAATACTTCCCGAATGCACGGTACCATTTTCTTTTCAAAAGAATACCATCATGTCTGTGTATTGACAAATTAATTCAAAATACAACTGTATGGTTCTTTTTCCAGGGATAACATGTTTTGTAATCTGTTATTATCAGGTGCTTTTATGTAATCTGCCGGGGACTACAGATGGAAATTTTGAGATTAGCTAAATCTGGTTCAACGCATAATTTCTCAGTTTGAGACTTATATTTTAGTTGTAAATTGACCCTGTAAAAGTATACAATTTTATCCCTGAAGGGAGGGTATAAAATAAGTGACCTGCTACTGAGAAATATTAAGTACCACTTTCTTGACAATCGACCCTTTGATGGTAAAATAATTGTAAATGTTATTTATTATTTGAGCTTTATATCGAATAAAGACTAAGTAAAGGAGTTTATGGTAGATTTAAGCAACCTTAAACCGAATAAAATCTAACAGCTAAAATCAACCGTTCCAAATTTGAAGTTTAAATCAATGGAATTCACTGCAATTCTTTTTTTTTTTAAATGTATATCGGTTGCATTGGTTAATCATATCATTGGACGAGGACCGGCTGTTTCATTATCTTCTAAATAATGATCATTCATGAAATACAAAACACTCGATTGTGACAGATACTCTGAACACCCACCTACGGTGTTGATATTTCCAACACTGCGGTCTCCTCGCTGTAGAGTGTTAATAAGCATTTCCGGAGGGGCTGACGATAACTCTCAACACACTGGGCATGTAGCCAAGTTGATTGTTTATTTGTTTCTTTTGTTATGAATACTCTGAAAAGAGAAAATTGTCACGGTTTGAAACATTTGATTCAATTAAATAACAGGACTATGCAATCTGGAACTGTGTTGGTTAAAGGTGGTGCTTTTAGGATGATTCAAAATGAGAAAACAGAACAACAAATTGACAATAATACGGTAAGTATACATGCAGGAAGAAGAAAGGCCGTGGGTGGGGGATCGCCTCTGTTGGTCCTCCACATCAAAAGGGAACCATTGATTCAACCCATTGTTGTGACAATGTCAATCTGTTACTGTAAAATTTAACTCAGTAACATACATTTATTGACATAATAGGCACATTTGAGTGCCCCCCAAAAAAGTTATCAAGATGAAGGCTTGTTTGACTAAGATCAAATCTGAAAGGCAAACATATCTAAAATAAAACATTTGACCTGAAACAAATTGTATTACTTTGAATAAGTAGAAGTAACAGGGTCTACTACAGCCTACCTTGTTTGATCACATATTGATGTTATTTTCCTTTATGCTCAACAGTGTCAACTTCTTTTCACCCTAAACTGAACATTCATAAATTACATGTATAGAATATTTGTGATGATTTGTGATATTATAAAAAATATTATATGAACACGTGTCCTAAAATTGTTATGCTTCCTTTTACTTACTGTAATCTGATTTTTCTTATGTTTTATTGTGAAAGGAAAGGGTGAAATTCACACAGTTTAAACAACAACATCCATAAGAAATCCATCATGGGAGACTCTTTTTTATTTTTTTATTTTAATAGCTGGATCATGTTGTATGTTTTAATTCTGTAATGTATTGATTGTTGCTGCCTTCTTGGCCAGGTCTCCCTTGAAAAAGAGACTCTGGGTCTCAATCGACTTTTTCCTGGTTAAATAAAGGTTAAATTTAAAAAAAATGAAACATTGATAAACCTTTATTGATTTAAAGATTTATATTAATAGAATATTTCATAATTGTTCAACCTCTTGCAAAAGTGGTTTGATAAACACCTCAAACTACACTGAATTCTACCGATTTACAATTCCAAATCTGTTTCTAAATACTTTAATTCAGCAATTGTAATATTTTCAGAATAACGATAAATCTCCAATGTCTTAATACAGAGCTTGTAAGTAACCATTACAATCACCTGGTGCCCTTCAAGAATATCACATACAGTACTTTCTATTTAAAAGACTTAACTCAGCTACTCTAGGAGGTTAAAATAGAGATGTACATACCATTAAGGTAATCAACCTTCGTAAACCTCAACCAAGACCAGTGTGATCTCTTTCACTTTAACTTATGCTTAGACCATTGATTAAATAATGGCACCTTCTAAATAGTCATAGCAATGACACATACTTGACCTTTGGAGTCAACGGCTACCATCTTTAACAAGCAAAGATGAAAGGGCATTAAGAGCTTTGGTAATTGGTCGATTTATGGGAATAGAGCAAAAGCAGCCTGGGTGTGGGAGTATTTCAACAAATGAAGACAAGTTTTCTGAACAGATCTTCAAGCACAAGAATAGGGGAATAACACTCAATGGGGGGCTGAATTCAACCAGCCTTGTGTATCGACAGTATAATGGTTCTCGCCAGGGGTGTTAAAAGGCTGCTTTCAAGATGTTTACCGTCTAATACCAGCTATTTGGCCTATATCTCCATTTATCCACTAACTAGACATTTTCATGGGATAACAACAAGATATGGCTGAGGCCATGGTAACTGTTCACTAAACACTAGACAGTGATGTTTCCTTTCTCAATCTCACCTTGGTCAAGTTGAGAAAGTGGACTGACTAATTCGACTCATGGACCTATTTCTGAAAATGTGATATTCTCTGCTGGTTTGTTATACATTTAGGTTACTTGATTAATACACATAATTAGAGCACATAATTAGATCCTAGGTACATTTCCTAAGATATACTATGGTGCTGTCAGAATGTATTCAACTTCTTCCACATTTTGTTGTTTCAAAATAGATGGAAAAAACCCATCTACACACAATACCCCATAACGACAAAGTGAAAACGTGTTTTTAGAAATGTTTGCAAATTTATTAAATAGGCAATACTTTGTAGAAGCATATTTGGCAGCGATTACAGCTGTGAGTCTTTCTGGGTAAGTCTCTAAGAGCTTTCCACACCCATTATTTTCAAAATTATTCAAACTGTCAAATTGGTTTTTCTTCATTGATAGACAACCATTGTCAGGTCTTACCATAGATGTTCAAGTAGATTTAAGTCAAAACTGTAACTACGCCACTCAGGAACATTCACATTCTTCTTGGTAAGCAACTCCAGTGTAGATTGGCCTTGTTTTTTAGGTTATTGTCCTGCTGAAAGGTGAATCCATCTCCCAGGGTCTAGTGACTGAACCTGGTTTTACTCTTTTGCTTGTGCTTAGCTCCATTCGGTTTCTTTTTTATCCTGGAAAACTCCTTAACGATTACAAGCATACACATAACATGATGCAGCCACCACTATGCTTGAAAATATTGAGAGTGGTACTCAGTAATGTGTTGTATTGGATTTTCCCCAAACATAACACTTTGTATTCAGGACAAATAAATGTATTCCTTTGCCACATTTTTTTGCAGTATAACATTAGTGCCTTGTGGCAAAGGATGATTCAAAATCAGGGTGCATGTTTTTGAATATTTGTATTCTGTACAGACTTCGTTATTTTCACTGTCAGTTTAGTATTGGGGAGTAACTACAATTTTGTTGATCCATTTGTAGTTTTCTCATATCACAGCCATTTAACTCTGTACCTGTTTTAAAGTCACCATTGGCCTCATATTGAAATGAGCCGTTCCTTGTTCTCCGACAACTGAGTTAGGAAGGATGCCACCCTACACCATCCAAAGTGTAATTAATAATTACAGCATGCTCTAAGGGATATTCAATGTTTTTTATTTATATATTATTTGAAAGCCATTGGAAAACCTCCCTGGTCTTTGTGGTTGAATCTGTGTTGGAAATTCACGGCTCGACTGAGGGACCTTACAGAAATTGTATGTGTGTACAGAGATGAGGTAGTCATTACAAAAATCTTGTCAAACACTATTATTGCACACAGTGAGTCCATGAAACCATGTTTACTTTAGGCTTGTCATAACAAATTATTTGATTATTTATTGACGCAAGACATTTAAGCTTTTCATCTAAATTCATTAATAAAAATGTCAAAACACATCATTCCACTTTGACATTATGGGCTATTGTGTGCAGGCCAGGGACCAAAAAAAATCTAAATGTAATACATATTATATTTAGGCTGTAACACTTGGGAACTTGGGAAAAGGGGTGTGAATACTTTCTGAAGGTACTGGATGTTTACTAATGCAATGCCATGTTAGAGGCTTGAGGCACATTTAATACAAATTGCTTCCATTCATGTTTTCCATCTGATTCTCTCTGAATCAGGTAATCAGCACTTTTACGATAAGAAGCATCGTCAAAATAATACAGTTGTACGAGGCTCGGAAAAATACGTCAGCATTATATCCTGTTTATTAGGGCAGAGCAGAATGGTACATTTTCTTAGACTCCTACGTGTCATGCTTTATCTGAGTGCCTGATCATCTCATCTCTCGTCTCTGTGTTACCATACTTGTATTCATGTCATTCAAACTTTTTGTCCATGTTTCGGTTTTAATACTATCGTCGTGTTTTTGGCGTGAATGTTTACACAAGTCAAAAGGCCAAGACTCTGTAAATGTTCAAGTCAATGTGATGTTATGCAGTCAATACACGAGGAAGCAGGATGGCAGTCTGCCATTGGCAGAATAAGCTAGATCAAATTAATTATGGTTACTGACTCACCAAGTGATCACTTTTACTGACAGTTAGTCATCTTAAATTCAACCCAGTCATTTCGTATACCATGCATTTAGTTATCCGAAAGTGACTTAGTCATAACACATTCAGCCAGTCTTAGCATATGTTCATCTGATTTCTTGGATTCAGAGCAGTGAGTCTGTCTCTAGATAATGTGAAGGGTATAATCAAAATATATTTGGATGATCAAACTGTTTAACTGAGCTTGAGGGAAAAGGCTAAATCATGTAAGTCAAGACAATTATAGCTGCACTTCATTTTATGTGTCACAAGAGGGAACCAAATAGCCATAAAGTAATGTTAGATGCAAGGGTGTTTGAATAAACATGATAATTTCACTTCCATGGTAAATAGGAGACATTAACTTAGATAAAAGCTATGATTAAATTGAAAAAGTCTAGATACATTTGAAATGATTAAATATGTTTTATTTTTTCTCAAATATCATACAATCGGTGTATAGAGCTGTTATAATAATTTACAACGCATATGAAAAAAGCCACTATATCATAAAGTACCCTTAAAAGAATCAAAGACATATAACTGAGAGCGTTCCAGCAGTGGAAAATAAACGTTGGGAAACATAAGACATTCAATATAGACTTGTCTTTTTCATTATCCTTAGAAACTCCTGCTCGTTGATCTCTCCATCTCCATCTCGGTCTGCTTCGTCAATCATTTCCTTTGAAAGATAGATTGTTTTAACAGTAGGATTGCTGCAATGAATATGTTTAGGAGGTGAGATGGAAGATCAACAAGTTACAAGTTAGGATATAACATACCTGCAATTCCTCATCTGTCAGGCTTTCGCCTAGCTCCTTGGCAACTCTCTTGAGATTTTTGAAGGAGATTTTGCCCGTGCCGTCATCATCAAATAAGCGGAAAGCCTTCAGAATTTCTTCTTTTGAGTCTTTTTCACTCTAACAAAACAAAAAAAGAGAATACAAATCTAATGAAGTCTATCAAGATCGTGTAGGGGAGACCAAGTCCAACCAAAGATCTGCAAAAGATTGAATCTCTTCTCCACTAAGAAAATACACACCATTTTCTGTGTCATCATACAGAGAAAGTCATTAAAATCAATGGTCCCAGAGCCCTCCTTGTCAATGTCTGCAATCATCTTCTTGATCTCTTCTTTCTTTGGTTCAAAGCCAAGGGCACGCATGGCAACCTGGAGCAGCAGAAATACATGAATTGGTTATATTTAAGAAAATAAAGAAAAACGTTATCACAAAAAAATGAAGCATACTCTGAACCAGTAGTTGGCATTATGGTGACTAGTTGAGTGTCGTGTTCATATTGGTATAGCCTACCTTGAGTTCCTTCACGTCAATTGTGCCCGACCCATCTGTATCAAACAAGTCAAAGGCCTCTCTGATCTCCTGCTTTTGTTCCTCTGTCAAATCTGGTTTAGGACCTGCCTTTTTCCTCTGGTTGGAAGTGGTGTTGGGTTTTCTGTAGCCTGAAGCCTGTAACATAACAACAAGCCGACAGTTTAACTTTGTAAAGCTGAACATGAGACAAACATGAACTAGAATCACTATCTACACAGTTAATTGTAGATGGCTAGCTGTTGTTATACCCTAGCTGTAGATAAGGTGCAGGTCCTGAAATTATTCTAGTGGTAACTGGTCAGATTTAGCCAACACCTTTTATTCATAGCAGATTTAGCTTGATGCACTGTTTACAGCATTTATGAAGTGCATATACATTTCCATTAATAAAATATGTTAGCTACCTATTTAGCTAAATACCCTGTGGCTGGTCAAAATGTATGGATTGTTCGTTTTGGGCCCTGCTCAGTGGGCCCTGCTTAGCTAAAACTGAAGAGAGTGCATGGAGCACATGGGACATTTGAATTTTTATTTAACCTTTATTTAATCAGGCAAGTCAGTTAAGAACAAAATTGTATTTACAATGACGGCCTACACCGGCCAAACCCGGACGACGCTGGGCCAATTGTGCTCCGCCCTATGGGACTCCCAATCACGACCAGTTGTGATACAGCCTGGAAATCAGCCACTGTAATCTTTGGGTCTTAGCGTTTTTTCAGGTCGCCTAAGTTCAAACGGTGTAAATATACAGTACCAGTCAAAAGTTTGGACATACCTACTCATTTTTTCTTTATTTTTACTATTTTATACATTGTAGAAAAATAGTGAAGACATAAAAACTATGAAATAACATATATGGAATTATGAAGTATTATGTAGTGTTAAACAAATCAAAATATATTTGAGATTTTTCAAAGTAGCCACCCTTTGCCTTGATGACATCTTTGCCTACTCTTGGCATTCTCTCAACCAGCTTCATCTGGGATGTTTTTCCAATAGTCTTGGAGTTCGCACCTATGCTGCGCACTTGTTGGCTGCTTTTCCCTCCCTCTGTGGTCCAACTTATCCCAAACTATCTCAATTAGGTTGAGGTCGGGTGATTGTGGAGGCCAGGTCATCTGATGCAGCCCTCCATCATCTCCCTGCTCAAATAGCCCTTACACAGCCTAGGTCATTGTCCTGTTGAAAAACTAATGATAGTCCTACTAAGCGCAAACCAGATGGGATGTCTTCACTATTATTCTACAATGTAGAGAATAGTACATATGATGAAAAACCCTGGAATGAGTAGGCGTGTCCAAACTTTTGACTGGTATTGTATATAATTAATTGTATACATTTTCGTGAGGGGAAAAACGCTTTAAGTGTAAACTTAAACAACTAAAACCAGATAACGTACGCAGAAAAGATAATGGATCTATATCTTTTTTATTATATAATCTTTGAGAACTAACAATTACCAAAAAAAAGCTAGACAGTCAGGGAGAATAGAACATTCCAAAACAATACATTTAGCAGTATTCATGTTTGTTATTATGTTTAAGCAAAAGAACACGCCATTATCCATGGCAGAATACGTCATATTTCAGGAAATTTGTTTTAACAATGCAACGCTGTCTTTCAGCTGCATGGCAAAATGTGTAGCATTGCAGGAAATTAGCTTTAAAAAAAGCTCCATGGAGAAATTGGCTTTAAAATGCTACAATTTCTCTACGGAGCACCAAGATGGGGGGCCTCTAAAATGTAGCCACACCGAATGCCGACCGCACACATTGCCACAGCCCCTAACACACCCACCACCTAAGCCCCTTTTGAATCCAGAAATAAACTTGGTAATATCAAGAAATTAATACCATGACCTAGCCCAAGTCAATGAAGCTAACTTAGATACATAGAAAAGTTAAGCAAGCAGAAACATCGTAGCTGGGTCATTCCACCAATTAGGTGCCTTGTGAGTAGTGTAACTTTGTGAAAAAAAACGTTCACCTAATTTTAACATTGTCACAAAGAGCACATGTTCAACTTAATAAGCACAGGTTCAACTTAATAAAAAACATATTTTCCCATCTCAGTAGGTTAAATAAAAAAAATACTATAGTAACAGGGTTGACTGTACGTAACAGGGTTGGTGATTTCCTCTTAAATCATCCATAAATCCCCTTCAGACAGGCGGAATGGAAGCTTGTTGTGTGAAACAGGGAGGGGGCAATAGCAGAGGTGCATAAAGATGACGGCCCCCCTGTACCTACAAGAAGTTCCCCATATTGTACATTGCTCTCAGTTATCCAGTTTTTTTTTTTTGTATGGTCATTAGCAAAGTATACATGATCCCAATTTTAGCTTCAAGACGCAGGCAATTTGAAAAAACTGAAAAATGTATTGTGCTGATTTATTGGAACATTGAACCATATCGTGTGCCATAGTTTTAAAACTCAATGGATAGAGCTTAAACAATTATGTCATATCTGAATTCTGCAATCCTTATGCACGTCCGCCATTGAATGCAAGCTCACCCCCCAAAATATTTGTGAAAACATTGACCAGCTCAGTTTTCCACCACGAAACACCAGAACATTTTTACAAAACAGTAGAACCACCCACCTCACCTGCTTTTACACCATGATTTGACTATTAGATGTTCAATGTTTCTTGAGGAGAAATATATTTAAAAGGGAATAGTTTCACCATATTAAAAGAAGAGTTCAGTTCATGTAGCTGGGTTGACCTCAAAATGAGGGACAGGTAAAAAAATTATAATACAATTAATCACATATGAATAATAATCTTAAAAAATTACTATGTTAAAGCAAAATAATACTTTACAACGATGGTGTAAACTTGGAGAAATGCTGGGGTTAAGAGTTAAAATCGTCCTTGAAGTCAGAGGATGCAGAGTGACATATCAAAAAGCTGAATTTTGGTACTTCTTCAGCAAGTCTTTATTCAAACAGATGTATTGAATTTTCCATGTGGTCTAACATCATAATTAAAGGGCACTTAATTTAATATGGAATTCAATATGTGCACAATTTCTAAATAAAATATCAAAGTGACGCAAAAGGTACTCATTTCGTGGAACGACCCAGCTAAACCCTGTGAATGTGATCTTGAAAAGTTACAGCTATATTCCAGCTACGTCAGCTAGCTAGACAGATGAGTTTCTAGCAAACGTTAGTAACTTAGTGAAAGTATCTGTTTAATAAGATAGCTCGTTAGCTAGCTACAGTACCTAACGTTAGCTACCTTGAAATCCATCTAGCTAGCTCAACTGAAAAAATATTAAACTAACTGACTAGAAAGCTATAGATATTAGTTAGTAAAGCAGAGTTACATACCATCTCGAAATATCAACCCTGGGACGAACAAAATTGATTTATTGCAACTTGAATTCAACAAGGTAAAGCTAGAACAGTATCAGGCGGCAGGTAAACAAAGGTTGCCTGAAACTACAGTAGGAGATTATTTTAAATGACAAGGGAACAGTCCAATAGAAAATGAGTAAATCTTGAAGAAAACACGGAATGGCTTGCCTTGGCCAATAGTGGAGTACGTGGGTGGAACATTAGCGCTGGGGGTTCGTATGGTTCTTTTCCTGTCTCCTAGCAACAAACGTGCAAACCGGCGCTTGTTTGCGCAAGCGCTCACACACTGGAACAGCGTGTGAGCTGCCGCAGACGAACAGCAAGTTGTTAGAAAACATTTCGAAGTGTCGTGCAATTAGTTGTGATTTGCAAATTCATATCATCTTCCATTGGATGTAAGTTTCCCTTCAATGTACATTATCTGATGTTTTAGGGCAGCAGAACCCGATTTTCATGCGAATATTCTAAAATCCACATAAAAACAATATTGGCATTTTCCCAACAGAGATGTTTATATCAAATCGACGTCTAACGTCTGTGCGTGATGATGTGGTGCATATACTAATAACTTTTACGGTTCAATTCCCATCTACTGAATAAAAAAAGTTAAACGGGTTTCCATTGTATTTTCAACTCCAAGAAGATGTTGCATTATATAGCGAATACGCTATATATTCACGTGCCCTGTAGCCAACAGCTCACAGATAAAATACGGGTATACATGATGAGAGAGAGATTACATTTATTTGTCAAAGGGCAGCCAAGCATCGATCATCACCACATAAGACCCTTGATATTTATTGGAAAGGAGCACCAAGTTCATCACAGTGCAGTTTCACTATCCTGTGAAGTTCATCGTCATTGATTTAATCTAGCCTAATAAACTGCATGCTTTCCCGAGTCATAGTGGGAAAACCAAACAATATCATCATGTGACTCCCAAATTCACTTTCATATAATGGTTATTATATCAATATTTGCACATAAAGGCATTTCCGCCGACATTTCTTGCATAATTAATTTTAGACACAAAAAGATCCCACCTTGTCTAGTGTATTTTGTTTTCTCGACATTTGGAAAGTTTACCAACAAATGTACTGTTTCCATCAGGCCTGTCTTCAAATGTTTATCAGGCATGTACTTTACTTGCATAAAAAGTTTGGATGAAAACCTGTTTTATGATACTAATTCTTGGTATACAGTCTGAACAAATCTGCAAAACTTGGAAAGTTTCCTTACTAGCCAAACTATTTAATACAATTACATTTTAACTTACTCTACCGGTTATCTGTATGGTTGGTGCTTCAGCTGGTTAAATTAAGAGCCAAAATATCCACAGCAAAGTTCTATTTACCCAACTTTATAGAGGTCTGGTACTGCCATTGAAGTTTCGATCACCTGGCACATGCGCAAAACCATGTAAACGTCTGCAAGACTTCGGTTAGTATGCATGCATCATGCGCATGTACTTCCATTTTTTGCACGTGCCAAACACATCTTGATTGCCACACACAGTGACCCGCGTTCTAAAGTCGGGTTTAATAATACTTTCCTGTTGATATTTTGTCTAAAATATTGAACAGTTGAAGGACCAACCCCACGGCCAATTGGCAGAGTAAGTAAAACAATTATTGTACTCAACATTCATGACAGACTTTTGTTCGATGTCAATGTGTGTGACTATGCTGTACATAATGGAAAGCTTCGCCACATTCGGGACTAGCTAGCTACTAGACAACTACACTGCAGAACTAGCCACACCAAAAGGTATTCATTGCTGTACATCTCACTGTGTATTTTGACAGAATTAATTATCCTTCTGGTAAATCGTTTTGACAGCTGTTCTATTTCCCCCCAGAATTACCCTAACCTCAAATTCCAATCTTACTGGTATTACAGGAAATGGGAATTACTGTAATTAATCAGAGACTTCATAATGGACTGCAGCATCTCACAGGTTTGGCGGTTGTCACACATTCCTTTTTGGGCCCCAATAAATAAATAAAAAATTTAAAACAGGAGAGTCGGCTCTAACACGGACAGGCGCTGGGCCAATTGTGCGCCGCTCTATGGGACTCCCAATCACGGCCGGTTGTGATACAGCCTGGAATCTAACCAGGATCTGTAGTGATACCTCTAGCACTGAGATGCAGTGCCTTAGACCGCTGCCCCACTCGGGAGCCCTATTCTGCTTTCTGCAGAGCAGTCTTCCCTTGTTCATCACATGAAAGAGCAGAGGTGGCAAGTTGTTCTCATTAATAGAGATCTCTGTGAAAAATACCGCCATCTTGGTTTCAATAATAAAACTGACATCAGCCATATGACCGACAAGTTGGACTTGAACAGTTTTAGCAAAGAAGATGATTGGCAAAACAACGTTTTAACAACTCTGAAAAACAATGTGAATCTAGTTTTGGTCAATGGTGAGGCAAGTGAAAGACTAACCCAGCACTGCTTTAGACACTGTATACCTGTGGTTGACAGGGTGAAGCCTGCCGTTTTGATGGACTTTGCATGAAACAACAGGAGCTGTCCCTGTCACCTATGCCACACCACTGAGTAAGAACTTCGTCGGCACCGGAGTAGAAGTCTCCATGTGGAGAGACTGCAGTGGCAACGGAAGGAGAGCATCAATGGCTGTGAACATCTTTGCTGATTGCATTGCGCTGGTCACAGTGGTCCTCACAAGCTCTGTGCACGGCAAGCTGCAGGCCTTGGACTGGTTCTGGGGCTGTGCATATCGTCTATACACCACACAATGAAAGACAGGAATCTGCTCCCCGGTGCTGGAACAACTGACTTTCTTTGCGTCCATCACATTCAAAAGCACATTGAAGATAATGGTGAGTAAACAACAGGAAAAGATGGAGCCTCTGTCCCACAAGATTAACAAGGAAGAGCAGGAAACCCATACAGGTCTGATGTGCTTGAACTCATGGTGCTTGGACGACAATCAATTAGCAGCTGAAAGATTTGAATGGAGGATTATCTCTAGATATGTGGATCCAAAAATCCAAATATGTGGAAATGAAGTTTTTAGAGCTTGTTAGCTGGCCTGGCAGAATTTTACCACATGGTGGAGACAAAGGATATGAACATTGCACTCTTGTTACTTACATGGTTTCTTTGTGTTGAGCTCAGTAAATGTTTTCATGATTATACCCATCCTAGAATTACATGTTGATCGTCTCACATCACACCTCATGCACATTTTATATGATACATTCCACCCAGAGCCAAAGTTACAGAACAAGCATAGAATGTGTGACATCATTTTATCAACCTCATTACTGACTACAAAGTGAGCATTATAGGCTATTGAGGTGATGCTGGCGGTATTCAACATGGAAGATTAAACACAGAGTCCAGTGTCGACCCTTTAACATCTTGCCACCAATGACATGTAACAGGCTACTTCAAAGATGAGCTCATCTTCTAAAACCCAATGAATAATGTACTGTTGAAGTGTCACTGAAAAAGGAAAATGTATTTTTTTGTTGTCAGTGTTTACCTGAGTCTCGATTTGCTTCCTATGTGTCTCAACTTTGAACACTGCCTAAATCCCAGCCAACAGGGCATGGTTTCATGACTTGCTTGGTCCTGTTTGTCATAACATAGCAAGAGTTTGCAGAAAAGGACATTTCGTAGACAAAGTAAATGTCTCAGGTCTGACTAATCCAAAACCCTGCTAAAAAGGTTAAAGAAATATCAACATTTCTCACTAGGTCCCAGAAGCTGTCTTGTTTTTATTTAACAGTGAACTTAATTATGAACAAGAACTTACCATTTTTATTTCCATTGGTCATATTCTAACAGACTGTGATGGCTGTATTTTGGAATCCAAGCTATTTTAACTGTAGCATCACTCAGTGGTTGTGTTTCTGTGAATTGGTTGGGGTGTAATGATGACCAATGAAAACATGACAACTGAGAAGGAAATGGGTAAGACCAAACTAGGGAAACATTTGGAAGGTCAAACTAGACACTTTAAAAAAATTATTCTCTGCTCACAACCCTACTTATGTTTGAGGAGTGTCTGGAGGAATCCAAGGCCTAATACTTCCTCATGGCAAACAGAGTTAGACAGTGCACCTGGAATTAGATGAAAGCATTTGTATCTGAAGTACTGTCTGAAAATTATGTCCATGGCACACAAAGCCCACACAAGACCTACTGTTTCAACTCCGTATGATTCTAAAATTATCATCAGTCCGTGTGAGGATAGTCAAGTGAACAGGAAGTATTATTTTGTGCTGAGTCATTGTTGTCTGGCTGTGGTTACATTTTTCATTGATATGCATGCATCCATTACCGTGATATTATCAACCATAATCTGAGTTTTAGATGTGTGAAGCTCTGTTCTTTCTAGTCTGTGTCCAGTGGTTACTTTGAAAACAGACATTCATGGCTTTGACTCAGGTTAAAATTGATTAGACAAAATGTCTAAATGGCATACTTCATAGAAACAGCTTTTATGCAATTCACGACTTAACGCAGAGTTTCTGTTTGAAGGGGCCATTCAAATAGTAAATTTACTTTTGTTAAATTAGACAAGCCCATTGTAATTTACTCTGTTGTACTTTCTGCTGCATTTTTGTTGTTGTTCTTCAATAACATAGCACAGAATCACTGATTCTGCTCAAAAGTTCTTCCAAGCTGTGGGGCTAAGCTGAAGCCTCTACTGGTCTCAGGTTGCACCAGCCCAGGGTCTTTTATGACGCAGGTCTGTCAGTAAGCCCAGTCTTTTCTCTGCTAGTGCTGTGCAGGGTTGGCTGGTTCAGTTACAACGTCAAAGTGGGCTTGTGCAAGTGTCGGTGTGTCTGTACTCGCATTGGAGGGCGCATGTTATCTGAGGCCCACAGGGGAAGCCTCTCCAGATTTCAGCTAGCTGCCCTGCTATAAACTTTTCAGAGTAGAGGAAGAAGACTATGGAGGGGGGAACACGCAAATCTCCATTCAAACTACTTTCGAATATCAACTCTTAGGCTTTCTTAAAGGAACGAGAAGAGGCCAGAGAGGGGTGGACCTTGCCATCGAGGATAACAAGCACCTTTCCAAGTGTTGTTCGCGCTTCATTTCCTCTCGGCTTGGGAGTAGGCGGCATGTTGCACCAGAGGGGGGGTTCTCAAACAAACTATCTGACCCTGGTGGTTAACTAAAATCAGGTTCTGTGAGGCTTGCTGGAGGAGGGAGGGAACAGCAGTTAGCGTGAGGCCACCGTAGGGCTGCTGCACTGCTAACACACAGCAGCAGCAGGGAAAAAGGGAAGAGATGGCCACAGGAGAAATCACCACTCTACCCGCCACACCTGAAGATGGAGGCAGTGGCGGCTTCCCTCCAGGAAACTTTAAGGAGCCCAAGAGGCTGTACTGTAAAAACGGGGGCTACTTCTTGAGGATAAACTCTAATGGAAGCGTGGACGGGATCCGAGAGAAGAACGACCCCCACAGTAAGTGGTTCCAGTCCATTGCATGGCAGACAAAGCTTCTTTATGCTTTGTAAGGGCGACAGTGAAGTAACTGGGAAATCATGGAGGACTAAAGTGAATTTAAATGCATGCGTTTATGGCTTCTCCAACATTCAAATAAGTTTGTCTAGTTCTTGTACATTAGCCTTTGCAAGTGCTTTCATGAATGTGGTAAGTGTATATTTTGATCTCATCAAGTCACCTGGGTGTGTAACACTGCCATACATTAAAAAGGCACTGCTATTGTCACTTGTAATTGAAATGTCCAGAAATAAAATATAACTTTCGTGTGAAATGTGTATTAATACATAGACCAACTCTTGACTTCACATAAGTAAAGGCCATTGATTGATTGTAATTGAGGATCTAGGTTTGTGTTTTTAGCACTTCAGTATAATATATATTGGAGTGTTATTGATTAGCTTTACATGTAACATGCAACAAGTAATATGTAAGGTTTGCCCTTGACACATTTAAACCACATCACTCACGATCTAGTTGTTTTTTTTCTTCAATGTATGTATCTCAGATTGCATCAGTAATTGGTAGGAGGAGAAGGGGCCCATGTCGAAGAGGGGGTTTTCATCACAGGAAGCACTGCTCAGTAGATCATTGGGTGATAAGGGATGGGACATGGAACAGGTGCACTCAAACAGCTGTCCAAAATCACAAGCAATTAACTATTAAGAGACGAGACGACAGACATTAGTCATTTCAATTACTGCCCAAATATTGGCATCATGTGCTTTACAGTACCATTTATCTTTACTCAATAAGGCACATATTGTTATGTAATAACAAATACACGAAACTGGAAGAGAACCTCATTTTCTGTTATGACCATTCATTCAAATAGAACACTGTTGATGTACCCATTTGCATTATCCATATGATTTAAAGCAAGGGATGATGAAATTAACCATGGCTGAAAGAGAAAGTTTCACTTAGAGATGAGATCACGAGACCTATTGCACAGATGTTTAGTAAACTTTCATGCTCCCTTGCACGTAACAACTACTAATTATGTATTTATTCAGAGAGGAATGGATCTTCATGACATTAGTCATTACACAAACCCTAAGTGCATACAGATGCCTCTGATACTATATATATTTATCACAAAAGTGAGTACACCCCTCACATTTTTGTAAATATTTGAGTATATCTTTTCATGTGACAACACTGAAGAAATTACACTTTGCTACAATGTAGTGAGTGTACAGCTTGTATAACAGTGTACATTTGCTGTCCCCTCAAAATAACTCAACACACAGCCATTAATGTCTAAACCGCTGGCAACAAAAGTGAGTACACTCCTAAGTGAAAATGTCCAAATTGGGCCCAAAGTGTCAATATTTTGTGTGGCCACCATCATTTTCCAGCACTGCCTTAACCCTCTTGGGCATGGAGTTCCCCAGAGCTTCACAGGTTGCCACTGGAGTACTCTTCCACTCCTCCATGACAACATCATGCTAAATAGGGTTTAAGTCTGGAGACATGCTTGGCCAGTCCATCACCTTTACCCTCAACTGCTTTAGCAAGGCAGTGGTCGTCTTGGAGGTGTGTTTGGGGTCGTTATCATGTTGGAATACTGCCCTGCGGCCCAGTCTCCGAAGGGAGAGGATCATGGTCTGCTTCAGTATGTCACAGTACATGTTGGCATTCATGGTTCCCTCAATGAACTGTAGCTCCCCAGTGCCGGCAGCACTCATGCAGCTCCAGACCATGACACTCCCACCACCATGCTTGACTGTAGGCAAGACACACTTGTCTTTGTACTCCTCACCTGGTTGCCGCCACACACGCTTGACACCATATAAACTTATTTGGTTCAGCTTGGTCTCATCAGACCACAGGACATGGTTCCAGTAATCCATGTCCTTAGTCTGCTTGTCTTCAGCAAACTGTTTGCGGGCTTTCTTGTGCATCATCTTTAGAAGAGGCATCCTTCTGGGACGACAGCCATGCAGACCAATTTGATGCAGTGTACGGCGTATGGTCTGAGCACTGACGGACTGACTCCCCACACCTTCAACCTCTGCAGCAATGCTGCCAGCACTCATACGTCTATTTCCCAAAGACAACCTCTGGATATGACGCTGAGCACGTGCACTCAACTTCTTTTGTCGACCATGGCGAGGCCTGTTCTGAGTGGAACCTGTCCAGTTAAACCGCTGCATGGTCTTGGCCACCGTGCTGCAGCTCAGTTTCAGGGTCTTGGCAATCTTCTTATAGCCCAGGCCAGCTTTATGTAGAGCAACAATTTAGTTTTTTTCATGTTCTTTGCCATGAGGTGCCATGTTGAACTCCCAGTGACCAGTCAGTATGAGGGAGTGTGAGAGCGATGACACCAAATTTAACACACCTGCTACCCATTCACACCTGAGACCTTGTAACACTAACGAGTCATGACACCGTGGAGGGAAAATTGATAATTGGGCCCAATTTGGACATTTTCACTTAGGGGTGTACTCACTTTTGTTGCCAGCGGTTTAGACAGCAAATGTACACTGTTAAACAAGCTGTACACTCACTACTTTACATTGTAGCAAAGTGTCATTTCTTCAGTGTTGTCACATGAAAAGATACACTCAAATATTTTCAAAAATGTGAGGGGTGTACTCACTTTTGTGATATACTGTATATATGTTTACAATGTACTGTCTTGCCATTTTGCCTTATGAGGCCAGTTTGATAGGAACTCATTTTGTTTTTTGAACTATGCTAAAAATATGTTGTTGAAATATGCTCCGTTGGCACAGCACATGTAGGCTTATCTGACTCTACAAAAAGTATTAGAATCTGGGTGCTTCTCTTCAACTAAATACTTGACTTTCAATAAACCATTACTGCAATATAAAAATATTGTTACATCGTTATTTCGTTTTTATATTTTCAGCACCTCCTCCCAGATGCCCACTGCACTGAGGCTAGGTAACACGGTCACCACCGATAAATCCATGATAATCGAAAACTTCAACAAGTATTTCTCAACGGCTGGCCATGTCTTACTCCTGGCTACTCCAACCTCTGCCAACAGCTCCGCCCCCCTGCAGCTACTCGCCCAAGCATCCCCAGCTTCTCCTTTACCCAAATCCAGATAGATGTTCTGAAAGAGCTGCAAAACATGGACCCATACAAATCAGCTGGGCTTGACAATCTGGACCCTCTATTTCTGAAACTATCCGCCGCCATTGTCGCAACCCCTATTAACAGCCTGTTCAACCTCTCTTTCGTATCGTCTGAGATTCCCAAGGATTGGGAAGCTGCCGCGGTCATCCCCCTCTTCAAAGGGGGAGACACCCTGGACCGAAACTGTTACAGACCTATATCCATCCTGCCCATCTAAGGTCTTCGAAAGCCAAGTCAACAAACAGATCACGGACCATCTCGAATCCCACTGTACCTTCTCCACTGTGCAATCTGGTTTCCGAGCCGGTCATGGGTGCACCTCAGCCACGCTCAAAGTACTAAACGATATCATAACCGCCATCGATAAAAGACAGTACTGTGCAGCCATCTTCATCGACCTGGCCAAAGCTTTCGACTCTGTCAATCATGTTCTTATCGGCAGACTCAGTAGCCTCGGTTTTTCTGATGACTGCCTTGCCTGGTTCACCAACTACTTTGCAGACAGAGTTCAGTGTGTCAAATCGGAGAGCATGTTGTCCGGTCCTCTGGCAGTCTCTATGGGGGTGCCACAGGGTTCAATTCTCGGGCCGACTCTTTTCTCTTTATATATCAATGATGTTGCCTTTGCTGCGGGCGTTTCCCTTATCCACCTCTACACAGACGACACCATTCTGTTTACTTCTGGCCCTTCCTTGGACACTGTGCTATCTAACCTCCAAACGAGCTTCAATGCCATACAACACTCCTTCCGTGGCCTCCAACTGCTCTTAAACGCTAGTAAAACCAAATGCATGCTTTTCAAACGTTCGCTGCCTGCACCCGCAGGCCCGACTAGCATCACCACCCTGGATGGTTCCGACCTAGAATACGTGGACATCTATAAGTACCTAGGTGTCTGGCTAGACTGTACTGTCCTTTCAGACTCATATCAAACATCTCCAATCTAAAATCAAATCTAGAGTCGGCTTTCTATTTCGCAACAAAGCCTCCTTCACTCACGCCGCCAAACTTACCCTAGTAAAACTGACTATCCTACCGATCCTCGACTTCTGTGATGTCATCTACAAAATATCTTCCAATACTCTACTCAGCAAACTGGATGCAGTTTATCACAGTGCCATCCGTTTTGTAACTAAAGCACCTTATACCACCCACCACTGCGACCTGTATGCTCTAGTCGGCTGGCCCTCGCTACATATTCGTCGCCAGACCCACTGACTCCAGGTCATCTACAAGTCCATGCTAAGTAAAGCTCCGCCTTATCTCAGTTCACTGGTCACGATGGCAACACCCACCCGTAGCACGTGCTCCAGCAGGTGTATCTCACTGATCATCCCTAAAGCCAACACCTCATTTGGCCGCCTTTCCTTCCAGTTCTCTGCTGCCTGTGACTGGAACGAATTTCAAAAATCGCTGAAGTTGGAGACTATATCTCCCTCACCAACTTTAAACATCTGCTATCTGAGCAGCTAACCGATCGCTGCAGCTGTACATAGTCTATCGGTAAATAGCCCACCCAATTTACCTACCTCATCCCCATACTGTTTTTATTTATTTAATTTCTGCTCTTTTGCACACCAGTATCTCTACCCGCACATGACCATCTGATCATTTATCACTCCAGTGTTAATCTGCTAAATTGTAATTATTCGCCTACCTCCTCATGCCTTTTGCACAAAATGTATATAGACTCTCTCCTTTTTTTCTTCCACTGTGTTATTGACTTGTTTTATTGTTTACTCCATGTGTAACTCTGTGTTGTTGTCTGTTTACACTGCTATGCGTTTATCTTGGCCAGGTCGCAGTTGTAAATGAGAACTTGTTCTCAACTAGCCTACCTGGTTAAATAAAGGTGAAATAAAAAATATTTAAAATCTTGCTTATTTGATATATATGTTTGCTATATCTGTCTCTTTCAAATCAAATCAAATTTTATTTCAAATTTTATTTGTCACATACACATGGTTAGCAGATGTTAATGCGAGTGTAGCGAAATGCTCTTTTCAACACCATTCATAACATATACTGAGTGTACCAAACATTAAGAACATCTTCCTAATATTGAGTTGCACCCCCCCCCCCCCCCCCCCCCCCCTTTGCTCTCAGAACAGCCTCATTTTGTCAGCGCATGGACTCTACAAGGTGTCAAACGTTCCACAGGGATGCTGGCCTATGTTGACTCCAACGCTTCCCACAATTGTGTCAAGGTGGCTGGATGTCCTTTGGGAGGTGGAGTATTCTTAATACACACAGGAAATTGTTGAGCGTGAAAAACACAGTAGCGTTGCAGTTCTTGGCACAAACCGCTGCACCTGGCACGTACTACAATACCGCATTCAAAGGCACTTAAATATTTTGTCTTGCCTATTCACCTTCTGAATGGCACACATACAATCTGTCTCAAGGCTTAAAAATACTTATTTAACCTGTATCCTCTCCTTCATCTACACTGATTGAAGTGGATTTAACAAGTGACATCAATAATGGATCATAGTTATCACCTGGTCAGTCTGTCATGGAAAAAGCAGGCGTTCTTAATGTTTTGTACACTCAGTGTATTACATCTATTCTATACTGAACAAAAAAATAAACGCAACATGTAAAGTGTTGGTCCCATGTTTCATAAACTGAAATAAAAGATCCCAGAAATGTTCCATATGCATAAAAAGCTTATTTCTCCCAAATTTTGTGCACAAACTTATGTATATCCCTGTTAGCAAGAATTTATCCTTTTCCAAGATAATCCATCCACCTGACAGGTGTGCCATATCAAGAAGCTGATTAAACAGCATGATCATTATACAGGTGCACCTTCTACTGGGGACAATGAAAGGCCACTCAAGACAATGGCACAGATGTTTTCAGGGAGCGTGCAATTGGCATGCTGTCTGCAGGAACGTCCACCAGAGCTGTTGCCAGAGAATTGAATGTTAAGTTCTCTACCATAAGCCGCCTCCAACGTCGTTTTAGAGAATTTAGCAGTATGTCCAACCGGCCTCATAACCGCAGACCACATGTAATTATGCCAGCCCAGGACCTCCACATCTGACTTCTTCATCTACGGGATTGTCTGAAACCAGCCACCCAGACAGCTGATAAAACGGAGGAGTAAAGCTCTTTTGTGGGGAAAAACTAATTCTAATTGGCAGGTCCTGGCTACCATGGCTGCGCCCTTGCCCAGTTGTGAAATCCATAGATGAAGGCCTAATGAATTTATTTCAATTGACTGATTGTTCAGTATAGAGTAAATGGAGTTTACTGTGACACTAAAACATTTTCCTCTCCTCAGTCAAGCTTCAACTCCAGGCGACCTCAGTGGGGGAGGTAGTGATCAAAGGGGTCTCAGCCAACCGTTATCTGGCCATGAATGGAGATGGAAGACTGTTTGGAACGGTGAGTGAGCCTCACCTTCCTTTGAGCAGCACCGTTCACAAGGAAACTCCATTCCATTTGCTTTGATATTGTCATGATCAACAACTCATGCTTTACTATAACAGGGACAGTATCATGCCTAAGATAAAGGGTTTTAATTCAGTTATGCTGAAAACAAATATTATGTTGTCATACTGTTACAGGTTTTGGTTTTTCCATTTGTGTTATGAGGTTGGACTTTTAGCACGTTAGCACATAGGATGCATCGATTGGTGTCACCTCACTAGTCAGTATGTGTTTCACCTGTGCTGGCCCAGGTGCTATTTAACAGTGGCTGGCTCAGTGCTCCAGTTGTCTTAAGAGATGTGGAGGGTTAACACCTTTAGTTTACGCTTCTGATTTGATTTCTAGACAAACAATCCTTTATCTGATCTTCCCTGTTTTTGTTTTGCTCTACTTTTTGGTTTGCTTCCTGTCTTTAAGCTTGGTCTGTGTTTTATTGTTAGCCTGTTCTTGGGCAAATTTAGTGGGCACTCACTATTGGTCTTTAGGTTCCAGTTGTTGTTGCTAGTCAACTTTCAGTGGACACCCCCATGAGTGTCTTTTGTTTTTGTCAGTGACTCTTTGTTAGTTCTCTTTTCTGTTTGAGCAACAATTTTTGGTTTTCTTACTGGGGAACGTAACAAAATAGGGATTAGTCTGGAATTTGAACCCAGGACCTCTCGCACCCGAAGTGAGAATCATAGCCCGTCTAGACACCCTGTGTCTGTGGGATGGCTGAGTAATTTAGAGATTCTGTCTTTTTGGCATACTTGTCTCCGGCGAAAAAAGGCGACATTGTTGCACTGCTTTTAGAATATCAGGGTTTATTCTCAAAAGTGGTGGAAAAAGTACCCAATTGTCATACTTGAGTAAAAGTAAAGATACCTTTTTTTAATAGAAAATTCCTCAACTAAAAGTAAAAGTTACCTAGTAAAATACTACTCGAGTAAAAGTCTAAAAGTATTTGGTTTAAAATATACTTAAGGATCAAAAGTGTGATAATTTCAAATTCCTTATATTAAGCAAACCAGATAGCACCATTTTTTTTGTTTTTTAATTTACGATAGCCAGGGGCACACCAACACTTGTGTGTTTAGTGAGTCTGCCAGATCAGCAGCAGTAGGGATGACCAGGGATATTCTGTTGTGTGAATTGGACCATTTTCCTGTCCTGCTAAGCATTCAAAATGTAACAAGTACTTTTGGGTGTCAGGGAAAATGTATGGTGTAAAAGTACAATATTTTCTCTAGGAATGTGTGAAGTAAAAGTAGATGCCAGTCGAGTGAACCCTGAAATGAGAGAGAAACTCCGCAGTGAGGTACAGTATATTCTTGAGCAAGGCATTGCACAATATGGTAACAGTCCGTGGAGTTCGCCCTGTATATTAGTACCTATGGCGGATGGGTCCTGTGGTTTTGTTCTGATTTTCGGAAACTCCACGCCGTTACAAAGTTGGACTCGTACCCTTTGCTCAGGGTCGACGTGTGGACTGTGTTGGCGCTGCTAAGTACGTTAGCAAGTTGGATCTGCTAAAGGAATATTGGCAGGCCCCAGCACCTTCAGGATATTGAGCACCTTCAGGATATTGAGTCTATTCAGGCGTTTCGCTGCTGCCAACCTGACAGTTATCCTGACAAAGAGCAAAATTGCCTGAGCAACAGTTAAATATCTCGGGAAGGTGGTGGGGCAAGGGAAAGTCCGACCGGTCCTGGTAAAAGTGGAGGCCATCAATAACTTCCCAGTGCCAGCTTCTTGCCAGGAACTATGCTGATTCTTGGGAATGGCTGGCTACGACCAGGCTTTTTGCAAGAACTTTGCCAAGGTTGTTGCGCCACTTACAAATTTGACCAGTTTTCTGTTGGAGCCCCGACTGTCAGGAGGCTTTTGAGAAGAAAAATACCCTTTTGGTCTCTAGCTCCGGTGCTATCTGCTTGCTCCGGATTTCCAGCGTCTGTCTTGTCTGTACACCGATGCCAGCGGTGTACTTTTCAACGAAATTGGCCTCATATCAAAAACACTACTAACGAGAAGGAGACGCTCGCTTTGGTACAGGCTCTTCAGCACTTTGAGGTTTATGTATCGGTCTCTGCACCTCTGGTGTATACCAATTATAACCCTCTCCTTTTCCAGCAAAAATGATTTATGTTTGTGTAGAATAACATTAATCGACCAATCAATACAAAAACACAGAAATTGAAACAAACAATTCTGAAAATCAACCTGCAATAGAGCATGCTGGGAAATATGATGATGGGCATGGTTTTGAGTGTTTTACTCTCACACTTAACTTGGCTTATTAAGACCAAGACTGGAGTTCTTTAACACCGCTGAGTCAACAAGTATTCATTTAACTTCTGAATCACTAGAAATGAAGAACTGAAAAAAACTAGGTAGGACTGGCCAATTTGCTGTTGGTTCACTCAGACTCCCTTCTACTCCCTGCTCAATAAAATCACAAATATTAATGTGAAAGACCAGTTGATATCTTTGCCATGATTTCTATGTCAGTACTATATGTAAAATGCATTTGGAAAGTATTCAGACCCCTTTCCCCACATTTTGTTACGTTACAGCGTTATCTTAAAATTGATTCAATCGTTTTCCCCCTCATCAATCTACACACAATAATAAATTGCTAAAGTAAAAACAGGTTTTTAGACATTTTTGCAAAGTTATAAACATGTATTTTTTGAATGATCACATTTACATACGTATTATGAACCTTTACTCAGTACTTTGTTGAAGCACCTTTAGCAGCGATTACAACCTCGAGTCTTCTTTGGTATGATGCTACAAGCTTGGCACACCTGTTTTTGGGGAGTTTCTCCCATTCTTCTCTGCAGATATTCTCAATTTCTGTGAGGTTGTATGGGGAGCGTCGCTTTACAGGTATTTTCAGGTCTATCCAGAGATGTTCAAGGACATTCAGAGACTTGTCCCGAAGATACTCCTGCATCGTCTTGGCTGTGTGCTTAGGGTCATTGTCCTGTTAGAAGGTGAACCTTCACCCCAGTTTAAGGTCCTGAGCACTCTGGAGCAGGTGCTCATCAATAATCTCTCTGTACTTTGCTCCGTTCATCTTTCCCTCGATCCTAACTAGTCTCCCAGTCCCTGCCACTGAAAAACACCCGCACAGCATGATGCTGCCACTACCATGATTCATCGTAGGGATGGTGCCAGGTTTCCTCCAGACGTGACACTTGGCATTCAGGCCAAACAGTTCAATCTTGGTTTCATCAGACTAGAGAATCTAGTTTCTCATGGTCTGCGAGTCCTTTTGGTGCCTTTTGGTAAACTCCAAGCGGGCTTTTTACTGAGGAGTGGCTTCCGTCTGGCCACTCTACCATAAAGGCCTGATTGGTGGAGTGATGCAGAGATGGCTTTCTTCTGGAAGGTTCTCCCATCTCCACAGAGGAATTCTGGAACGCTGTCAGAGTGACCATCGGGTTCTTGGTCACCTCTCTGACCAAGGCACTTCTCCCCCGATTGCTTAGTTTGGCTGGGCGGCAAGCTCAATGCTGCAGACTTTTTTTGGTACCCTTCTCCAGATCTGTGCCTCGACGCAATCCTGTCTCCGAGCTCTACGGACAATTCCTTCGACATCATGGCTCGGTTTTTACTCTGACATGACTGTCAACTCTGCAACCTTATATGGACCAATCATGTCCAATCAATTGAATTTACCACAGGTGGATTCCAATCAAGTTGTAGGAACATCTCAAGGATGATAAATGGGAATAGGAGCTCAATTTCGAGTCTCATAGTAAAGGGTCTTAATACTGAAAACAAACGTTTTAGAACACCTCATTCAAGGGTTTTTCTTTATTTTTGACTATTTCCTACATTGTAGAATAATAGTGAAGATATCAAAACTATGAAATAACACACATGGAATCATGTAGTAACCAAAAAAGTGTTAAAGCTGCTTTGACTGCTTTGTACACTCTTGGCATTCTCTCAACCAGCTTCACCTGGAATGCTTTTCCAACAGTCTTGAAGGAGTTCCCACATGCTGAGCACTTGTTGGCTGCTTTTCCTTCATTCTGCGTTCAGACTCATCCCAAACCATCTCAATTTGGTTGAGGTCGGGGGATTGTGGAGGCCAGATCATCTGATGCAGCACTCAATCACTCTCCTTCTTGGTAAAATAACCCTTACACAGCCTGGAGGTGTGTTGGGTCATTGTCCTGTTGAAAAACAAGTGTTTGTCCCACTAAACCCAAACCAGATAGGATGGCGTATTGCTGCAGAATGCTGTGGTAGCCATGCTGGTTAAGTGTGCCTTGATTTCTAAATAAAGCAGCCCCCATATCATAACACCACCTCCTCCATGCTTTACGGTGGGAAATACACATGCAGAGATCATTCGTTCACCTACATCGCATCTCAAAGACACTGCGGTTGGAACCAAAAATCTCCAATTTGGACTCCAGACCAAAGGACACATTTCCACCGGTCTATTGTCCATTGCTCGTATTCCTTGGGCCAAGCAAGTCTCGTCTTCTTATTGGTATCCTTTAGTCATGGCTTCTTTGCAGCAATTCGACCATGAAGGCCGGATGCACACAGTCAACTCTGAACAGTTGATGTTGAGAGGTGTCTGTTACTTGAACTCTGAAGCATTTATTTGGGCTGCAATTTCTGAGGCTGGTAACTCTAATGAACTTATCCTCTGCAGCAGAGGTAACTCTGGGTTTTCTATTCCTGTGCCAGTTTCATCATATTGCTTGATGGTTTTTGCAACTGCACTTGAAGAAACTTTCAAGGTTATTTAAATTTGTCTGAAAGTAATGATGGACTGTCATTTCTCCTTGCTTATTTGAGCTGTTCTTGCCATAATATGGACTTGGTCTTTTACCAAATACGGCTATTTTCTGTATACCACCCCTACCTTGTCACAACACAACTGATAGGCTCAAATGCATTAAGAAGGAAATACATTCCACAAATTAACTTTTAAGAAGGCACACCTGTTAATTGAAAAGCATTCCAGGTGACTATCTTATGAAGCTGGTTGATAGAATCCAAGAGTGTGCAAAGCTGTCATCAAAGCAATGGGTGGTTATTTGAAGAATATGTTTTGTTTAACATGATTTGAATGATTTGTTGGTTACTTTTTTGGTTACTACATGATTCCATGTGTTATTTCATAGTTTTGATGTCTACACTACTATTCTACCATGTAGAAAATAGTACAAATAAATAAAACCCATTGAATGAGTAGGTGTTTTTAAACTTTTGACTGGTAGTGGACTTAAATAAGGTATTTCTGTTTTTAATAAATTTGGAAAACAAAAAAAACACTTTGCTTTGTCATTATGGGGTATTGTGTGTAGATTGAGGAATTTTTATTTAATCCATTTTAAAATAAGGCTGTAACGTAACAAAATGTGGAAAAAGTGAATGGGGTCTGAATACTTTCCGAATGCACTGTATATAAAACAGTATGTGGACACCCCTTCAAATAGTGCTATTTTAACCATACCTGTTGCTGACAGGTGTTTAAAATAGAGCACACAGCCATGTAATCTTCATAGACAAACATTTCAGTAGAATGGCCTAACTGAAGAGCTCAGTGACTTTCAAAGTAGTACTGTCATAGGATGCCACCTTTCCAACAAGTCAGTTTGTCAAATTTCTGCCCTGGTCAACTGTAAGTGCTGTTATTGTGAAGTGGAAATGTCTAGGAGCAACAATGGCTCAGCCACGAAGTGGTAGGCCACACAAGCTCACATAATGGGACTGCTGAGTGCTGAACCGCGTCCTCGGTTGCAACACTCACTACCGAGTTCCAAACTGCCTCTGGAAGCAACGTCAGCACAACAACTGTTCGTCGGGAGCTTTAGGAAATGGGTTTCCATGGCCGAGCAGCCGCTCACAAGCCTAAGATCACCATGCTGGAGTGTTATAAAGCTCGCCACCATTGGACTCACGTCTCTGGAGTGATGAATCACACTTCACCATCAGGCAGTCCGACGGACTAATCTGGGTTTTGCGAATGCCAGGAGAACGCTACCTGCCCGAACGCATAGTCCCAATTGTAAAGTTTGGTGGAGGAGAAATAATGGTCTGGGTCTGTTTTTCATGGTTCAGGCTAGGCCCCTGAGTTCCTTTTGAAGAGAGATCTTAACACTACATTATTGACCCAATAACATTCTAAGATGATTCTGTGCTTCCAACTTTGTAACAACAGTTTGGGGAAGGCTCTTTCCTGTTTCAGCATGACAATGCACCCATGCACAAAGCGAGGTCCATACAGAAATGGTTTGTCGGGATCGGTGTGGAAGAACTTGACTTGCCTGCACAGAGCCCTGACCTCAACCTCATCAAACACATTTGGGATGAATTGGAACGCCAACTGTGACCAGGCCTAATCTCCCAACATCAGTGCCCAACATCACTAATGCTCTTGTGGCTGAATGGAAGCAAGTCTCAGCAGCAATGTTTCAACATTGAGTGGAAAGCCTTCCCAGAAGAGTGTAGGCTGTTATAGCAGGAAAGGTGGGACCAACTCCATATTAATGCCCATTATTTCTTTGAGATGTTCGAGCAGGTACCACATACTTTTGGTCATCTAGTGTAAATGCACAAATATTCCAATAATATAGGTACAGTTTCAAACATTCTCACACCTACCGTTTTAAATGTATCAGATTAGCTAAATTGCTGATGTTAAAATGTAAACAGAGGTAAACACTAATACTCAGGCACTATTTAAAAGGGGGGAGGGAAACATCTTGCCTTCCAAATAATATTTACTGGCATCTAAAGAATCATCAAATGCTCCACGCAAGATCTCACCCCATGGGGTCAAAATTATCACAAGAACGGTGAGCAAAAATCCCAGAACCACACGGGGGGACCTAGTGAATGACCTGCAGAGAGCTGGGACCAAAGTAACAAAGCCTACCATTAGTAACACACTACGCCGCCAGGGACTCAAATCCTGTAGTGCCAGACGTGTCCCCCTGCTTAAGCCAGTACATGTCCAGGCCCGTCTGAAGTTTGCTAGAGAGCATTTGGATGATCCAGAAGAAGATTGGGAGAATGTCATATGGTCAGATGAAACCAAAATATAACTTTTTGGTAAAAACTCAACTCGTCGTGTTTGGAGGACAAAGAATGCTGAGTTTTATCCAAAGAACACCATACCTACTGTGAAGCATGGGGGTGGAAACATCATGCTTTGGGGCTGTTTTACTGCAAAGGGACCAGGATGACTGATCCGTGTAAAGGAAAGAATGAATGGGGCCATGTATCGTGAGATTTTGAGTGAAAACCTCCTTCCATCAGCAAGGGCATTGAAGATGAAACGTGGCTGGGTCTTTCAGCATGACAATGATCCCAAACACACCGCCCGGGCAATGAAGGAGTGGCTTCGTAAGAAGCATTTCAAGGTCCTGGAGTGGCCTAGCCAGTCTCCAGATCTCAACCCCATAGAAAATATTTGGAGAGTGTTGAAATTCCGTGTTGCCCAGCAACAGTCCCAAAACATCACTGCTCTAGAGATCATGCATGGAGGAATGGGCCAAAATACCAGCAACAGTGTGTGAAATCCTTATGAAGACTTACAGAAAACGTTTGACCTCTGTCATTGCCAACAAAGGGTATATAACAAAGTATTGAGATAATCTTTTGTTATTGACCAAATACTTATTTTTCACCATAATTTGCAAATAAATTCATTAAAAATCCTACAATGTGATTTTCTGGATTTTGTTTCTCATTTTGTCCGTCATAGTTGAAGTGTACCTATGATGAAAATTACAGGCCTCTCTCATCTTTTTAAGTGGGAGAACTTGCACAATTGGTGGCTAACTAAATACTTTTTTGCCTCACTGTACTTCTGCACTACTGTAGAAGTGTGAGCAGTGATGACTGACTTACGTGGTTTTGTGGTTCAGAGGGCTCCTCCACAGTGTATTTAAACCCCAGGAAGTGTTTCCTGTCACTTCCTAATGAGTAACCAGGCTAGCCGCTGGGCACTCACTGGTAGACACATTACAGGCACTGCACCATCACTGATGTGGTCAATCACTCAGAAGCTGCTCGCAGGGTGAGGGAAAGCTCCAGTTTAGTTGTAGCCTGCTGGAAGTAGGTTGCTATGGGTTTGGGATTGTATTATTTGTCCTTACTTAGCCACACTCACCAGTCTTATGTACAGGGTCACAAGCTGCTGTACAAGCATTGTTCTTTTCACCTCAAGTCTCTTTCCCCTAATAATAGATCTAATCCTGAGCAAAGTTTCCATGATATCACTGTCATATGTCACTGTTTGGAAAGACTATATTCATACAATATATTTAGAAAATATTAGGTCATGGGGATTGATTTGAGTTAAAAATAAATTAATACAGTTACTGTTTCCCTAACCTCTGAATTGAACTTCCTATTGGGTTCTCCCATGCCTGTTGTAAGTGCCAGGAAATGCTTCCTTGTAGGGTTGGTTAAGGCCATAACAGTTCTCCTTTATAGGTAGCCATGGTTGAATGGAAAACAGGCCCCCTCTTGTTGGATAGGACATGGGCAGAGAATTCAGCTGGCAACATAGATTTGAGACAGATGTGATTGATGTCATCAGGTCTTCCACATTGTGGAAACAGTGTGAGTTTTCCCATTCATACTCATGTAATGAAAAAAACTATACAGGAAATATATTATTGAACACTGAATATGGATTTGTGCACTTGAAATTAAGTTACTTAAAAAATAAATTCACACCTCTTTGGCTTGGCAAAATTTCTGTTGAACTACTGAAGAATATCTTCATTAGTGTGTGACATTAAAAAAGCAGTTGACTGTTCTGGAGTCTCCACTGAAACAATGGGGGTATTGAGGTCTGAGGTGTTTTACAGAGTAAATCAACGTCATTAAAATGTCAACATTACAAGCTTTTCCTCTTTCTCCACAGAGCATGTAAAAAGGAACTATATTAAATGCTGTCAACATTAAATGGCTTATTTTCATTAAATGTCATAAGGACCGAGACACAGCTTTGATTAAACATTTTGTTAACATTACAACTATTAGTATTTCCACGTTCCACCCCTGGTAGCTAGGACCTAGGCTAAGTTATGTACATGACATGAAATGAGTTATTGTTTAATAATATGAATAAACATCATTGCCCAAAGCTTGGCACTGGTGGACATTCCCCATTGAACATGGCTTTTAATCCAGGAGTAGATTTATTAATCTGGGTCTGGGAAACCGGCCCATTGTGTTTCATTGCATAAGACAAACGCAAACAGTGTTTCATTGACATTCATCATTGGTTCAGTATACAATATGAAACTGGATCAAGCGTATCCACGAATAACACAACTGGACCAACAAGTGTATTAAATTAACCTCTAGATATTAAATTAATGTTTTTCCTTCGTTCTCTCTCTCTCTTCAGAGACGGACAACAGATGAATGCTACTTCATGGAGAGGTTGGAGAGTAACAACTACAACACCTACCGCTCTCGGAAGTACCCTGACATGTATGTGGCGCTGAAAAGGACTGGCCAGCACAAGTCAGGATCCAAAACTGGACCGGGCCAAAAAGCCATTCTCTTTCTCCCCATGTCAGCCAGACGCTGAGCTGAGCTCACCTTGTTTTACTCATCTTAAAACTCAGCCTGGCTGCAGTGCAAACAAACAAACAAACGAGATATGAAAAAGACAGAGCTCACTCATCCTCAGTGACATCATCCCTGTAGTTGGGTTCTTCAATGGCAGGCATTTCAATCAATGGTGAATGTGCATAAAGTTGGCGGCCCCCATGTATTTAAAAAAATTTTTTGCTGTCCCTCCGTGTACTTACAAACACCTAATATGCTATGTTCGCCGTATTGTACTCTCCATTACTATTTATTTTTTAATATCGGCATTAGTACAGTATACACAATACCAATTCTAGCTCCAAGAAGGCTGCAATTTGAAAAAACTAAAAAGTAGATTGTGCTGATTTATTGGTGCATTGAACCATGTCACGCACCGTAGTTTAAAAACTCTGGATCGTGCTCAATGTCATCTGAATTCCTCCATCTTTATGCACCTTCGCCATTCAGCTATATAAATGTGAGTTTAACTAAGGCTGCTTCAAATATTGTATCGTACTTTGATAATCTGCTTATTTTTCTTCATTTAACAATTTTGAAATACATCATTTTAGACAAAAGTGAAATCCCTCTTAGTAGTTCTGGGCTTTAAAAAGTAGAGTTTTACTGCACGGCAGTTAAGGTTAGCTTTTATGCCCAGAACTTTACTTGATAAAACCTTCAAATAGAACATTGGGTTGGCAAAGCTAAATCAAGCACACCATTACACTAAACTCCTTGCAAGACAAACAGTAGACCTAGTACATATTTTACCTCTCTATAAATTAGTTGTTTGATTTTAGAACTTAGTGGCCCTGAGGTTCTTCCCAAACAGAGTTGCCAATTTCTTCAAATTGTGTATTTTTATTAGATTTTTTTACAGACGAGGAACATCTTGTGATTTGTGCAAAATGTCCTTTACAGTGATCATCATCGGTACCATTTGCTACACCCTCCTTCCCTAGTAACAGTTTATAAAAACATATTCCAGTCTGCCATAAATATACACTTCCAAGTATTATGGTAAAACACCATCCACACGCTAATATGACAAGCACTGACGTGCTAGTGCAATTAGCATCGTTGTGCTAGGCAAGGCCGGACCCTGTCCTCAGGCCTTGTGTTTTAGCACCTGCGGCAGCTCCCTGTGGTACAGCTGGTAGAACCTCCCTGAGTAGACAGCCGGCAGCTCCTCCATAGCCAGATCAATCTTGTCAAAGCCCTGGTTTAGGCCGTGAAGCAGGAGGCTGGCTAGGCGGCTAGTGATGGGTGTTGTGGCGCATGTCTTGGCTAGCTCCGTTAGCTCCAGCCACTCGCAGCGCAGGCACTCCTGGGTGCAGAAGTTGATGTCATGAGTGAGAGGACTGAGGCGGCAGATGATGTACATGTCGGACATACCAAAAGCACCCGGGTGGTTGTGCTGCTGCCGGATGCTCAGAAGGGACTTGAACTCAGAGCGGACTCCAGTCTCCTCAAAGACCTCTCGGACCGCAGTGGTGCCTTGAAGAGAATGAAAGAAAGGGGGGAAAAAAGATGAGGATACATGGATTTAATGTTTGTACTGTTCTTTAAAAAAAATATCTTTGTCAAGAAAACTCCAGTACTGTATATCTATCGGACTGTATGATAATACTCACAGAATAACTGACATTTCTGTATCAACATTTTTGTATGATACGCATGCGAGTACAAAAATGGAACGTTAAGTCACGAAAATGAAATGGTTAAAAATAAAGGGAAATCAATGTATGTATTTTAGTCACATACGCTGCTTCAGAGGGTGGGTCTGTTTCAAAGCTGCTTCAAAATGTTAAACAAGTTGAACTTGTAACTAGTAAAAGTTTTATTTGAAGTAGTTGTTTTAAGTCAAATTGTTTAGATACTGTATATACTTGAGTGTAGCTCAAGTGAAGGTCTGAGATGGCAGTTTCTCTGTGTATGGTATACCTTAATGTATTGTGTACAGTCAGTTACAATACAGGATTATGAAGTTGTGGTTGCGTCACTCACCAATGTTTTCTCCTGGATCCGAGAGCCCTCCAGGGAACTTCCATGCATTTACTGTCTAAAATATAATCACAACAATACATTTTGTATTAGGACTCAAATTTGGGCTGCATTCAAGTATTTTATTTTTGAAAGTGTACTTCAGCATTAATAAGTATTTTACAACTGTATGTGCATAGGGCCAAATCCAAACTTAAATCCACACTTTGGTAAAATGTATGCATTGATGTTATAAGTTAGGCACTCGGATCTTCCCTATGAGTTTAATATTCATTTTGATGTGATTGTATGTTATTCTTGAATTTTTTTTTTTTTTAAGCAATTAAGTTTGGTGTTTTCACCACTCTTTAAATATATTTAAAGACAGATCGCTGCTGGTTAAATTATGTAGTTGTTGAATACATTTATTGTAGTTTTTGATTAATTTTTAATTCAAAATATACTTTTGCTATTGAAAAACAATTGTTTTATTTTTGGAGCTACTTGTTTTACAACAATGTAAGAATAAACTTATCATTTAACAATATACACCATGTTTTGTGTGGTTTACCTAAATGTGCTCTGGCAATGTGGCTGTGTTTCTATATATGGGTAATCTGATACAGTCTAGGCATTGAATTAATCTGGAGAGTGTGGTCACGAGCAGATAAGTAAAAAAAGAATAACAACAAATGGAACGAATAGCAAATAAGAACCATGACTAACTTGCACTCGTAATTCTTAAATCGCAAACAGCCAATGACTCCTATTGTTCTAAAAACATACATCAACTCATTACACATTACTTCATCAGATTTCAACACGACAAATTGTATCTTGTTTCAGTCACAAATCACCTAGCTACAATGCAATTACCCAGCATCCCTTTCATTTGCTGTCTTGGCACAGGCGTCAGTGATAATGAACCAGAGGGGTTCACTTTCAGGAAACACAACCCCAGAGCGGCTCTGGATGGGCTTAGCCTGCCAAACTTTGCTGATGGCCAAAGGCCAGACAGAGTGCAAGAGGCCCTCTTCCAGTAAATGACGAGGAGACAGGAGATAAAAAAACACTCCTCTCACTTCCCAAACACTGACTGCTCGCTGCTGTTTCCTAAAAAAAACTAACACGCAAGACAATGTGCCCTAAGCACTACTCTTTATCTATTGTAGTGATTGGGAACACAGATAAATATTCAACCAACGAGTTGCCATTGAGTGATGTTTTGATACTTCCACACTGCAAATTGCTTTAGAAATACAGGGGAATACTTTGCGACCACACTTTATTGTAATGTAGGAAATGTTGTGTGGCGTACTCGGCATGGGTTAAGAATGTTTGCTTGAGGTTGCATAATGTGAGGAGCTATGCTATGGTAGATGGTGCCGCAGCAGAAGTCAAGGTAAAGTCTGAGAGGAGAGTAATTCTCCCCATGGAGAGGGACAGACAGAGGGGCAGCAGATGCCAGGAAAACTGCCTAAATAAAGACATAACGAGAGCCATTCATAGCAGTGGGAAGGAAGGAAACAACTACTGCCATTCACCCCTGTGTCGATTGGGGATTATGAGAGTTAGATGAAGCACATTGACGTCCAGAAGTTGGACTGTGACTGAAAAGTTTTATTTTTCCATAATATATCTTACAATGGTTTAGCTTTGCTTCCCTAGATAGACACCTTTTAGATCACTAGAATGCAAGTCGATTTTTCTTCTGCAATGGTGAACTAAAACTTTTTTTGTTGCCTTATATGGACTTTTTAAAAGCAACTGAAGGTAATGAATAATTTCTGGTAGAAAACGGATTATGAAACATTTCATCTAGAATCCAAATTTACAACAAAGTGTAAATAGGATATTTTTGGTCATAAAGTCAGTCTTGTCAGTCTTTGCGAGATAATTCTGAAAAAATGGGATACCGTAACAGTTTTCCTTGGGTTGGGTTTATTTAATCCTGCCCAAAGTAATAATCAATTTGGAGCGCAGCTGCACACGACCCAATCATAATGCCCACGGTCAATTTGGTTTGACATTCAATATCCCTATGGGGGCTAGTTAGGGACCATCAAGTAAATTACACAATGTACATGGGAAAATATTTTTTAAATGTCAATAGCTCTAAATTTCAATGACATAAAAACATAAAACGCACTATAAATTGTAGAAATTCACATACAAATACTGAAAGCACTTAATGAGACAACTAAAAAGTGTGCAACATGAAAATATTGTCCCATTTACAAAGTAACTAGCCCCGGAGATAGGCTATCCAAAGTCAAACCAACAAAAGACCTGGTTAGACTGTTTCAAGTTATCTAGAAGGGTGAGTGACTAACTGTGTACTGTTTTGGCTGAGAGAATGTACAAATGATTGCCACATGTGAACATACACACAAGAGACACCCACATTAAACCACACACCCAAGACAACTCGTTTGGCTTCAGCCACGGCCGCTGCATTTCATCAGAGAAAGCAACAAAAAAAAACGAGGCCAATCGGGAAGTTCAGTCCCCCTTTGATAAAATACAGAGAAGCAGTACAATACCTTGTTTTTGTCTTGAACGACGAGAACCTTTCCATTTGACTCATCAACGACTGCACCTTTATAGACAAAATCAAATAAGTTACTAGCCAAGAAAATACAGACATAACAGCATGATACTGAAAGTGTTATTAAGCTAATTATTTAATCATTGCTGGTGTGTAAGCCAAAGAACTTTGAAGACAGCTTCCAGAAAACTGACTAGAAACCAGTTGGCATTGAGTTGAGCGGTAATTATTGGGTTTGAGAGAACATGAAAGGTTTCATTAAACTGACCCATGTGGAGTGAGCAGTGAGTGGCCTGGGGCCGGGCTTTAGCCATGCTGCCAGAGAGGCCACCACCACAACTCAAAAAACAATCGGAGACTTGAGAGAAATGTTGACTGTATTCTATGAGGCTACATTTTTAGCAATTTAGACAAGAAACCTGCAATGATCATGAAATGATTGCGCTTGCTGTGAATGTGTTATGCTGTACCAACTCTCGCTCTAATTTGGCAAGGAGGACAATCCATTCCTCTATAGTGAGGTAGCACACCGATAATTCTGGACCATCATAAACCACCGTGGCTTGCGATTACAGACTAAAAGGTCTCTTTTGTAAAAATCGATTTTCCTGATTAAATAAAAGGTGAGATACAGTTTGTGTGACACAGTTTTCCAAACATCTACTCTGAATTAAGATTCAAAGATGTCTGCAGAAAGAATGGGGTATCAGCTATGACATGACACCTTGAGTTTAAAAAATATATATATTTTGGTTAATGAATTACAGTAAGTGAAGTGAATTAACACCCAGTAACAGAATGCAAGAGAATGACATCATGGGTCTCTGATCTGTACTATACAGAAATGCATAATTATAAATGTCATTCTCTTCATGGTGATTTATCCTAATCCTTCATATCCTTCATTTTCAGCAAACTTAACATGTGTAAATATTTGTATGAACGTAACAAGATTCAACACCTGAGACATAAAATGAACCAGTTCCACAGACATGTGACTAACAGAAATTGAATGTGTCCATGAACAAAGAGGGGATCAAAATCAAAAGTTACAGTCAGTATCTGGTGTGGCCACCAGCTGCATTAAGTACAGCAGTGCATCTCCTCCTCATGGACTGCACCAGATTTCCCAGTTCTTGCTGTGAGATGTTAACCCACTCTTCCACCAAGGCACCTGCAAGTTCCCAGACATTTCTGGGGGGAATGAGCCTAGCCCTCACCCTCCGATCCAACAGGTCCCAGATGTGCTCAATGGGATTGAGATCCGGGCTCTTCGCTGGCCATGGCAGAACACTGACATTCCTGTCTTGCATGAAATCTCGCACAGAACGAGCAGTATGTCTGGTGGCATTATCATGCTGGAGGGTCATGTCAGGATGAGCCTGCAGGAAGGCTACCACATGAGGGAGGAGGATGTCTTCCCTGTAACGCACAGCATTGAGATTGCCTGCAATGATAACAAGCTCAGCCCGATGATGCTTTGATACACCGCCCCAGATCCTCCACCTCCAAATCGACCTCGCTCCAGAGTACAGGCCTCGGTGTAACGCTCATTACTTCGACGATAAACGCAAATCCAAACATCGTCCCTGGTGAGACAAAACCGTGAATCGTCAGTGAGGAGCACTTTTTGCCAGTCCTGTCTGGTCCAGCGACGGTGGGTTTGTGCCCATAGGCGACGTTGTTGCCGGTGATGTCTGGTGAGGACCTGCCTTACAACAGGCCTACAAGGCCTCAGTCCAGCCTCTCTCAGCCTATTGCGGACAGTCTGAGCACTGATGGAGGGATTGTGCGTTCCTGGTGTAACTTGGGCAGTTGTTGTTGCCATCCTGTACCTGTCCCGCAGGTGTCATGTTCGGATGTACCGATCCTGTGCAGGTGTTGTTATATGTGGTCTGCCACTGCGAGGACGATCAGCTGTCCGTCCAGTCTCCCTGTAGCGCTGTCTTAGGCGTCTCACAGTACGGACATTGGTGTTTTTCAGTCAGTAGAAAGACTTTTTAGTGTCCTAAGTTTTCATAACTGTGACCTTAATTGCCTAAGCTGTTACTGTCTTAACAACAGAGAGAAGCAGCAGTGTAAAATAGGGGGGGGTTATGCAAATATAGAGGTCCTCGATGGCAGGTAGTTTGGCACCAGTGATGTACTGGGTGGGCCATTCTCACTACCCTCTGTAGTGCCTTGTGGTCGGAGGCCGAGCAGTTGCCATACCAGGCAGTGATGCAACCAGTCAGGATGCTCTCGATGGTGCAGCTGTAGTAGAGTAGAGTTCACAGTAGAGTTTAATACAGTACACTACAGTAAGTTATACTGTACTGACCCTATATTTTACTTTTCTGTATTGTACTGTGCTGTCCAAAGTTATGAAATAGACGTCTAAGATTGGTTCAGATTTAGACTGACCAAATTGCAATGGTCTGTGAGGGGACTGGTTACAGTAAATGGAAAGAGGGGACTCATGGGTAGGTGTCAGTAAGAGCCAGGAGAGGTGACATAAACTGGAGAGAGCGGGGTAGGGGTTTCCAGACTGTTTTCACACTCTTGCTTTGACCACCAGACGACAGAAAGAAAACCGTTATGAGCTGAACATAACAGTATGCCAGTGGAAGGGAGGACAGTAACAACAGGGGACCAAACTGTGGTTTGTGACTACTATGATTTCCCATTGTAGCCAATTCAGTTGCAGTCATATTGTCACAGATTTTTTGGTAACTCTGTTGCCAATTATTTTATAAAGACTTCCTCATATGCGGCTCTCCTGTTCTATTGGTTTTAAACTTTAATTAATTGTCTAGCAGCCAAAGGCACTATCTTGTTAATATTAGCAACCCATGATAGTTGTTGCATAGATCTCCCCTTTTCTAAATTTCTAACCGATATTTCCATCTCTGTCCATGAATTTGCTCGCATGTGCAGTGTGCATTTTAGAACGGTGTTTCCTGCAAATTGCATTTTTGAACACTTGTGCATAGGCCTGCGTCGTATCCCTGGAGACTTTCATTCCTGTCCTGCAGCTCAGTTTAGAAGGACAACTGTGTATTTGATGTGTCTGGGTGGTTTAATACATTATCCACAGCATAATTATTACCTTGAACATGCTTGAAGAGATGTTCAATGTCTGATTTGTTATTGGTTACCCATCTACCATGTTACCCTTCTTTATGAGGCTTTCGAAAAGCTCCCTGGTCTTTGAATCTGTGCTTGAAATTCAATACTTGACCGAAGGACCTTACAGATGGAAAAGGGACAGAAGAAGGGTGTCATTCCAAAATCATGCCAACCCCTATTATTTCACACAGTGTGTCCATGTAACTTATGTGATTTGTTAAGCCACATTCTATTCCTGAACTAATTTAGGCTTGCCTAAACAAAGGGTCTGAATACTTATGCAAGGACTATATTTTAGTTATATACATTTGAAAGATAAATAAAAAAAAATGAATATCTTAAAAATGTATCCCACTTTGACATTGAGTATTTTGTTTAGATTGTTGACCAAAATTACAATTAAATCCATTTTAATCCCACTTTGTAACACAACATTTTAAGAAATCCAAGGGGTCTGAATGCTATTGCAAGGCACTGTATGTGGGTTTTTGGTAAGAGAGTGACAATAGGCAATAATTTCTGCCAAAAACTAAATATAAAATGTTGATATTAGTTGGCCTTTACTTTGCTGTATTTCTAACACCTTTTAAGACTGTTAGTGCTAGATGTTGTCTAAGACCCCCTTTCCATCTCTTTGACCAGCAATCAAAGCCTTTGCTTGTATGTGTGCCTCACTTTCTCAAAAATACTAGCTTTCAATTTGACACCAAATTTGATGTGCTCCTACGAACTTCACAGTGCTTATGGGGCCTTTTACAAGGAATTAACAAGTACAGTCTATAGTGAAACAGAAAGGATGACTCAGCAATAGTTGTGGAATGTTTGCCATCCCAGTCGGCCTAGTGGGAGCAGTCTTTTTTTGACAAATAAATCACTTTTTTCCCCAACAGGTTGTGACTAAGACGGCCAACTATTTGCTTCTGTTGACAGCTCCGGGGGGGAAGGAAATGGGCCCTTATTTTTCCGTCTGGCGTCTCACCAGGACACCATCCAGTCCTTGAATGAATTTCCCAGATGTGTGGCGAGGGATGGGTTGTCTAATCCTCAACTTGGCATTCCGTGTGGAAATTGATGTCATCCCCAGCCAACCACATCACAGGAGATTGCCCGGGTACCAGACTGAAAAGCCATCATTAGGTTAGCCTGTGGAGAGGAAAAGTTTCCTGGGTCCGTTCGTTAACTCGGGAATGAGGCAGCAGACCAAGTAATCAACAGAGGGGAATTGTGGGTCATGTAAAATTATTGGCTGCTGCAGTTGACAGCTTGGATATTGATATACTTTATGGGTGAGACTGTTCTTCCGGGTAGGTTGGTGTGGAGTCACTGCATGTCCTACGCCTACGATGAACAAGTGGTCTGACATACAGTTCCGACCAATTATATGGACACCCTTGTACCTTTATTGAATAATTCCCCCATTTCTTCTCAAATATATATATATATATTTTTTTAATTAAAAAAGCTTTTGGTCACTGCTGTGTTATTGGATTTTCAACACCAAAGAACCAATTTTATTTTGGTAAACTTAAGTTCACAATTTTAATTGAGAAAATAAAGACAAATGGCATGGACAAAATTATAGATACCCCCAGAGCAAGCACTTGGTTACACAGCTTTTGGCCAAGATAGCTGCAGACAAATGCTTCTTGTAGCCATCAATGAGCTTGCTGAACCTTTCTACTGGAGGTTTGTCCCACTTTTCATCAGCAAACTGCTTTAATTCTTCAATGTTTGTCGGGTGCCCTCCAACTGCTGTTCTCAGCTCTCTCCATAGGTTATGGATGTGATTCAGATGGGGACTCTTGACTGGTCACTCCAGAACAGTCCAGTATTTATTGTTGAATCTTTCCTGGGTGGTTTTTGATGTGGGTTTGAGGTCGTTGTCCTGCTGGATGACCCACAGCCTTCAAAGGAAACTGGGTTGAACATTGGACTCCAAAACACCAGATAATCTGCTGATATCATGATGCCTTGCACATACAGTGCCTTGCGAAAGTATTCGGCCCCCTTGAACTTTGCGACCTTTTGCCACATTTCAGGCTTCAAACATAAATATATGAAACTGTATTTTTTGTGAAGAATCAACAACAAGTGGGACACAATCATGAAGTGGAACGACATTTATTGGATATTTAAAACTTTTTTAACAAATCAAAAACTGAAAAATTGGGCGTGCAAAATTATTCAGCCCCCTTAAGTTAATACTTTGTAGTGCCACCTTTTGCTGCGATTACAGCTGTAAGTCGCTTGGGGTATGTCTCTATCAGTTTTGCACATCGAGAGACTGAAATTTTGTCCCATTCCTCCTTGCAAAACAGCTCGAGCTCAGTGAGGTTGGATGGAGAGCATTTGTGAACAGCAGTTTTCAGTTCTTTCCACAGATTCTCGATTGGATTCAGGTCTGGACTTTGACTTGGCCATTCTAACACCTGGATATGCTTATTTTTTAACCATTCCATTGTATATTTTGCTTTATGTTTTGGATCATTGTCTTGTTGGAAGACAAATCTCCGTCCCAGTCTCAGGTCTTTTGCAGACTCCATCAGGTTTTCTTCCAGAATGGTCCTGTATTTGGCTCCATCCCTCTTCCCATCAATTTTAACCATCTTCCCTGTCCCTGCTGAAGAAAAGCAGGCCCAAACCATGATGCTGCCACCACCATGTTTGACAGTGGGGATGGTGTGTTCAGCTGTGTTGCTTTTACGCCAAACATAACGTTTTGCATTGTTGCCAAAAAGTTCAATTTTGGTTTCATCTGACCAGAGCACATTCTTCCACGTTTGGTGTGTCTCCCAGGTGGCTTGTGGCAAACTTTAAACGACACTTTTTATGGATATCTTTAAGAAATGGCTTTCTTCTTGTCACTCTTCCATAAAGGCCAGATTTGTGCAATATACAACTGATTGTTGTCCTATGGACAGAGTCTCCCACCTCAGCTGTAGATCTCTGCAGTTCATCCAGAGTGATCATGGGCCTCTTGGCTGCATCTCTGATCAGTCTTCTCCTTGTATGAGCTGAAAGTTTAGAGGGACGGCCAGGTCTTGGTAGATTTGCAGTGGTCTGATACTCCTTCCATTTCAATATTATCGCTTGCACAGTGCTCCTTGTTGTTTAAAGCTTGGGAAATCTTTTTGTATCCAAATCCGGCTTTAAACTTCTTCACAACAGTATCTCGGACCTGCCTGGTGTGTTCCTTGTTCTTCATGATGCTCTCTGCACTTTTAACGGACCTCTGAGACTATCACAGTGCAGGTGCATTCATACAGAGACTTGATTACACACAGGTGGATTGTATTTATCATCATTAGTCATTTAGGTCAACATTGGATCATTCAGAGATCCTCACTGAACTTCTGGAGAGAGTTTGCTGCACTGAAAGTAAAGGGGCTGAATAATTTTGCACGCCCAATTTTTCAGTTTTTGATTTGTTAAAAAAGTTTGAAATATCCAATAAATGTCGTTCCACTTAATTTTTTGTGTCCCACTTGTTGTTGATTCTTCACAAAAAAATACAGTTTTATATCTTTATGTTTGAAGCCTGAAATGTGGCAAAAGGTCGCAAAGTTCAAGGGGGCCGAATACTTTCGCAAGGCACTGTATACACAGGCAGTTAGGAAAACTAAGGCTAGCTTTTTCAAACAGAAATTTGCATCCTGTAGCACAAACTCAAAACAGTTCTGGGACACTGTAAAGTCCATGGAGAACAAGAGCACCTCCTCCCTATAATTGAGAATTTCAATAAGCATTTTTCTACGGCTGGCCATGCTTTCCACCTGGCTACCCCTGCCCCGGTCAACAGCCCTGCACCTCCCACAGCAAGTCGCCCAAGCCTCCCCATTTCTCCTTCACACAAATCCAGATAGCTGATGTTCTGAAAGAGCTGCAAAACCTGGACCCCAACATATCAGCCGGGCTATACAATCTGGACCCTCTCTAAAATTATCTGCCAAAATTTTTGCAACCCCTATTACTAGCCTGTTCAACCTCTCTTTAGTATCGTCTGAGATTCCCAAAGATTGGAAAGCTGTTGCAGTCATCCCCCTCTTCAAAGGGGGAGACACTCTAGTCCCAAACTGCTACAGACCTATATCTATTCTACCCTGCCTCTAGACCCAAACTGCTACAGACCTATATCTATCCTACCCTGCCTCTAGACCCAAACTGCTACAGACCTATATCTATCCTACCCTGCCTCTAGACCCAGACTGCTACAGACCTATATCTATCCTACCCTGCCTCTAGACCCAGACTGCTACAGACCTATATCTATCCTACCCTGCCTCTAGACCCAAACTGTTACAGACCTATATCTATTCTACCCTGCCTCTAGACCCAAACTGCTACAGACCTATATCTATTCTACCCTGCCGTTCTAAAGTCTTCGAAAGCCAAGTTAACAAACAGATTACCGACCATTTCGAATCCCACCGTACCTTCTCCGCTATGCAATCTGGTTTCAGAGCTGGTCACGGGCGCACCTCAGCCACGCTCAAGGTTCTAAATGATATCATAACCGCCATCGATAAGAGACAATACTGTGCAACGGTATTCATCGACCTGGCCAAGGCTTTCGACTCTGTCAATCACCACACTCTTATCGGCAGACTCAACTGCCTTGGTTTCTCAAATGACTGCCTCGCCTGGTTCACCAACTACCTCTCTGATAGAGTTCAGTGTGTCAAATCGGGGGGCTGCTGTCTGGACCTCTGGCAGTCTCTATTGGGGTGCCACAGGGTTCAATTCTCGGGCCGACTCTCCTCTGTATACATCAATGATGTCGCACTTGCTGCTGGTGATTTGCTGATCCACCGTTACACAGACAACACCATTCTGTATACTTCTGGCCCTTCTTTGGACACTATGTTAAAGAACCTCCAGAATAGCTTCATTGCTATACAACTCTCCTTCCTTGGCCTCCAACTGCTCTTAAATGCAAGTAAAACTAAATACATGCTCTTCAACCGGTCGCTGCCTGCACCTGCCCGCCCGTCCAGCATCACTACTCTGGACGGTTCTGAGTTAGAATATGTGGACAACTACAAATATCTAGGTGTCTGGTTAGACTGTAAACTCTCCTTCCAGACTCACATTAAGCATCTCTAATCCAAAATTAAATGTAGAATCGGCTTCCTATTTCGCAACAAAGCATCATTTTCACTGGTCACCCCCAAAGCCAATTCCTCCTTTGGCCGCCTTTCCTTCCAGTTCTCTGCTGCCAATTACTGGAACGAACTGCAAAAAAAAATAAAAAAATCACTGAAGCTGGAGACTCATATCTCCCTCACTAACTTTAAGCACCAGCTGTCAGAGCAGCTCACAGATCACTGCACATAGCCCATCTGTAAATAGCCCATCCAACTACCTCATCCCCATACTGTATTTATTTATCTTGCTCCTTTGCACCCTAGTATCTCTACTTGCACATTCATCTTTTGCACATCTATCACTCCAGTGTTTAATTGCTATATTGTAATTACTCCCTTATCTTACCTCATTTGCACACACTGTATATAGACTTTTTCTACTGTATTATTGACTGTATGTTTGTTTATTCCATGTGTAACTCTGTGTTGTTGTATGTGTTGAACTGCTTTGCTTTGTCTTGGCCAGGTCGCAGTTGTAAATGAGAACTTGTTCTCAACTAGCCTACCTGGTTAAATAAAAGGTGAAATAAATAAATCAAATGTTCAAGGCCCCCAGTACCAGAGCTCTAAACCACTAGGCTGCCTGCCGCCCCAGAGCAGATGGTGGAGGGCACCCCTCAAACATTTAAAATTTAGAGCAGTTTGGTGCTGAAGAGTGGGCCAAATTGCCAGTAGAAAGTTACATGAATTCATGTAGCCCCATGAAATGAGTCTCAATAACTCAATGCATGCACACACTCCTATTGAATATGCATTCATCTGTATTGTGGATAGGCCTAGGCTACATCTTGATTTACCCAGTTTATCAAGAGATTTACCATTCAAGTAAATTACCATTATTCTGTTACGTAGTTAGATTGGTAGAAACAAAGTCAAATTGATTGTATGACTGTATAATTGATTCACTAATGCATACATGGCTGTCTCAGAAAATGTTTGAGGCAAAACAATTCAAATGTAAGGATATTAAACTCAAAACATTCCCAACGATTGACAAGAGCCGTAGCACTGCCTCAAGTGCCATTGTGACTTTGGCTAATATGCCTTTTCTTTCACCGTGGTATCATTTTAGTATAGAGTATCGTGATGGTATCTCGTATTGTGTTAGTCAACCTGTACTCGGTATTGAAGTCCAAATTCTGGTATCATGAGAACACTAACACACAATAGGTGGATTTTCTCACAGTTCAATTGCTGTTTAAGTTAGCTAATGAAGGAAACAAAGTACTTAACAACTAAAGTTGTTTTTTGGGGGTTATTTGCACTTTACTATTTATATTTTTTACAACTGACTTCACCACATTCCTAAAGAAAATAATGTACTTTTTACTCCATATATTTTCCCTGACACCCAAAAGTACTCATTACATTTTGAATGCTTAGCAGGACAGGAAAATTGTCAAATTCATACACTTAATCAAGAGAACATCCCCGGTCATCCCTACTGTCTCTGATCTGGCGGACTCACTAAAACACATGCTTCATTTGTAAATTATATCTGAGTGTTGGAGTGTGCCCCTGGTTGATCCACAAGAAAATGGTGCTGTCTGGTTTGCTTAATATAAGGAATTTGAAATGATTTATGCTTGTACTTTGATCAAGTATATTTTAGCAATTACATGTACTTTTGATACTTAAGTATATTTAAAACCAAATACTTTTAGACTTTTACTCAAGTAGCATTTTACTGGGTGACTTTCATTTGAGTCATTTTCTATTAAAGGCATCTTTACTTTTACTCAAGTAAGACAATTGGATACTCCCCCCCCCCCCCCACTGGGAACCATGTGTGTTGTGTTGGTACAAATACTCTTTAGCAGTCCAAAAACTCTTCAATTTGTGGAAGAAATAAATGGTGAGTTATTCAAAGTCACTGTTGGAAACATGCCATCAGACCATGTGGACCAGGTTTTTGCCATCCTCCTTCCACAGACATGTTCTGACATGCTTGCATCCACTTTTGGGGAGGAATAAAGTCAACAGCATGCCACCTGGTGGTTGACTGGTGGTGATTTAACTACCATCAAAAATTTTCTCTAGCACAGATTTTGTTTGCAAGTTAAACACAAACTAGATTTGTAGTTTATCCAGTGACAGGTGGAAATAACTGATGGTTTGCCTTACCTGTATTTTTACACAAGTAAGGCATGAGTGTGTGTGCAGAAGGCTTCAAGAAACCTGAAGCAGACCTGACCCAGAGGTCTGAACCTAACACCTGATCCTGAGCAGTATGAATCTGTGATATAGGTCAGGGCAGTAGACCTGGGGTACCTGCCACTCCAATCTGATGAGTAGAAAACCCAGGCAGCCTGCTCTGCCCATCTCCCAGCCACAGAGCCAGAATGGCTTGGTCCTGTTTGGCATGATGGTAGGTGAAGCCATGAGCAGAAGCTGCTGCGGCACAGCGGCTCAAAGAGATGGGCACATGAAGCCAGACAGCCACCCGGCCCTCTGTCCTCCACTGAGCCAAAGAGTCTGAAAAGCAAACAAAACATCACAGTCAGAGGGTGTCAATGAGCATGTCTGACTAGATTCATCTTTCAATGTCCGTGTAGATTTATCAAAGTCTAATATTAATTAGAATGAATCTGAATCTAATATATATTCAGAATTATTTGTATTAGTTTTTAACAAGTGCCATTGAATCATTGATTGTTTCCCTACTGCTGTTACTGTGCATCATCACTTATTAACCAGGATATCTGTCTGCCCTCTTTGGCCCTCAAACTAGCTGGGCTATAAGGCAATATGCATTGTTTTATGCATTTTCAAGGTTCTTGCATGTCATGCATGTTTGCTTCTTTTCTGTCCAAGTCAAGAAGGTGCCTGCATGCAACACCATACAGTCGTGTCCATCTATCTATCTATACTAACCTCGTAGTAGACTACTAAATACTCCTTCGCTGATATCCGATGGGAAATCACTGTCACCGAGGTTCACTGTCACTCCGCCGAATCTGTCCACTTTCCCAGTCAAAACATGGACATTTGTCCCATGCTCATTCTGTAGTTGTAACAGGCTTGCTGAGCATGTGAATGCTCGAACAGCCCTCATTGACCCTGTATGTGCGTATGCGAGGCGCGTTTGATTTGAAAGCGCGTTTCTTACAAGAGGTAATAGTTTGCGAGTAAGCGTTGCCATGTTACCAAAGCCTTTAAATATATTGAGATGAAAACGCGTCCGTGAAATATGAATTTACTCGCCGGTTACATAAAAGTCAACACTCTGAAGTTGCATAAACACCGTAATACACTTGTACTTCGATTTTATTTGGACATATTTGCTACATGCTGTGTTATTGTAAGTTGCTAACAACTAAAAGCATATCATACAAAGCTATATAATAATATAGCTATACATCATTTTCTAAATATTATTTCAATACATCGTCCGTTTTTGCGCAAAATTGTAAACAGAGTGGCAAAGCAGCATTTACTACGTCATTTAACTACACGCTTTACGGTAAAAGAGGAGGAACTGAACTTTAACCAGGAAGTGTATATTAGCGGATTCACCCATGCTTGTGATCAAAGTTATGTTATACATGTAGCTATGCTATTGCAAAATTGAATTAGAGAAATGTCTTCAAAGAAAAACAAAAGTAAAGTTAGGAGAGTCATTGAAGGTGACAACTCAAGCGGACTGAGAGATGGCTCCAGTGACTCAACTAGCTTGCAAAGCTCGGGGCACGAGGGGGGAGGCAGCAAGAATCCCAACTCGTTCACTGTCATTGAATTCATTGAGAAAGGTAGCCAGCTACTGTATCTTGTTAGCTAGTTTTGCTGCACTTATGATACTATCATGATAACATGTCTGAATACAATGGAAATGTCATTTACCATGTAGATTGTTCACCAATGAACAGAGCTCTAGCACTGCGCATGCACTTAACAGTTACCTGATGAATGTATGGTGTAGCTCAGGGCTCGCCAACCCTATTCCTGGAGCGCTAGGTTTTCCCTCCAACCCAAATCTAGCGCCCCAAATTCTAATAATTAGCTGGTTTATAAACAGAATCAGGTTAGTTACAACTGGGATTTAAACGAAAGCCCACAGGAGGGTAGTGCTCCAGGAACAAGGTTAGAGGGCCCTGGTGTAGCTTGATACACAGACCAATCTTTTGGTTAAGTTGCATATGGGTACACAAAGCCCAATAATGGACTAAAGGAGCCTAACGTTACTCCTAACTGTCCAAGGACCATACCTGTTCCGTTTGAAGGCAAATTGGCTCTGAAAGCCAAATACTCAATCTAAACTAAAATCGTTTCTTAACTGTGGTATGTTCTAGAAATATAAATCCCTCTACTTTCATATCAGGTCAAAAATTTAACAAATGGAAAATACACACTTTTATAAGGTAGCACCTTATTTGAGGAGGATGCGCTTGTGGTAATGGCTGGAACAGAGTTAGGGGAATGATATCAAATACTTCACACACACAGTTGCCATGTGTTTGATGCCATTCAATTTGCTCCGTTCCGGCCATTATTATGAGCCCCCCTCAGCAGACTCCTGTGCAGGACACTGTTTTAACCGATTTAAACACAGTTGTAGCCAACAATATTCTTTAGTGACATCAAGTTTGTGTTGTCCGTTTTCCCATTTACACACATGTGTTAGGAGACACAGATAGTTATATAATTAGCATAGGTAGTCAACATTATTTTCTGTAAACACGCACTGTAACTCGGAGATATGGCCGTGTGGGAACACAAATCGTATAACGGTGTGCATCAATTGAATATTTTGTTTAAAAAAAAAGGATTTCTCGCTCATATGAAAGATAAGGAAGGTCCTTATGCTTCCGAAACCATACCGCAGGTGATGTGTGTTAATGTTCAGACTGAGCGTCGGGGTGCTTAACAAAACTCCCCCGTACAAAAAACGCCTTCATCTAATGACTTATGTGTAATGTGGTGGAACTAAGAGTCATGATCACACAGCTTTTGCCATGCGTGTTACCCTCTTATTGTCTTACATGTCACCCCCATGTCAACATTTGTTTACAGCGGATGATAAGCTTTCCAAAAGATGCAGAGCATTCCTTGTCCAGCTGAGCATAAATGCAATGAAGTCTGGTAACATTTGCATTGGAAGACCAGTCCTATTGTCGAGCAATACTGGGCAACAAGAGGTATGTCAACAGTGTGTTCATCAACGTAATAGGTATATTGTATATGTGCATTTACTTATTGACTATGAATTGAACAATGGGGAGACAATATCAGCAGTTGACCCAGAAACAGTCGATCTTGAATAATATTAGACTAACCCAAATGCTGTCGGATAATTTCCAGGCCAAGTTTATATGCAGATTTTTTTTTTCCAGGTGTGTCTGGCCTGGCCGGCAGCGTCTTTCCCTGGCGGTAAAGTTGGCCTACTGAAAAGTACTCAGAACAGCCTGAAAGTGAAGCCTGGGGATGGAGTTACTGTTCATCCCCTGACAGGACCTGTGCTACAGGCAGAAGAGGTGCTTCTCTCCACCAGGTAAAGCAGTAGAGCTAAAGCTACTTGTGAATCCATAAATATGATGAACAATGATGTATTTGTCTGCCATTGCTGTCGTATTCCCCTCGGGTCTTTAGAGGTGTTGGTACATTGGGAGGAAGGACAACTTCACGACAGGAAATATTTGTTTTTGATACTCCTATTAAGTCAAAGATGTCTGAATCCTGCTTACAAAAGGCACATACACCCATGGCAGAACAAAGTAGACCAGTTTCCTTGCTGTCAGGTGATGACGTTTTATACTATAGGTTAATGTCGCCATCTGCTGTTGAGGCACGTGCAACAACAGTTTTATAGTCAATTCAGTGATGAGTCAGAAATTCCTTCACAGTTATGTTAATTGCATGATGAATATTACATTTTGTCTTTTGCTTTTCATTTATCAATGCAGACTAAAGGATGATGCGCTCAATTCGGAGGAATTCAGTAACTTCTTCCTCCGATCTTTGGGTAAGCCAGTTTATTTTTCATGGGGCTGCTGCAGGGTAGCCTATTGGTTAGAGCGTTGGACTAGTAACCGGAAGGTTGCAAGTTCAAACCCCAGAGCTGACAAGGTACAAATCTGCCGTTCTGCCCCTGAACAGGCAGTTAACCCACTGTTCCCAGGCCGTCATTCTTAACTGACTTGCCTAGTTAAATAAAGGTCAAATAAAAAAATATAGGAGGGATATGCAACTTTTCAATGTAAAACTTTGCATTGCATTACCTTAATAGTAAGTGTCCAAATGGTTATATTTTAGATGGAAAGATCCCACTCCCTGGAAACTCCCTATCCCTGACGTACTTTGGGCGAGCGTGCAGTCTGCGGGTGGAGCAGGTGAAAGGGGTGGACGGCCTCTCCCTAGAGAGACCCCCGCCTTCCCCGGGACTGGAGCCTGACCCGGAGGACACCTCTCTGATGAGCTCCGCACTGCGCTTTACCTCCGACCTGGGCTCCACCTCCATGGACCTGTCTCTGCAGCTCAGCTTCCTGACCATGGAGGAGCAGGCCGGGGATCCGGGGGAGCCTGGTCCTGCAGCCAGTACCCCCTGCAGGCCCTTTTGTGTGCCATGTGTCCCCCCAACTCCCCCCTGCAACCCCCAGACTTCCACTGAGCCCAAGGAGGGCAGCCTCAGTCTGGAGATGGAGGATAGGAGTGCCCTCAGCCCAGAGCAGACCAACACAGACAAACACTTGACTACTCCCCCTGGTGGAGCTCTGAGCACTGACACCTTCTACTGCCTCTCCTTTTCCACTAAAGTGAAGTTCAGAGACAGATACAAAGAGGCTCAAGAGGAGCAGATGGAGGATACAGCGGCCCAGAGGTCAAAGGTCACATATAGTATGATTGGGGGCCTCAGCAGCCAGTTGAACGTCATCCGAGAGACCATTGAACTGCCTCTCAAACACCCAGAGCTCTTCTCCAATTACGGTACGCAGATATGTTATTCCTTTCAAGGTGGCACTCTGTACCGAGTTGAATTGGAAAATTCTTAATTAAAAACAATTTGCTGTAGCTCAAATTCATGAAAACTCAACTCTGATTTTATGCATTTTTGTGCTTTTGATGATACAGGAATCACACCTCCTAGGGGAGTTCTCCTTTATGGCCCCCCAGGAACTGGAAAGACTATGATTGGACGAGCCATAGCCAATGAGGTCGGTGCACACATGACTGTAATCAACGGTCCAGAAATCATGAGCAAGTATGGTCACATTATTCCTACCTAATGAAATGTGGTTGGGTACCAAGTATAAGTTCAAGATCATATATTGAGGGTTAGTGATGCTCATACAGCCAAACCAAATTACCTTTGTTTATTTTGTGTTCAACCTGTCTTTACAGGTTTTATGGAGAAACAGAGGCCAGACTGAGACAGATATTCACAGAAGCCTCTCAAAGGTAAATAATGAAAACAAGTGTCCCTTATTTGTGCCCTTTTTCTATGTGTTTTTCTAAATCCTATCATCAATATACATTTCACTACACAAAAAGTAGAGTATTCTAAGAAGTGTTCAACAACTAAGGCTTTGCATTGTTTCCACAGGCAACCTGCAATCATTTTCATCGATGAGTTGGATGCGCTGTGTCCCAAACGAGAGGGAGCTCAGAACGAGGTGGAGAAGCGCGTCGTGGCCTCCCTCCTCACTCTCATGGATGGGATTGGTTCAGTGAGTGCAATTACAGAGTATACACACAATCTCTACAGTGATACTTTTATTTTATAAACACATCGACCTTGGAAGTGCAGACTGACATCCAACACATCCCACTCTCTCCTGGACATCCTTCAGACATTCTCTCTCTGTCTGTATCTCCTGAGTGTCTGCTGAATCTTGAGTGTTCTGTCAGCGAATCAGGCTAATGAGAAAAAGAGAGCTCAGGCCCACGATCAGAGATGGCTCGACAGCCGCCCTCCTCCCCCTTAGAGAACACAGGGAGCCTGGGAAACCCATCACCGCCGGTCTCCATGACGTGCCAAATTAGCATCACGTTATCGCCAAGTACATCTTCATCTCCCCAGCCCAGCTCCATGGTGCAGATGGTGCACTGAAGCAGCTGCTCTCCCTCCTGCTGTCTGTTTTCCAGACCAATGCTAAGGCTTGTTGTATAATCCAACCACCATGGGCCTGCTGCTGTGGAATGTGGAGAAAGCACTTCCTGCACCCACACGGAATTCCTCTCTCACTGTAATTTATTTGTGTTTTGGCCCCCCTGATAGCCCTGTGGTATTGGAGGGAGGTCAGCGGGGAAGGTGGAAATGGAATCATTTTTCCTCTCTCAGCCGGACCACCCTCGGAAAACACAGCAGCGTGTAAACTAGCTAGGGACGTTCATTTTCGCATATAGCACAAGGAACTCTGTTAAAGTGTAAATGTTGCATTGCCAGATAATGCCTGATGTTTTCAGAAGATGTAAACTAGTAAGTTATTAAGCCTTAGATAACATTTACAGTCTGAAAATGTTGTTCATGTTTGATTAACTTTTAGTGCCGGTGTAATCGGTTAGGGCTATGATTAATGATTTATTACACCTACTGTTCCAATCCCTCTCTTACATTCAAACGCCTCGTTTATTGATTATCAATCTATATTATTATTTATTCCCTGACCTGGTTTGTCTCTTCCTCCAGGAGGGCCACTCAGGCCAACTGCTGGTCCTAGGGGCCACCAACCGGCCCCACGCCCTGGACCCCGCCCTCCGTCGGCCCGGACGCTTCGACAAGGAACTGGAGGTGGGTAATTCAGCTAAGCCAGAGTGAAGAGGTTATGAAGGGGTCAAAGTTCTCAGTCACTGCGACAGATTTATGTCATATGGATTCTGGTGAGGTTGTTTTTGAGGTCATTGTAGAATCACTACGAGAGCGTAATATTCCTCTCGAGGCGCATTCAAGTTGGGAGAGCCAAGCATGTATTCTGACAAGCAGTCAATGCACAACAATTCTTAATGCAATCGCGGGGGAAACACTTTTAAACAGTTTTGGCAAATGTATTTTGAAAGAAGTTTTGGCCTCTGATAAAAAAGAGGGGGATCCCAGTTTTCCATTGATACCATGTTTATTTCTCTACTCCTTCAATTGCACACGTGGCATCGTTTTACAAATGCAGTTTTGTGCAGCTGCACAACAGAGCTCTTAAAGGGGCAATGACTTACTTTGCAATAGAAACAAAAAAAAGTATATATTATTTTAGTAAATAATAACAATCAGGATGTTGTGTCCAATGGGGTAAATGCAGATGGAAAAACCCCATGCTTCAGCCCATGTATTTATATCTACAGTTAGGCTACAGGTGATAATGCTTATTGCTAAATAGCACATCTGATAATATAGACCATGCATAGGCTAGGCTATATGCATGGTCCAATATGTTATTGTGTCCATTTCTGGAGGTGGAAGTTATATTTTAGATGGTATCAGCATGATTTTATTTTCATACATTTTGGAGTAGAATTTTTCAGTCACCAGAACTGAACTTCTTTCTCCATCCTTCTACGTAAAAATATTCCCGGGGAGGACCCTGCACCCCTAAGCACGGGGACTGGAATTGGTCAAACTCGCAGTTTAATACATGTACAAAATGATCCTCTTTCCGTAAAAGCTTGATGGTCATGACTTTCTTACATGAAATGGGAGGTTAACTTGGCCTCTGAAAGCAGAATCCGCTTCATCAGTAGTCTGACACCATTGAAGCATCTGTTGACAGAGAAACCCAACCTCCATTTTTGTTACTACGCAAGCTGGCTGTTAGTCGTCGTAATTGCTCTTGCTTAACAACACTTCCTTGTATTTCAATCAGGATTAGCTAGCCGATGCACTATAAACTCGCTAAACTAATGTACGGTTACAGGTGGGCGTACCAAGCGCGGCGGAGCGTGCGGACATCCTACGGAAGCTGCTGACCTCTGTGCCCTGTAGGCTGACCCCCGACGAGGTAACCCAGCTAGCGGACGGCGCTCATGGATATGTCGGGGCAGACCTGGCCGCCGTCTGCAAGGAGGCAGGCAAGTAACGCTAGGCTAACCGCAAGCAAAGGCTGTTTCTGTATGCTTGGCCCAAACCAGGAGCAACGGCCTAGCCCATTATAGCCAATGGGAGGCCTAAGAATTGAGGTGAGGGATTGGTATATGATACCGTTTATTCGTTATACTAATGTCCACCAATGTAGCTATCACCATTTAGCTGGTTACGCTATGAAAAGGCCATTTTTCTCACCACCGTATTGTAGCTTCTCATTATCTGAAACTGAGTGGCTCACCACACCAACCCTCTGAGACTCTCCTGACCTAAGGATGTGGGCTTTTACTTTGGCTTGTGGATCCCATTGAGAAAACTCTTTTTAAAGTAAAAAACAAACTTGTTGTAAAATTCCTCATAGCCCACATAGCCTTAACCCTGCAACCCAATCCCCCTAGCCGGTAAACAGTGTCAGGATAACAGGATGTTGGGGTGATTCTGTGGCCGTCGGTTAAGAGGCCCTGTTGTGTGTGTGTGTGTGGTGTGTGTGTGTGTGGTGTGTGTGTGACCCTCAGAGCCTCTTGGGTGGTCTCGGGGACGTGGCGTATTGCATTTCCAGTTGAGGAGGGCTACTACTTCGGCTCACGGAAGCGCTCTGGTGAAGAGAGTGATTTACTGTCCGCAGAGGCCAGACGTGACTGGCAGTGTTTTCAGAGAAATCCCCTGGAGGGAAGATTCCCCCCCTCTCTCTCCGATGCTGAAACCCAAAGCACTAGACAAACACAGAACCTCACATGTGCACCACAGGAAAAACTAACTGTCTCCAGAGAAGATTGGATCTCTCTATCCGACCGTATCAAGGCTATCAATGCTATGGATCCATACATAATGGTAGTTCAGATACAGTATCGGTCACATAAACCCATTTCAACCCATTCCACATTTTTCTCCACTGTCCACTCTGTGTGTGTGTTTTTATGTTTGAGTTAAGGGACAGTCAACTCTAATAGACCCTGTCCAGCACCACAAGGTTGATGTGTGTTTTTTCCTCTGTTGCCGTCTGCGACAACAACATACGGTCATGAAAACTTCTCAAGGAACCCCAGTTGTTTCCCCCAATTCCCAGTCCTCTTCAGGTAACAATGACCTGCGAGGGGGAACGTGGCTCACTGCATCGTCTCTTCCTGTAAATAGAAGGGCAGTGAGGGTGTCATGCACACGAACGGACCGACCCCACGACCAGCTGCCCCCGCCCCCACCCCCCGCTTTTCCCTTCTCACCCCAGGACAGGGTCAGGGGCTTCTGACATCCTTCCCCCAGTCCCCAGCAGTACAATGGTGCCCTGCTTGCTGTAGGCTAGACCAGACCCGGCTGCAGAAGGCTATTTGTAGCTTCTCCTGGTCTCTCTCTCTCTCTCTCTCTCTGTCTCTCTCTCTCTCCCTCTTTTTCCTTTTTTAAAATTCTTTCTTTTTCTCACCTGAGACGGACACTCTGTAGACAAAGGGAAAGATGACAAGGCCAAGACGGACGTCTGCACATTTGTGTGCTTCTGTGTTAGGTTAGCAAGAAAAGCAGATGTGAATAGGGAAGTGAGTTATTTTTGTGTGCATCGAGTTTAATATGTTTTTGTCTAATTTAACGCGGCAATCAGCAGTTGCTACATCAATTCTGATATGTCCCATTGTGTCTTGAAGGATATAATGTATAAATGCCTCATGACCTTAGGTCAACTGTCGTACCCCATCGGAACCCAAAATATAAGCTTGTTCTACTCCAATGTTTCTAAACAAATTAAATGTAAACAAACACCGTAAAGCCTTAACATGGTTAAAATGATACTTTTTTGATATCATGGAAGATCAGTCCTTGCAGTCAAGTGTGATCAAACCCACATCCTTTAAGTGGGGTGGCGAAAAAAAGTCAGTATCAACCACATACTTTCATGAATATACAAACAACGTTTCCATCCTGCAAGGATCTTCGCCAGGTCATTTCACCGGGAGTGTACCACACCCATATTTATAGACATAAGACAAACGCCAATTAGAGCAGTCTATACATTATTCTCTTTGCAATGCAAGTCTATCGATGTCCCCCCTTCGCCTCAGGTCTTTGATATACTCGATACCCATGTACTTTAATGAGGCAACATTGTGTCTGGCAGTCATAAAGTACATAGCGACTGGACTTTTGGGGTCTTGGTATCTGATTCTACTCCTATGTTCGGATATGTGTTTCTTGAGTGCCCGGCGTGTCTTGACCACATAGGCCAGGCCACAAGTGTATTTCAATAGGTAGACTACATTCTTTGTAGCGCATGCTATGATATCTTTAATTTTAAAAGGTTTTCCTGTCATAGGATGGTCGAATGTGTGGCATTTGCTCGTGAAATTCCACTGTGTGCACCTGTAATTGCCCTTTGGACATGGTTAAGGAAGGTGTCCCATGGCGGTGGGGGACAATTCCCATGCATACTAAATGTTTACCTATATTGCATGCTCTATGAATATGACCATAGTGCATGATTTATGGCCTTTATGGGGAGGGCAGGATTCTTATGACGTGAGCAGTTAGGTTTGAGTTACATTTCCATAACGACAAGGGCTGTAGCTTTCAAATGATATGTCACTTTTTATTTTCTGACAAAATATTTTTCTGGGGGTACCCTTAGCTTAGAGTTTAACAGGTTTTAAAAATGCGTAAAGGGAGAAATCAATGATGGTGAAGAGTTAATTGTGTACAGTCATTTAAAAGGGTGTTTTTTTTTTCACACTATATAAGGTCAATTTAACACTCAACATGATGATAATGCCCTTTTTGTGAAAAGGCTTTTTTTTATTTATTTTTTTAATTGCTTGGAATTTCAGCCTGTTCAGGTGGGGTGGATTTTTGGCCCACATCATGACATCACAATGTGATCTGATTATAATAGATCAATGGCTGTTCATCTAGGTAAGGGGGTGAGGTCTTGACCATCCTGTCATCCAATCAGGGCTGTGTATTTAAATACCTGAAAATGTATTTCCTCACGCCCACTTGATCAGACTGAGCATTTCAAGGGCCAAAGGAAGCGTGATTACAAATATACTTTGGAGTTATTTTTGTATTAATGAAATAAACACACAGTGATTTATTATAGATGTTTTAAGAATTAAATTACAAAGGTAGCCTGTTGTAGACCTATTGATTTTAATGTAAGTTTCTACAAATATTACTCTGTTGTCCCCATCTGTGATCAACCCTAGGTGTTTTTCACTGTTTTGAATGGAGTCCTGTCGGCCTGTCCCGGCATGCTTTCTCTCCCAGGGTTTTTAGGCGTCTTTATGTTGTCGTTATGATGGTGAACTGATCCTAGTGGTGGCAGATGAATCATTTCCTGAGTCTAAACAGTGTAAATTGCTGTGTGCCACATCCGGACCAACTATTTACAAAGCCTTCTAAAACAGGGGAAGCCCTTTGGAAAATGAAGGAGAATAGAAGCCTGTACTGTTCTTAAAATGTTGGTTTTTAAGATATATTTTTTTGCCTTGTATGCATTTTTTTTTTTTCCAAAAAGTAGTTACATTGTGTGTTAAGCTTCATGTATGACTAGCTAGCTTGGTTGATGCCTCAATTTAATCCATTTTGGAATAAGGCTGTAACATAACAAAATGTGGAAAAAGGGAAGGGGTCTGAATACTTTCCGAATCCACTGTAGATTTGATGTGCTATGAGTATTATTTTTGTAACTGTAGACCTTTTAGTTCTAAACTTTGGAATTCATTCTTTGGAGATAGTTAATTTGAACCTTGCTGACCAAAGAGAGATGGCGTACAACAGACAAGGACACCCTGGTTTTATACCACTTTGTAGTATTTCGTTTTTTTCATTGTTATTTCTTACATTATTTGCTCAGAACGTTTCTTGTATTATTATCTACAGACGTAAGTAACTTTTGGATATTAGATTGGCGGTCACTCACCAGAAATTCAAGCAGAAATTAGGCTTCCCTAACCTGGATCCTTTGTTTGAACTTCCGAGGCAGCTCTATTCATCCCGGGGGCTGCACCGAAACGCAAATGCTGGATAAGATGTAGGAGTAGGGCCCTAGTTAAACTTGGGCGGTGTTCATACCATCCATCGCTTCAGAGTATAGTATTTGCTAACCCTCAGTCCCTGGACAATAAAGTAGACGAGCTCAGGGCGAGGATCTCCTTCCAGAGAGACATCGGGGACTGTAACATAGTATTACAGAATCATAGCTTTCTCTGGATATATTGTCCCTGTCCATTCACCCAGCGGGGCTCTCCATCCATCACACGGACAGGAAAAAAGAACTCTATGGAAATAAGAAAGGCGGCAGGGTTTGTTTCATGGTTAACAACTCATGGTGTGATTGTGGTTACATTTAGGAATTCAAGTCTTTTTGTTCTCCCGATCTGGATTACCTCACTATCAAATGCCGACCGTATTACCTCCCGGAAATCTGAGGGAAAAGCTACCGAAATTCTAGCAACACATCTCCTGTGCTACACGCGCAACACAGACCCTGGTTCATTGCTACTCTCCTTTCCGGGATGGCTACAAGGCCATCCCCTGCCTCCATTCTGCTCCTCCCCCCTATAGGCAAAATCTTAAACAGGACGCTCCCGTGGCAAGGACTGTTCAATGTTGGTCTGACCAATCGGAATCTATGCTTCAAGGTTGTTTTGATTAAGCGGACTGGGAACTGTTCCGGGTCGCCTCTCAGAATAGTATCGATGTATACACTGACTCGTTGACTGGGTTCATCAGGAAGTGCATAGTGGATGTTGTTCCCACTGTGACGATTAGAACTTATCCAAACCAAAAGACGTGGATAGATGGCAGCATTCGCGCTAAACAGAAAGCACGAACCACCACATTTAACCATGGCAAGGTGACTGGGACCATGGAGGTTTACAAACATACCAGCTACGACCTCCATAAGGCAATCAGAGGTCAAACGACAATACAGGAACAAAGTGGAGTAGCAATTCAACGGCTCAGACACAAGATGTATGTGGCAGAGACTCCAGATAATCACAAATTACAAAGGGAAAGCCAGCCACGTCGCGGTCACCGACGCCTCACTCCTGGAGCATCTAAACACCTTCACCCGCTTCGAGTAAAACAACATCGAGCCACCGACTGTCATGAGGACTGTGGGCTCTCGTTCTCCATGGCTGACATGAGTAAGTCATTTAAGTGTGTTAACCCTTGCAAGGCTGCCCGGCCCAGATGGCATCCCAAGCCGCATCATCAGAGCATATGCAGACCAGCTGGCTGGAGTGTTTACTGACATAATCAATCTTTCCATATCCCTGTCTGTCCCCACTTGCTTCAAGATGTCCGCCATTGTTCCTTTACCCAGGAAAGTGAAGTTAACTAATGAAATGACTAGCGCCCCGTAGCACTCACTTTTGTCATCATAAAGTGCTTTGAGAGGCTAGTTATTGATCATATCACCTCCATCTTGCCCGACACCTTAGACCCACTACAATTCACATATCACCCCAACAGATCCACGGATGACGCAATGGCCATTATACTGCACACTGCCTTATCCCACCTGGACAAGAGAAATACCGATGTAAGAATGCTGTTCATCGACTACAGCTCAGTTTTCAACACAGTAGTGCCCTCCAAGCTCATCACTAAGCTCATGGGCCCTGGGTCTGAACGCCTTCATGTGCAACTGGGTACTTACTGGACTTGCTGAGGAGACGACATCAAGTGGTGACGGTAGGCAACAACACCTCCGCCCCTATGATCCTCAACACAGGGCCACCTAGTGGTTAGAGCATTGGGCCAGTAACCGAAACGTTGCTGCATCGAATCCCCGGGCTGACAAGGTAAAAATCTGTCATTCTGCCCCTGAGCAAGGCAGTTAACCCACTGTTCCCCGGGTGCCAAAGATGTGGATGTTGATTAAGGCAGCTCCCCACACCTCTCCGATTCAGAGGGGTTGGGTTAAATGCGGAAGACACATTTCAGTTAAGTCTCCCCCTTTCCCTTTCCCACAGGGGTGCGGGCTCAGTCCCATCCTGTACTCCCTGTTCACCAATGACTGCATGTCCATGCATATCTCCAACTCAATCATCAAGTTTGCTGATGACACAATAGGGGTAGGCCAACTGCCTACAGGGAGGAGGTGAGAGCCCTAGCGGAGTGAAAATAACCTCTCCCTCAATGTCAACGAAACGACAAAGCTGATTGTGGATTACAGGAGAGCAGAGAGAGCCCCCCCCCCCCCCCCCCCAAAAAAAAAAAGTTTAAAGTTCCCCAAGGACCCTGTGAAGATGCTGGAGGAAGCAGGTACAAAGGTATCTATATCCACAGTAAAACTAGTCCTATATCGACATATCCTGAAAGGCCGCTCAGCAAGGACGAAGCCACTGCTCCAAAACCACCATAAAAAAAGCCAGACTATGGTTTGCAACTGCACATGGGGACAAAGATGGTACTTTTTGGAGAAATGTCCTCTGGTCTGATGAAACAAAAATACAACTGTTTGGCCATAATGACCATCGTTATGTTTGGAGGAAAAAGGGGGGGCTTGCAAGCTGAAGAACACCATCCCAACCGTGAAGCACGGGGGTGGCAGCATCATGTTGTGGGGCTGCTTTGTTGCAGGAGGGACTGGTGCACTTCACAAAATAGATGGCAACATGAGGAAGGAACATTATGTGGATATATTGAAGCAACATCTCAAGACATCAGTCAGGAAGATAAAGCTTGGTCGCAAATGGGTCTTCCAAATGGACAATGACCCCAAGCATATTTCAAGTTGTGGCAAAATGGCAAGGACAACAAAGTCAAGGTATTGGAGTGTGCTTTACAAAGCCCTGACCTCAATCCTTTAGAAAATGTGTGGGCAGAACGGAAAAAGTGTGTGCGAGCAAGGAGGCCTACAAACCTGACTCAGTTACACCAGCTTTGTCAGGAGGAATGGGCCAAAATTCACCCAACTTATTGTGGGAAGCTTCTGGAAGGCTACCCAAAACGTTTGACCCAACCAAGTTAAACAATTTTAAAGGCAATGCTACGGAATACTAATCGAGTGTATGTTAACTTCTGACCCACTGGGAATGTGATGAAAGAAATAAAAGCTGAAATAAACCATTCCCTCTACTATTATTCTGATATTTCACATTCTTAAAATAAAATGATTAAACTGACCTAAAACGGAATATTTACTAGGATTAAATGTCAGAAATTGTGAAAAACTGAGTTGAAATGTATTTGGCTACGGTGTATGGAAACTTCCAACTTCAACTGTTCATACATACATACAGTACCATTCAAATGTTTGGACACACCTACTCATTCAAGGATTTTTATTTTATTTTTACAATTGTCAACATTGTAGAATATTAGTGAAGACATCAAAACAATGATATAACAAATATAGAATAATGTAGTAACCAAAAAGGTGTTAAACACATTTTAGATTCCTCATAGTAGCCACCCTTTGCCTTGACAGCTTTGCACACTCTTGGCATTCTCTCAACCAGCTTCACCTGGAATGCTTTTCCAACCGTCTTGAAGGAGTTCCCACATGCTGAGCTCTTGTTGGCTGCTTTTCCTTCATTCTGCGGTCCAACTCATCCCAAACCATCTCAATTGGGTTGAAGTCGGGTGATTGTGGAGGCCAGGTCATCTGATGCAGCACTCCATCACTCTCCTTCTTGGTCAAATGCCCTTACACAGCCTGGAGCTGTGTTTTGGGTCATTGTCCTGTTAAAAAACAAATGATAATCACACTAATCTCAAACCAGATGGGATGGCGTATCGCTGCAGAATGCTGTGGGAACCATGCTGGTTAAGTGTGCCTTGAATTCTAAATAAATCACAGACAGCGTCAGCAGCAAAGCACCTCCACACTATCACACCTCCTCCTCCATGCTTCACGGTGGGAACCACACATGTGGAGATCATCTGTTCACCTACTCTGCGTCTCACAAAGACACGATGGTTCGAACCAAAAATCTCAAATTTGGACTCATCATACCAAAGGACAGATTTCCACCGGTCTAATGTTCATTGCTCGTGTTTCTTCACCCAAGCAAATCTCTTCTTCTTATGGGTGTCCTTTAGTAGTGGTTTCTTTGCAGCAATTTGACCATGAAGGCCTGATTCACGGAGTCTCCTCTGAACAGTTGATGTTGAGATATGTCCGTTACTTGTTCTGGGAAGCATTTATTTGGGCTGCATTTGGAGGTGCAGTTTACTCTAATGAACTTTTCCTCTGCAGCAGAGGTAACTCTGGGGCTTCCTTTCCTGTGTCGGTCCTCATGAGAGCCAGTTTCAGCATAGCGCTTGATCAGTTTTGCAACTGCACTCAAAGTTCTTAAAATGTTCTGGATTCACTGACCTTCATGTCTTTAAAGTAGTGATGGACTGTCGTTTCTCTTTGCTTATTTGAGCTGTTCTTGCCATAATATGGTCTTTTACCAAATAGGGCTGGAAATCTGGAACCATCCCTACCGTGAATCATGGTGGTGGCAGCATCATGCTGTGCGGATATTTTTCAGCAGCAGGGACTGGGAGACTAGTCAGGATCGAGGCAAAGATGAACGGAGCAAAGTACAGAGTGATCCTTGATGAAAACCTGCTCCAGAGTGCTCAGGACCTCGGACTGGGGCGAAGGTTTACCTTCCAACAGGACAATGACCCTAAGCACACAGACAGGGCAGGAGTGGCTTCGGACAAGTCTGTGAATGTCCTTGAGTGGCCCAGCCAGAGCCCGGACTCCGATCGAACATCTCTGGAGAGACCTGAAAATGGCTGTGCAGCAACACTCCCCATCCAACCTGACAGAGCTTGAGAGGATCTGCATTGAAGATTGGGAGAAACTCCCTATATACAGGTTTGCCAAGCTTATAATGTCATACTTAAGAAGACTCGATGCTGTTATCGCTGCCAAAGGTGCTTCAGCAAGTACTGAGTAAAGGGTCTGAATACTTATGTAAATGTGATATTTCAGTTAAAAAATATCTAAATTAGCAAAACAATTCTAAAACCTGTTTTTGCTTTGTCATTGTGGGGTAACCTGTTTTTGCTTTGTCATTGTGGGGGAATTTGTGTAGATTGATGAGGAGAAAAAAAACATTTGAATCAATTTTAGAATAAGGCTGTAACATAACAAAATATGGAAAAAGTCAAAGAGTCTGAATACTTTCCGCAGGCACTGTATGTGTATGTATGTATTTATTTACAGTGCCTTGCGAAAGTATTCGGCCCCCTTGAACTTTGCGACCTTTTGCCACATTTCAGGCTTCAAACATAAAGATATAAAATGTATTTTTTTGTGAAGAATCAACAACAAGTGGGACACAATCATGAAGTGGAACGACATTTATTGGATATTTCAAACTTTTTTAACAAATCAAAAACTGAAAAATTGGGCGTGCAAAATTATTCAGCCCCCTTAAGTTAATACTTTGTAGCGCCACCTTTTGCTGCGATTACAGCTGTAAGTCCCTTGGGGTATGTCTCTATCAGTTTTGCACATCGAGAGACTGAATTTTTTTCCCATTCCTCCTTGCAAAACAGCTCGAGCTCAGTGAGGTTGGATGGAGAGCATTTGTGAACAGCAGTTTTCAGTTCTTTCCACAGATTCTCGATTGGATTCAGGTCTGGACTTTGACTTGGCCATTCTAACACCTGGATATGTTTATTTTTGAACCATTCCATTGTAGATTTTGCTTTATGTTTTGGATCATTGTCTTGTTGGAAGACAAATCTCCGTCCCAGTCTCAGGTCTTTTGCAGACTCCATCAGGTTTTCTTCCAGAATGGTCCTGTATTTGGCTCCATCCATCTTCCCATCAATTTTAACCATCTTCCCTGTCCCTGCTGAAGAAAAGCAGGCCCAAACCATGATGCTGCCACCACCATGTTTGACAGTGGGGATGGTGTGTTCAGCTGTGTTGCTTTTACGCCAAACATAACGTTTTGCATTGTTGCCAAAAAGTTCAATTTTGGTTTCATCTGACCAGAGCACCTTCTTCCACATGTTTGGTGTGTCTCCCAGGTAGCTTGTGGCAAACTTTAAACAACACTTTTTATGGATATCTTTAAGAAATGGCTTTCTTCTTGCCACTCTTCCATAAAGGCCAGATTTGTGCAATATACGACTGATTGTTGTCCTATGGACAGAGTCTCCCACCTCAGCTGTAGATCTCTGCAGTTCATCCAGAGTGATCATGGGCCTCTTGGCTGCATCTCTGATCAGTCTTCTCCTTGTATGAGCTGAAAGTTTAGAGGGACGGCCAGGTCTTGGTAGATTTGCAGTGGTCTGATACTCCTTCCATTTCAATATTATCGCTTGCACAGTGCTCCTTGGGATGTTTAAAGCTTGGGAAATCCTTTTGTATCCAAATCCGGCTTTAAACTTCTTCACAACAGTATCTCGGACCTGCCTGGTGTGTTCCTTGTTCTTCATGATGCTCTCTGCGCTTTTAACGGACCTCTGAGACTATCACAGTGCAGGTGCATTTATACGGAGACTTGATTACACACAGGTGGATTGTATTTATCATCATTAGTCATTTAGGTCAACATTGGATCATTCAGAGATCCTCACTGAACTTCTGGAGAGAGTTTGCTGCACTGAAAGTAAAGGGGCTGAATAATTTTGCACGCCCGATTTTTCAGTTTTTGATTTGTTAAAAAAGTTTGAAATATCCAATAAATGTCGTTCCACTTCATGGTTGTGTCCCACTTGTTGTTGATTCTTCACAAAAAAATACATTTTATATCTTTATGTTTGAAGCCTGAAATGTGGCAAAAGGTCGCAAAGTTCAAGGGGGCCGAATACTTTCGCAAGGCACTGTATATATTCTGGTTTCTGACTTTGCTCGTTAAAGTTAAGAACAAATTCTTATTTACAGTGACGGCCTACACTGGCCAAACCCGGACGATGCTGGGCAAATTTTGCGTTGCCCTATGGGACTCCCAATCACAGCCGGTTGTGATACAGCCTGGAATCAAACCAGGGTGTCTGTAGTGATGTCTCTAGCACTGAGATGCAGTGCCTTAGACCACTACACCACTCGGGAGCCCAAACCTTAAACTTTGATTTGATTTAGTTTTTGGAATGCCGATTTATTTTATTGCACAAGTATGAGTGGAAAAAAATGTCAGGGAAAAATGAGGCGAGTATTGTTTGACATAAATCTTGCTGCAGAGACATGAATGAGATCAACAGTGGTAAATGCTTGATGTGTGTTTACAGAGGAAGCCTTCCATATAAAGCACTTTTCCCGACTCCACAGTCCTTTTAAAGGCACTTTTGGAATTTTAGGACAGGCTACATAAATATTGCCAGATCAGTATGTGACGTTTATTTGCCGGCTCTGTTTATAAAATCCGGAAATGTTCGCCTTGTACTATTTATCCTCGGTCCTTACCTTTATTAATGGCAGCTTGCGCGCTCCTTCCCTCCCTTTCCCAGTGTGTGTGTTTAAGAGCACATATTATTGCAGTCTTTCAGTGCTGGAACAGATGTTGGGTATTGTAAATACAGGTGCAAAGAGCGTTCCGGAAGCCCCTCAGAGTAATGAAAACGTTCCTTTTTTTTTGTATGGTGTATAGCCAAAAGTATTTCACAATTCATTTGAGGACAACGTCGCTCTAGACCTACACAGCTCTGCTGACAAGTGCCCCGGGACGGGACGGGACGGGGTGGTGAAGGTGTTACGGAGGGGTTTTTCTTGTCTAAATAAGTTTTGAACATGTTGTAGGAGTGCAGATGGACACCCACAGATGGAGTTCCATAAATGACCTACCCACGGTTGTTGTTGACATATCAAGACAATAGAGCTGTATAAGAAGCCCATGAATTTGGCAAGGGGAACTTTTACTTTACCGCGACTAGAGTTACCTCAGTGTCCTCTGCCTGTCTTTGTAGCAAAGTTGTAAACTGCCCAAATTAATCCAAGCTAGTCGTTTTTGAAGGTAGTTATAGTAGGACGCACCGGTGTCTTAGATATGTTGGTCTGTGGACTTGGCTCACATTCCCTTACAGATCCGGGCTGGTGGAGGTGGCCCCGGAAGAAGAGCCTCGAGTCGGGGAGGGCCTGTTTTGGTGCCAGATAATTGGGAACATCCCTTCTTCTTACCAGCCCACAGTCCCCTGCCTTCACCTTGTCTCTTCCTCCCCAAGCCAGGGGCACCCCATTCTCAATTTCCCGCAGATTGCTGGTAAATGTGAAACATTCGGGAAAGAACAAGTGAGAAAAAAAGAGAATCCACATAAGGTTCAGATTAAACTTTGTTGTG